>NC_135533.1:20333936-20642974 GCF_045843805.1 Urocitellus parryii | reverse complement strand
CTCTGAGGTGCAGAAAGGAGGGTGTCAAAAGATGAGCCCGAGGAGGTGGCGAAGGTTATTTTCATATGTGCCTTAATATTGCAAGTTGAGGGTGTTCGTCCCAACTTCTATATTGTGATTTATTACATACTGTCAATTATTCAGCTTTGAAGCAGAAACTTATTTTGCTTTTAATCATATAGATCAGACTGATGGATGAGTATCTTGTGACTGCAAGACAAGCTGTTTTTTAAAAAAACAAAACTGTTATCATTCGCCACTACTTATCACCACAAACCCGGATTATCACAACACTGCAACCAAACAAAGAAATTTGAGTTCTGAGGCTGAGATAAGACTGTAGCCTTCACCCATAGCCTCCAATTATTAAATGCTGTATTCACAAAAATAAAATTCACTGTCCTCTTTATAGTAATTGTTCTCTTTGTAAATAAGCTTATAAACTATAGTAAAAAAATAGTATATTGTCGGTTGTAGGTATTAGGACTCCACAGAAGATTTCATTTGAAAACAGGATCCCACTAACTGCTAAATAAAAATGTCAAAAAGTTCTAAAGGGACTGACAGACCGACAAGAAGCTCCTCCTTCCAAGGTGGAGGCAGGGGAGATGAAGCTACTCTCCCTGAGGCTTCTTCCTTCATTCCCTTTTCAAAGAAATCCAGCTCTCCCTGTGAGTAAGCCTTTTAAATCCAGAATGTGGTTTAAACGCCATGGACATTCCCATGTCCTCAAATGTACTTTTTTTGCTTCTTGCTTTTTCACTGTCTCCAATCTCCAGCCTTTCATTCTTAATTGTAAATAAACAGGAGCTAAGCAGGCTTTTAAAGACCAACCTAGACCCTCACCCACAAGTGTCATTATTTCTGTGAAAAGGTATGGTCTAAGTGGCAAGCAACTGCCTTCAGAACAGATTTTAGGACGACTCTTGTTTGTTCAGTACAGACCAGCATGTAACTGCTCATAAGTCACAAATAAATATATATACTCTAAAGGCATGACAAGGTATTAGATGAGAACTATATCATGAAACTAATAATAGTGGCATTTATCTGAGCACATCATTCCATATACATTTCTAACCAAATTAGGTAGTTCTTCTCATTCAGTGTAGTAAAATATAATTATTATTTTGAGCAGTGTTGCTAACTGTTGGTTTGTGATTTGACAGAAACATTTGTCTTTAAACACAAGCTTTTAGAGACATGGTATTTTCTCAATTGAAAATTTATCGTGTCCAGGGATTTATTCGTCAGGGAAATATATATTGGATTATACGATGGGGATCAATTAAAAAAAACCCACAAAATTCACTCAATAAAAACTGATCTATACATTTGATTCTTATATTCTTATATACTCCATCAGTAACATCAATTTACAGATGTAGAGGAGGGTGTGAGGCAGGAAGAGTAACTTGCTAGAGTAGGTCTACTGTATTCAGGGAAAGACACCTATATACATAATGTCCAATAAAATTTTCGCACATGTGGATATTTATCATTTTATTATAGTTGTATTGACCTTATGGCATGGGAAATTAACAGAAGTTCTAAGTTTTTAAAAAATCTGGAAAACCAAGAACCACAAACAGGAGCAAATGAGCATATTTTCTGGTGGCTGCTCTAGCAGAACCTGTAGCATATTAAACATTCCCCTTTTCTTAAATCTACTTCCTAGGTCCTCTGTCATACAAAAGGGGAATTTTATGGCATGAAGTACAAATAGATGTATCATTAATAAGAATGGATCAGGCTTTCTCCAAAAGTTTAGCTCTCAAATCTTTTAAAGATCCAGCCTTAATGCACTCTCTGGAGCAACAATCTTATTTTCTCTGCATCATCAAGTTCTGAGAACGCATTTTTCATTTGTCTTGTCGTCAGTTGGAAAAGGTGAAGATGTGTATACATTTTGGTTTTCAATTCTCCTATTAAATCAGTTCCTCAGCACTTCAGTTTCCAAATGTTCCAAAAGAGGTATGGATTGACATTTCTGCCAAAGGACAATTTTTTGCTCTGTAGTTTTTCCCAGAGTTAATGGAAAAACTTCTACCACTAATCTTTTCAATTCACCTCTGGGGAATTACAAACTAGCAGCAAAAACTGCAAAGGCTGTGCCAAAATGCAGTACTTTTAAATTACACAAGTCCAAAAGAGCCTAAAATTTTCACAAAACAGGCTTTCTTTTTTTTTTTTTTGATAAATAAATAAATAAAGGTGTAGGAGGACGGATTTAGATTCCCAACATGATAAAACATATAAGGTTAAATTACCAGGGCCCTGACAACTCTAACCCTACTAGATCCTTAAAAATTTGAGATGTATAGGACTGGGTACCAACTAAATGCCTGAAATTTCACCTATTTATTTCACAACCCTTATAACAACCCTATGAGCAGTTCCATATGCTTTTTCTACATCATCAAAAAGCAACTCAAGAGGTTAAGCAGCCTGACGCTACACAGCTAGAGGGACTGGTTGCAATTCCAAACCTATCCATGTTGTAGAGATAAAATGTATGCCAGTTTTTAAGGGCTTATGTACAAGTATGTGTCACTGTAGCTATTCCTGTTTGGTTTTTTTGTACACCAGGAAAAGAAAAATCATTTGAAATAACCTGAGTACCTGTCAGGATAGGAAGAATACAATAAATTATGGTAGAACATGGATCAGTTTGTAGCTATTTAAAAGAATGGTTGGATTTGTAAGTATTGACCAGGGGAGATATTTCTATCATAAACATATGCAAAAATAAATATGGCATAAATTCATGGTTGTATAAAAATAAAACCTATGTTTAATAACATTTCTATTCATAGAGATAAACATGGAAGGATAAATATCAAACTACAATTTCATATGCTTTACTTTTAAGAAGTTGACTTGGAAAAGAAAAGGGGAAAAATTACATTTCCCTTATTGTAGGAAGAAAAAAAAATACTACCTTAATAATTCAAATAAAAATTCAATAATATTGACTAATTTTGTAGTCTTTTCTCTTCCTGGAAGCCTCTAGGAGGGCTATCAAAAGGCAAAAGTTGATCATAAAATTCAATGGGAAAGAGAGAATACTTAAAAAGGCTTGTTTAATAATGCATTAGCATCTTCAAGAGGACTAGGAATAGAAATTTACCTAGAATAGGAGCTAAGTTTACATGTGACTATGTTCAGTCAGAGTCATAGACAGAAGATTGGACATACCCAGAGAAATGCAATCTGAAAGCCTTAGAAGTTTGCCTCTAAAATATTGTTTTAGTCAGCTTTTTCACTTCTATGACTAAAAGGACCCAACCAGAACAACTGTAGAAGAGGAAAAGTTTATTTGAGGGCTCACAGTTTCAATCTATAGACAGCTGGCTTTATTCCTCAGGTCTCCAAGTGAGGCAGAACAACATGGCGGAAGAATGTGGCGGAGGGAAGAGGCTCACATGATGATCAGAAAACAGAGAGATCTCCACTTGCCAGATATAAATATATACCCCAGTGCCCCATCTCCTCCAGTCACACCCTACCGGCCTTCGGCTCCCACTTAATTAATCCCATCAGGTGATTAATTCATTGATTGTTTTAAGGCTCTCATAACGCAATCATTTCTTCTCTGAAGCTTCTTGCATTGTCTCACACATGAGCTTTTGGGGGACACCTCACATCCAAACTATAACACATATTCTTTGCAAGAGGTAGAATTTGGTTTTATCTGAATACTTAGGGTACCATTCAAAGAGACTGTGGGAATATTCAAAAGGTTCACATATACCATTCCAACGGTGCAAGAAGATGGGACTCCTCTTCTAAAGTCCAGGATTTCCCCAGACAGCATCCAATGAACCAAATCTTTCCTGAACTCTCTCCTCCCCAAGCCCTAAACTTTGCCAGGAGACAGTTAATATAGCAAGTGAATATGTGCTTATTTTTAATGGATATTAATATGATAATATGATGTAATTAATGATTTAGACAATTATAATTATCATAATTAACATATAGACAACATATGTGCACCTTATGTTATACTTGTAGATTTGTTAGAAGACTTCTAGAAACAATGAGCAACTCAAAGATGAGCATGATTTTAATGGTGAGAATTATAGGCAGGAGAAAAATTATAGGCAGGGAAAGAAAAAATAAGAAGAATTATAGGCAGGGAAAGAAAAAATATTCCCGAGTAGGCAGAACTTTGGGCTGAATCCTTATACCCTATATCAATGCTGCCTTTCAAAACTCCTTCAAAGTCTGAGTCTAGTCTCTCTTCATGGTCTCATTTTCCACTTGACCTCTTCTTATGTTTCTTCTGACCATTCCTAGCATTTGAATCCCTCTGCATGGAGACCCATTCTCCTCCTTAACCAGCTATGCCAGTCACTTCTACGTGCAACTCAGAGCACCCCTCCTCCTTCCTACAGTACTTTATTTGTACCTTCATGTTAGCACTTACCACAGTAATGTCACTTTTTGAAATCCCAATATATTAAAAAGCATCTGGGGTATATGAGGTATGGCACAAAAAAGTTATAATTCTTGTGTCTGATTTTGACACGTCTATGAGAGAGCTAATACTCTCAATGAGTATAGGATCTCTGAGGGTAGGGACTTGTATTTCTGCATTTTCAATTCTGACAGAATTTGAAGAACAATGACTAAGTTCTTCTAAGGAAAGTTGTCACAGTCATACCTTTTAAAAAAATAAATAGATGGCATTGAGCTTTATACTGGGCCAAGAAGTCAAACAAATGGGGACAGGTTGTCGAATTCAACGATTGAAAAGAACTCCCAAGAGAGAGGAGTGATGAAATCAGTCTCCTGGCAAAAATGAAACGTCTCAAACTCAATTCTTTAGAAACTCCCTCCAACCCAACGCCGCACTATCAACCCCAAACCAGGAATGGTGCGCAAGGCAGCAAAACCTTTGCTTCCTGCTTCTCGTCCACTCACCCAGATGTCTGAAAGATACATTCCACACCCAGTCGTGTCATTTTCCCTTTCAATGCTTATTATATTGGAGAAACTCAATCATGAAAAGAAAAGAACTGGTTAATGATGAGTAGCACCCAATGAGCTGTAATGGAGGTGTGTTAGGAATGCAAATCAGCAAGGCCTGATGCAGGAAGCAGCAGCATCTGGGCGTGCAGCTTGCAAAGTAATGAGACTGTGACGAGGCACTGGCACCTTCTTTGATCACTTCATCTTGTTCAAGAGCTCTGCTGGGGAAAGCAAGGTGAGAGGCGCTGACCCCCTGCCCACAGCCTGCACAAGTGCAAACAATGGGAAAGGATCAGAGACTGGTCCCCTTCTCACTTTTCCTCCTTGCCAACACACCCCCTTTCCCAGAACTAATAGCTTCCTAGTTGGGGGCCCAGCAGAAAGCAGGCTGAGCAGGCTTCTACCATATGAAGTGTCGTGTCTGAACATGTCGACAGTAATTGGCAATTCATTTTTCATCCTGAAAGCAGAAACAGGTGTATGCTACCTTCGAAATCCCAATCAGAAACCACACTGAATGCATCTCTCACGCAGACAGCTTTGTTGAGATCTATGCCAGTGGCAGGCTGGTGGACATCTGAGTCTCCATTAGATGGATCCATCTCACAAATAGGTATTTGTATTTGGGTAGTTGCAGAAACACAAAAGAAAAAAAAAAAAGAAAAAAAAAAAAACAAGGAGCAAATGGCATGCTTAAAACAAAGAATCTCACCACACAACAGTAGACCTGGGTCTTTCTTGTATAAATACTGTAATTAGCAAATAGCTGACTTCTTTGTGCTTGTGAGATCCCTACAATGCATGTTTAACATACTGAATAAGGAGGGGTTAGTCCTTGAAAAGGAGTATAAAGCAGATGTATCACTGCACAGTATTTCCTGCCAGCTTCATCCAGAAATGCTAGCTGAGGTGACTGGTGAAACAGGGCCAAGAGCAAGAACTTTCCTTAATGAGCACATCTATCAATTTTCAAGGGACGCAGTTGATTACAGCATTTAAACTTACAGATGCACAAAAGGAATGAGGCAATTTAACTGTTGGCCACTGAATAAGAACACAGCATAAAATAACTTAAGGCAGCCATGTGAGCAAGTTGGGGATGGTTGAGGCTGCTTGGCGACACTTTAACATATGAACATGTGTGCTTTCATTTCAACATGTAGGGAAGGGCCAAGATGCAGGCTTTTACAAGTTTTCAAGCATTCTGCCAGGACTCAATAAATAGTATGAACAAACTGCTGCCTAAGATTATTATGTTAAAAACCTACCAAGCGCTACTTATTTACAAATACTGCTTTCAAAATCTCCTTATCAAAAACAACTTACCAAACTTAACCAGGCCTACCTCCAAAGCTCCAGGCTAAACAGCAGGAGAATACAATAGGCAAATGGAATTTAGTAAAAGGGAAAAAGATTAATTCTTAACAAATAAAAGCAAGATGTATTCCTATTTCTATAGTAATGAAAAACACTGAATGAAGAGCCCAGACATTGAGATAAGGGATTCAAATTCTAATGAAAAAAATATGACTGTGGATAGAATTAGAAATCGTATGTTTAAGATTATGATAAAACTGAAATATTTGATCTCGGGCAAAATACTGTTAGAAATTAGAAATTCCCAGTATTTTCTCTAATTAAAATTAATTAATAATTAAGGGTATTTAGAGTATAATTAATATACAACAAAATGCCCTGATCTTAGGTGTTCATATTGTATTAAAAGTCACATATACTTGTGTAACTATCACTCAGAATGCTAAAGACTACTTCTAATGACTCCAAAAATTTATTTGTGTCCCTTTCCAATCAATTTCCCCTCTATCCTCACCAACCACTTTCAGATTTCTATATAAATGGAAACAGTCACACAGTACTGTTGTTAATTATCTTGTTGAAAATGAGGAAGAAATGATAGCATTTGAAATGGGCTCACCAAACGAAGGGATAACATAACTCAATAGAGATGAGCCTACACAATATCCCAGAGATTATCTTGAGAGCTACCATTTTTATGGGTAGATGACTTCTTTGCTACAATTTTTAACCACGCTCAAGTCTTAAGCTGGTTACCTTTGTAAATTTGACACAAGGACAGAATTTAAAATCTACCTCTACAAGTCTTCCTGGACAATAATGTGGCAGGTCAGTCAGACAATAATTAACTCTAATTGCCCCCCCTGCAACTTTACTGCTTTCTATCTGTAGCTGAACGGCACTCAAAAAGCAAAATAATGTTTCCTTATCTTTTAAAGCACCAAAAGAAAAATGATAGAAATTATTTCCATCTGAAGTCTTGAAAAAGTAAATGAACTCTGGTTGGAATCAGCAAGAGGAAAAATTCAGTAGCTCCAGTTAGAAATTTAATTACTCAAATAAGGATCGATACATGAATTCCAAAATATCATGTACCCTAGAACTCAAAATGTTCTCATTTAATATATTATGATATAAGGAAAGAAACAAGTTATCATTTTGGCAGAATCTTCATTTATCTAACTAACAGGGTACAATTAATATTTCATATAACATGTAGGGCATGCTAGATTCTTAATGGATTGTATTGATTAAGAAAGAAAGTTCAATGCTAATGTTCCTGTAGAGGAAAACAGAACGATTTGTTATCTCACAAAGAAGGAATCATAATCGTGAATTCAGGAGCTTAGGGCATGAACCTGAGGAAGCAATAAGACTGGTTTTGATCCTTTACATGTAATACATAAAGAGACTACATTAAAGGAAAAGAAGACACCCAGAGCCACCCTGACAAATCCCAAATGCCAAGGCTGGGACAGGGAAGAGTATTCCAGCTCACAGTTCTGTTACAGGATGCAGATAATCCACCTGGACCCTCACAGCACATTTGCCACTTGAGATATCTTCATTCACTATATTGAAGGGATCAGAATGTTTCTACAGTGATCTTCCCCATCTTGGAACCAAGTGCAGATGTTCATGAGATGGCAGTAGTTTGTATTTGTCCTTTTTTTTTGCAGAAAAAGACAATACTGTGTGGTCCTAGTTCACAGTTCTGCTCCTGACCTTTTTAGCTTTATATTGCAATCAGGTTTGCCATATTGCTCTACCCCATCCTGCAGGACACCACTGAATTGGTGGAATGCTGTGGGGAAGCAGTTGGAAAGTAAGAGAAATAATGCAGATGGAAGTCAAACTCTCAAGAGTTAATAACATTTCTTAGCATTTACTTCTATTACATTAGAAAAGAGTATGTAAATTAAGTATAGAGATGCAACCTAAAAAATAAAAAGAAGCTATTCAACCAGACAGATCTTATTGAAAGAGTTCCAATCTTAGAAGGGGAGAAAAAGCATCAGTCATCTAAGGTTTCATTACAAATGTAAGAAGTTCTAAATGTTTAACATAAGAAACATTGTCAAATATTGGTGCGTTCCAAAACAGGCCCCACTGTACTTGGAACTAATATGGTGCTGGGGGAACCATCCAACCAACCAACCAACCAATCAACCAATCAACAACCATTCAACCAACTGACCAATCAACAACCACCCACCCCACCAACAACTATCTAACCAATCAACCAAGCAACTAACAACCAACCAACCAAATAACCAAATTCATAGCTTGAGAACTGACTTTATAGAAGCCTGATGAGACTCAGAAGAAACCATCTAAAACACACCTCAAAAGACGAATGGGGGGAGAGAAAGGGAGAGAGAAGGGAAAGGATATGCAAATGGCAGGAGACCTTCAATGATACACAAAAGTATAAGAGGTTATGATGGGCAAGGGGGAGGGGGGAAAAAAGGGAGAGAATTGAACAACAGCAGAGGAGGCAGTGAGGGAAGGTGGGAGGGGAGGGGAGGGGGGATAGTAGGGGTTAGGAAAGGTAGCAGATTAAGACAGTCACTAATATGCCATTAGGTAAAAATGTGAGTATGTAACAGATGTGATTCTGCTATCTGTATTTGGGGTAGAAATGGGAGTTCAAAACCCAATAGAGTCAAATATATGAAAGATGATTTATCAAGAGCTCTGTAATGTTTGGAACAATCAATAAAAAGAAAAAAAAAGAATAAAACACACCTCGAGGTTGCCACTGTCTTAGAGTTGAATAAAACAACTTATGACCACCTTTTTAGATAAGGATCATTGAAAACTTTCTGTTGGTAACTCTTAAACCTTTTCATTTTACATGCCCTAAAGAGGAAACATATATATTATGATGGAAGAATGTACATTCGTTATTATTAGTTTCATATAAAAAGTACAAATATCTTTCTTCAATTTCAGAATTAAAATCCTCCTCCATGGTCCAGAGGGCATGAATTATTATGGAGGTCAACTGGTAACCTGATGTTTAGGAAACAAAAAACAACAAACAACCTGAATTTCTCAAAAGGCCACTGTAACCAAGAAGCTCATGCACAAAGGTACAGGTCTATTTACTTTATCTAGAATTTTGCCCCTTCACTTACTCTCTAACTGAATAATCAAGATGTTACTTGGCTCCAAGGACCATGGGGAATAAAATGTCACCATTGCAGCTGCTATATTTCCTGCTCACAGCCCTTCAAATTAAAAAAGGGGGAAGAAAGGCCCAATACAAATGCAGAATTTAATTAGTTAGTAAAAGCCCAAATCCTTGCCTCAAGCCCTGTTCTTCCCGTAATATCGCATTCTTTTCTTCTTGTGTAAACTTTTCATTATGAAGGAGACATCTTTATAATACAATAACTCTAGTTATAATGTAACTGCTGGTAACATAACTCCTGCATTAGAAAAGGCAGCATGTTCAAGTAATGTTGTTTTAATATAATTTGTGTTCAGCAGAAACCAAGTCAACTTGGTCATTTAGAATTTGATCAATGTGAATTAGTGTCTTACTGAGATAAACCATTTGATCATTTCAAAACTGATCAATGAGAATCAGAGATAAAACATTTATCATGTATATTTGGTATATTAGATCCATTCACGCCACACTACGGTAGGTTATAAGTAGACATCAATAAGTGTTAGAGATGATGTGCAGGCTACCTGTCAGCTGCAGATATAAATACGCATACAACAGTATATAATGCTAATCCTTTTGATAAGCAAGTTATTCAATAAGGCAGTTGGCGTCATTGAAAAACCACAAAAGCTCAACTTCAGAAAAACTAGATAGAGCAGCACAGAGCAACTGACTAGCTCAAACTTCTGAAAAAAACTTTTAATTAAAAGTTTAGGCAGAAAGGTAAGTAACATAAATTTACCTGACTGAACTTCTAGAAGAGACTTAAGACTATTAATCAGAGTAAACTTTGTACCTGCAGTCCAATTAGTTCTATTAATCTAATATTTCCAAATTGAAGTCACATTGACATTTGGGCACGCTGGCTTATGCATCTAACAGAATTATAAATTTGCCAGTCAAAACCTTATTTAATTATTTTACAGCCAATTAAGCAGGATCTTTAAGCACTGTTGCTTACAACTGTCCAAGATCCACACTTTAATTATAGTGAACAGGAGAAACACCTGCTGATACTCATGGTATGTCATCCTCAGGTTCACAAATTCATTCATGGTGCACACCTATTACAATCCAACACCAAAAAAGGAAATTAAACAGTAAAGTGCCCCCCAGGAAAAAAAAAAAAGAACAAGGACATTTGAAAGTTAAAGGGTTTTTACACAGAAAAAAAGAAAGGACTTTGAACACATAGTAATGCAATACTTAAAAAGTCCATTTCTTCTGTACACAGCATTCCCTAAGACCTCTCTAGTCACCCGCACCACACCTACAGGGCAACTGATCTTTAAATACTTTCTACGGATAACCCAAGTGTCTTCCCATGAGCCTACATTTATGTCAGGTTCCTACAACTTCCATCAAGGACAAAACTGAAAATTTGACACACCGTGGACCATTACCCGCATTCATGTACAGTTTCATAAAATCATACTTCTTTACAAGTACTTCATCTTTCAAAGAAACTGAAGCCAAGTTGTAAAGTTCAATAACCAATGAAAGCAACTCAAAAATATTTCCAGAGATCTATGTCACTTTCCATACATATTTTTTTTCTTTATGGAAGGTAGAAATCGGTCACTTGATTACCTAAATGACAGCATGGGAATGAAATATCAACTGTTGCTAAAATGCTTTCCTCATGCTTGATATTATATTGTCTTTATAATGTTTATATTGCCTTTAAAGAAGTTTGTCTCTTTGATACTTGCTTTTCACTTGCTGGATATTTGCTTTCATAGTTTAAAGACAATCAGCCTGTGCATGAACACTGGTAATATTTCCTTTCTATACATGTTGTTCAATCCTCCCAGAGTCAACTGTGATGCTGACAGGAAACAGGGCCCCACAGCACTGTGACGACTTTGCTGCCACACACCTCTTGTGAGCAATACTGTCACGAGTGCTTTATGTACTCGTAATCCTGGCTGCAGTGTGGACTCCCTAAGGGTCCAGACTCCTTCTAATGTTCCATTTGCAGGTTTAATAGCATCTAGATTTTGTATGGAAACAAATACAGAAATTTCTCCTATGGCACCTAGTTTTATAACTTGAATTGACATAATAATAAAACCTAACATTTACTTTGTGCCAGATCTGTGCTACGAACTCTAAATAGCTTCTTTTTTTTCCCCCTTTGTGGTGCTGGGGATTGAACTCGGGGCCTCAAGCAGGCTAGCCAAGCACTCCACCACTAAGCTACATCCCCAGCCCCAGGGAACATGATTTAATGTAATATTTTAATTAATTACCTATAAAGCAAAATAGAAAGATTAATAGAAAGCATAGTTTTCATTCAACTGAACTATAACATGGCACAATAACACATAACTAGGAACCAGCACTGCAAGGTGTTCTATTTATTGATAATGACAAAAGGGTGATAAATGTGATACAAAGTGTTGATAATGATTGTTTTAGTTAGATTAGAAAAAGAATACGTATTTCTTCAGATTGAAAACTGGATGTGGGGCTGGGGATGTGGCTCAATCGGTGGCGCGCTCGCCTGGCATGCGTGCGGCCCGGGTTCGATCCTCAGCACCACATACCAACAAAGATGTTGAGTCCGCCGAGAACTAAAAAAAAAATAAATATTAAAAAAAAAAAAAGAAAACTGGATGTAAAAATGTGCTGAATTTGTCAGTGCTTTACATTTTATAGCTAAAATCTCAAAGCTATTATGGGAAAAAGTTCCTGTAGAAAAATAAAAAGTACAAACTCTAATTTCAAGTCCTTTCATTCTCACTAAAATATTGATAAATGATATTTTGATAATTTAATATTAATTAGGGCTATAACTACTCCATCACAGTACAACTCTGGGTTTTTAAAAAGATTTTCATTTAAAAAGTCTGTCTTCCTCTTGTTTTTTCTATGATGAACAGTAAGTTCTTGTTAGTAAGACCCTGCTTGCTTTCTCCATAGATGAATATTCAGAATACAGCAGGGGACATGTCACATAGGTGCTTCTATCAATAAATGATGTGTGGATGAAGTAGGGAAAAAACTCATTAACTTTAAGGTGCTTAAATGGTCTAATACTACCAAAACTATAAACCGAGGAACTGAAGTCTGAGTAAATATTTTAAGTACCCTTAAAGGAATTTGTTATCCCATGTATGTATGATATATCAAAGTATATAAGTGCATTCTACTGTCATGTATAACTAATTAAAACAAATAAAAAATAAAAAAATAAAATGTTTCTGAAATAAAAAAAAAAAAGAATTTGTTAGCTATCCTGGTAGGATGCACCAATGTGACTGGTGTTAGTCCTGTGTAGTCGCAAATATTCTTGGTTTTCTTTCCCTTTATGGTGATTTTGGGTGACCCCCTACAGCTGTATAATAGTGCCCTTGAAACTGCAATTTTAAAAGCTTCCATCTCCTGAAGCCAAAGATGCACCCCAATGAATCCTATTTTCCATCAGATAAAATTAACTACATCCTCTTCAAAATGTCTCAGAGCTTGCTGCCGAAGAGCGACTGTGAGTGCAATTCAAGGAGGTCAGAGATCTTCAAGGGGAAGCTACAGGTAGTAAGCTGGTTGTGCAGATGGGAGACAGGGAAATATACTGACACACCTCGGACCATTACTTCATTCATGTACATTCTTGGCGGGGCAAGACAGTTCCGTTACACGATAGAAATACTATAGTATCCTGCCTTACGTAAGACTAAGGGTTGTGATTATCTGAGACAGCCAAATTTCTAAGAAGAAACAAAGTTCTACTAAAAGATCTTTGACTTCATAGATGGCAAGCATCTTACAGCCAATGTGCCATCACTTCACAGATGTGAAGCTAACATGTTCATTGCAAATCAAAAGATGACTTTCTACAAAGCTCGGGCTAGCAGGCAGAAGTTGGGGGTTGCAGGGAAGGATATTAGTACAAAGAAAGTGCTTTCTAAAACACTGGCTCTTTTTTTTTTTTTTTTTTTAATGTGCTAAGGATAGAACCCAGGATCTCATGCAAGGGCTAAGCAAGTGCTCTACCACTGAGCTACGTCAGGCCAAAACACTAGCTCTTGATAGTCCCTCAGTGTGTGAACACTGGGTTGCCATTTGTCCTGGGGTTAGCCAGACAGCAGTGTGAAAGCGCAGTCCTCAAGACTGCCTTCACTTCTGATACCAACAGCAAGCTTAGAAGGGTTCACAGATCACCCTAAGGTTCAATAATTTGCTAAAATTCATATGTCTCATAGAAAACTATTAACTTACAGTTATGGATTCAGGGGAATAATACAGGAAATTAGCAAAGATTGTCTGGAATATGCAAAACTTCCATTGTCCCCAGGACCTTGTACCAGTGTGTGAAAATATGCACGGAGTACTGTCAGCCAGGGTAGCTCACCGTATACAGAATTGTATTGGGGCCTCATTATTGACTGATCAATTGCCCGCATGATTCAGTCTTCAGCACTCCCACTCTCCAACACATTGGCTAAGGGGCCCACCATGAGGAACAACTTCTATCGCTAGGGAAATTCCAAAGGTCACCTTGTGGGAGCCTGGTAGAAAACCCAGACTTCTTTTTGGTAAGGCCAAATCCCTACTACACAGTTTAGCCAGATCAAAACAGCATCTTAGAGAGAATATTATCTGGGGCTGTGGATGTAGCTCAATGGTAAGCTTGCCTAGCATTTGTGAGGCACTGGGTTTGATCCTCAGCACCACATAAAAATAAATAAGATAAAGATATAAAAAATACAATAGCGTTAAAAAGAATATTATCTTTAAAAGATAAGAAAGAATGATGCTATTGAGGTTTTGTTTAAGATCAAGTCTAATCCATAGGCCCACATTTGTCTTGTAAAAGATAAGCCACCAGAATATATACTTTGGTGTTCCCTGTGACTTGTCATTCTCTAGTAGTCTAGCCCAGGCTGAATGACATGGCAGCTGGTCAGGGCTTCAAGAAAGATTTTTCTCATCTAAAACCAAACTTATTTCTCTCTGTAAAATCCACTTTCCACTAAATTTTCCAACCAGTTAAGCTCTTATTTTTTTGTTCTTTTGCCTCTTCTACGCAGACACTATGGATTGAATTGTGTCTTTCCTTCCAGTTCATATGCTTATGCCTGGTACCTCAAAATGTGACTATTTGAAGAGTCTTTAAAGAATTAATGTAAGTTAAAATGAGCTCATAAGGGGGGACTGTAGTCCACTATTATCCTTCTGAAAAAAATAAAAAGAACAGAACATAGACATTCATAGAAGGAAGCCACACAGGGAAAAGAGAGCCATCGACAAGCTCTGCAGAGAGGACTCAGAAAAAATCCAACCTTGCCAACACTTAGATCTCAGACCTCTAGCCTCCAGACTTGGGAGAAAACAAATGTGTGACTGAAGTTACCCAGTCGTGGTACTCTGCAGCCCGGCAGGCTAATGTACCAATCAAGCTCTGATTCACATCCGTGGAAGTCAGATGTTTATTGCTGTGATCAAAATGCCTGACATGAAACTACTTGAAAGGAGGAAGGATTTATTTTGGCTCATGGACTCCGAGGTTTCAGTCCAGGGTCAGACGACTCCATCGCTTTGGGCCTAAGGTGAGGCAGAACATCATGGAGGAAGGGCACAGTGGAAGAAAGTTGCTCAGTTCATGGCAGCTGGGAAGCAAGAAAGAGGGGAGCAAGGAAAAAACATGGTCCCCAAGGGCACACCCGCAGGGCCTGCTCCTCCAGCCACACTCTACCTCCCGACCTTCTCACCACCTCCTGGTAGTCGCTGTAAATTATGAATCCATCAGATAGATGAATCCACTGTGACCCAATCATTTTCTAAAAGCCCCGCCTCTGAACATTGGTGCACTTGGACCAAGTCTTCAACACACGACCTTTGGGGGACATTTGAGATTCAAACCATAGGGTGTCCAGTCTTTCAATGACTGCTGCTGCTGCACCAGCTCTCTTCTCTTCCACTGGCAGAGTCCTCCCACGTGGCACTCCTGGCTCTCATTTCTCATACCTCCAACCAAACTCACCTCCAGGGTCAGACTACCCTGCCTACAGGAACACAGACATCAGGGCACTCACCAAGCAAACGCTTTCCAGTACTTTCTGCTAAAAGAAGACCGAATTCCTAGCCCAGCAGCTAATGAATGACCCTAGTGACCTCGCCAGCTGTATCTTGACTGATCTCTCAGAGTCACACCATTGATCTTCACTAAAGTTGTCACCTACCACCTATAGAGCGTGATTTTCCTCCTGAATCTCTTTCCCTTCCGCCTACTCAATACTTTTTTTCAAGCCTCACCAAATACCATCTTCTTTATGAAGACTTCATAGATCATTGTAGTTAGAATCGATCTCTGATTTATCTCAAATTTTAGTTATTTTCATAGTTATGATCTTATAATGAAGAAATACACAGGGTGAAAAGTCAAAGGTTCTCATAGCACACAGTTTAAAAGATATTGCAAAATTTAAAAATTATATTGAATATGTTTTCTTTCTTTCTTTTGGTAGTAGTGCTGGGGATTAAATCTAGGGCTTCATTCATGCTGGGCAAGTGATCTACCACTGAGCTACAAACCCACTTCTAGAGACCTTTTAATATCAAATCTATACCCAATTCTATATCCAAATTCTTAAGATCTCACATTAACCTTTAAGGGTGGTATTTGTGATGCAATCTTCCCCGTACTACTGCTAAAAGAGATAATTTACTAAGGAAGACTAAAGATTTTTATCTGTTTAAATATACCTCAAAGTACCTTTTAAAAGCAAATCTAGTTTTAATCAACATTAAAGTAACACTAATATCCATTACCACAGAAATTGTACTGTTGCAGAATCTAATAACTCCACCTTAGGGTTTAATCATTTTATCAAATACTTATAAACATGTGCAAGGAAGGAGGTCAGAGCCCAATGCAATCTTTCAACTAAACCTGTCACAACACCTTTTTTGCTTCACTAATTTGCACATGTGCTACTAACAGGTTTATACAATGGAGTCATTTATACACTTAGGATAATCTGAATGATGTCTTCTTACCCACTGTGAGAACTGGCAGTAAAGAGAACATAGAAGGCTCTGGGTCATGGACACTTTGATCCATCAATTACAGAACATTCATTTAGACATCCCAAGGATTAATAGAGGTAGCAATTTAATATCACCTTCATAATCAAGGGCCAGGTAAAATCTATGATTTAAATGCTTTCAAGGTACATGTAAAGAAATAAAAATAGTTTAAATATGAGAAAGGCATATATCCAAATTTGGACATGCCTATCATTTTACTACACAAAAACGAATGGCTTCCATTAATAGAGGTAGCAATTTAACATCAATTTAAGGCGTTCTACCTTAAATATTATTCCCAATGAAAATTGTATTACCATTGCTTTTGATTTCCCCTTAGTTTATAGAGTGGATGGAGGTGTAACAAGCTTTCATCAAGTGCCCTTCAGTTGTACCTGAATTCAAGAACAGCAAATAACATGACCCATCTTGCACACCCCCAGACACTTTTGAGTATTCCAGAGTGCTACCTAACAAACTATCTTCTGTTCAAACAGCAATGAAATTATTCTTTCATCCTGTTAAGAATAGTAAATGATCATAGGAGGATTAAAAACTTACTTGAACTTCGCTTCTACCTCTTCAGCAGCCTTCTGATATTGCTCAGTGGTGACTTTGTAGAACTCTGAGCTCTGTGGACAAAGATGGATATTAGAGTGTTCATTACCCAGGAGGACAAAATGTGTGAAAGACTTACAATTTCCCAAAACAAAAACAAATCATAAAACCTTATTTCAGCTGCTGAAGTATGGAAGGATTTCTTGTACTAAGTTGCATGGATACTTTTAGAAATGCATGGAAGGCTATTTGTTTAAATAACATACTGGTTGATACATAGATTTCAATTACAGAACCAAATTTCATAGTTATAATTTGTCATTATTTAATCTCCATAAGAAAATTCCTAGCATATTTTTGAAATACTACTTAGATCTGTCATATTTGGAATCTACCATGGCAAGATCAAAGGACGTTTGAGATGAAATTTGCCTATTATTCCATCAGAGTTCCAACTAGGATGTTAGAGGATTATTTCTTTTACACAACATTTTGGCCTCAAAGTGAATTCTTTATGAATAAATTTTTTTTTTTCAATCACCTCCATATGACCAAAAGAGCATCGACATTCAGAACCATCATTAGGAATGAGAGGGCAGACTTGGGTAACATTAATTTAAAAAATGTTTCCTCTTATATGAACTTGTAAGCAACACAAACCAAATTGCAATGGCAAAATAATGCCTTTCCTAGGGCAGCTGACTAACTACCTTGAAACCAATCTTACCAATCTTAGAGGGTGGCCTAAATGACCCCACCAGCCCTCAGACTCAATGAAATATCCTGCCAAATACACGGCAGTGCTAAAGAACACAGTACAATACAGTGGTCTATTGTGTGCCTTCATTCCTTAATCACTCAGGTTTCACATGCATGGCTTGGGGTAGATTATTTTTTAATAAATCATTGTTGGTTGGTGAGAAAATGAAAATGAAATCCACTTCACACCAGCGACCCCTTTGCATTTAACAATCTGGGTTGTCCAATGACAGTCACATCCAGGTTTCTAGGATGTAGATAAAATCAATAGGTATGTGATTAGACAGCAGATGCAGGGTGGCTGGAGCCATAGACAGGTCACCATTTGAGATGATGAATGGCTTTCTATCAACCTATAGTCCCCTACGATGCTAACATTTACTATAATCTTATTTGGGTTACGATTTATCTTTCTTGCACCTGATCAATAAAGATGAACAGAACAGTTGTAAGGATCGATTGTAATTTTTTATCATTTTCAAGCACAAAGGTGCATTTCTGACATGAAGACAATATTCGAAGTATACTGCTTCTGCATTTTTAAAAATTGCAATTTGACTGATCAACTGCACCAGTCTATATGCTGAGAGGTTTTAATTCATCTGTTGGTCTAAAGCTATCAAAAAGTCATTTGTCTTCTCAGATATTTTAACTTCAGGTTATGTCACATTTTCCTATCTGTTTCACTTATTAGGTTTTTTTCCTTTAAAATACACCAGTCATGACATGTTCTTTTGCAATGTTTGATTTAAGCTTTCTTTTGAACTTTTTTTTTTTTTAAACAATGAGGGCAGCAAAAAAAAGGCAGTTACTAATCTATCACTAACAATGACAAGGAACTCCCAAATTACTATGATTAACTGTCAAGTGGGCATTATGTTACTGAATTATCTATTAAAATGCTGGCAAAGCAATAACATCTTGATTAATACTTTCACTCATTTTAAGAAACTATAACATCTGGACAGAATGGGGTTGAAAGATCTGGTTTCTGGTTCTTTTCTGTGACCTTGAGTAGGTCTTTTTCCCCCAACCCCCACCTCACTTCCTTTCCAGGTTCTTAGCCTGTAACTATGGATGGTAATATTAGCCCTGCTTAACTCTATCCAAACTGTTGTAGAAATCAAATAAGACAAACAAGAAAGCTGTGAAAACTGTTAACTGTTTTTGCAGAGTACGATCAACATCCAAATAAAATAATTTTACAAGAAAATAACTAATTTGGGTCATTCCACTCTGGGTACAAATTCTAACTGACCAAAAAGTAAATATGACATTTCTAACAAGAACAATGCACAGAGAGCAAGGGTTTGCCATAATAAGGTGAGCTCTCCTCTCGTTCCATTATGCCAAATGCAGGTAACATTATTACTGAATGTGTCAAAATTTCCCCTAGGATGTTAAAACACAAAAGTCCAGTACACCCATAGCCTGCAAACTTAGCATGTAATCTCAAATTAAAGTTTTAGACTTTATTTAGGCTCCATTTTTCAACCTCAGTGACCAGTTTCCCATGCCGCATAAATCTTCCTCACAATGAGACTTCCTCAGGAGGCAGCACCATATGAATAAAATACTAAGGGAATAAACAGAAACATACTCAAGACACGTAGGCGGACAGTGTCTGATCCACTCAAATAATTTCATATTCATTCAACATTAGGTCCTTATTATCCAAATAACATCCATTTTGGGAAATTAAACCCTGAACAAGTTTTTCCATCTTATATGAGAGGAAAGAAAAACAATCATAATGAGAGGCCATGGGGGGCCAAGTTAAAAATTACAGATGGCGTTTTTCAAGTTCAGAAAGAACAGAGATCTCCTTTGGCCTCAGAAAACACTTTCTAAGCACCACCTATTCAAAATGAAAAGACTCCAACATAGCTGCCAATGGGAGAATGGATAAATTTGCACAGTGGAAATTTGTAGAGAAAAGGAATCAAATATATGTGTGTGTGTGTATATGGATATTTTATATACATACATATAAGTATATACACGCACACACAGGGTGAGTTGAAGAAATATGGTAGGATGCAATCTATGTCAAGTTTAGAAAAGTGCAAAATAAAACACAAGGATACTAATGACCAATTTCACTGGCTATCTCCAAGTTATATGTAGTGGTAGAAGGGGACCAGAAGGGCAGACTGCTATGAAGGAAACACAGGGGAGGTTTCACTACAGCATTGTAACATCCCCTAAAATAAGGTATTGGTGCAGCTAGTTGTCACACTGGTTTTAAACATTTCATAATACACAAATAATTTGTCTTACCCCACCCCTGCCAGCCACAAAGGAGCCAATAACAGCAGCAAATGATTGGCTGGACTACGATATAAAAAGCTGGAAGAAGATAGATGCTGAAGACGTTGGCAGTGCAGAGATTTTATATGTTCTTGAAAACTAAGCCACTGGGTGCACATGAAGAAACAAATGTATTTTTTCCAGCTTTTCATTGTGAAATAATTTTAGACTTACAGAGAAGGGGCAAAAAATAGTAGCGGGTCCCTACATATCATTCAGCTTTCCCTCATGCCAACATCTCAGTCATGCTACAATGACCTAGAGTGATAACAATGATACATACTTGAACTAGTAGTTGTAGTATCTGGTATGCACTAAACCACAGACTCCGGAGTTTTCCATTAGTGCTCCTCTTCTATGCTGGGATCTAATCCTGGATCCTGGTTAGCATGGAGTTGTCTTGGCTGCTCAGTCTCCTCTAACCTGTGGCAGTTCTCAGTCTTTTCTTATCTTGGCACTCCTGAAGAATACGGGTCTGGTTATTTTGTAGAATATTTTGAAATTTAGGCTTGTCTGAGGTTTCCTCATGGTTCGGCCGAGTTCACGCACAGTAGGGAAGAATACCACAGAAGGAATGTGCCCTTCAGGGGCTCCATGATGTCGACAGATCTTTTTACTGATGTTGACCTTCATCACTTGATTATGGTGGTGTCCACAGGGTTTTTCCACAGCAAAGTTACAATTTTTCCTTTGATATCTTGTAGGAGATACTTTGAGACGTGCAAATATCCTGTGGCTCCTCAAAGTTTTGTCCATCACTTTTCTGTACCCACCAGTAAGTCCTGCCTGCAACCATAATGATCCCGTAATGTTCTGATGCTGCATATTCTTTTGTGGTGCTGGGGATGGAACCCAGGGCCTTACGTATGCTGGACAAGCACTCTACCACTGAGCCACATCCCCAGCCTGTGCACTTATTTTTAAGTAACATCACTGCATACCTTATTGATATATAATGACAATCTTCATTTACTTTTGTACTTGATAATGAAAGCGATGTAGCTTTATATTAAGTCTTTAGAAATAAAATTTTCCAAGAGTGGGTAGCCGTCCTAATGACCCCCACAGTGTGATTAAAAATTATGGAATGGGAGATAAAGGGGGCCCAACTCTTGCCCTACTGTATTGTGAAGCTTTGGGTAAAGGCCTATGGCCCAACTACATAAGGGGTACGTTTGGACCTTACCAAACTGCAGTCCTGGGTAACACCCTCAATCTCTGGGGCCAAGAAGTTGCATTTTTAAATATTTCAGATGATTCTCAATACCCACTAAATCTGACAACTAATGGGCTTTCAGAACAATGAAAGAAGAATGTACTATTTAACTTGCCATTCATAGTGAAAAATAATCGGTGTTCCTGAAGAATGATGGCAAACATCACTTTCCATAATTAAATATAGCTATCATCTTTACAAAGTTGTTCCAAATTAGTGATTCTGCCAGCATTGTCTGCAAACCACTAGTGGACCCCAAACTGCTGCAAGAGCTCTGGCTTCACACATTGCCTAGCAACGCTGCAATGTTGCTACCCTGAATGGAGAGGAAGGAGAAGTATAATAATTTTCAGAAAGGTTGCTTTTGTTATCTCTGTTGTCTTGAGTTGGTAACAGGTGGTAATGCTGCTATGTTTTTTTTGTTAATTACAGATTACTGTTACTTTAAATTCATCATTGTAACTAAGTTTGTTATTTGGTTAACCCTACAATCTGTAGTAACATATAATTACACCAAGTGTATTTTATCTAATCATTTTATAATAGCTGAATATGGTTCAAATAAGTAACATCCACATTCTCATTTCTAAATTAGTTACATGCATATTTCCTTCAAACTTGGCTGATACATAAAGTCCTTTTATTGTATGGGTGGGGGTGAAATCCTGGTAAGATGTCTTTAAAAAGAGAGCCAAAAGGAACAGGTAGAGAAAGGTGTTCATGACCTTGCAAGATGGTCTTTCGATGAATGATTATTGCTTTGCATAAAGGCTTATCACTTCTGTCTGTAAAGACCTCGACAGCCTAAAATTAAAAATATCTCCACTCATATTTGTTCTGTGTAGTCTCCTGCCCCATCAACCACAGGAAAAATTCTTGACATGATTTGCGGGGTGGAAGTATAAATTCATGGCAGGTAAATGTGATTTAAATAAAATACTAAAGGTCCGATTTATTAATTTCTTCCTTTAAGACAGAAACTTTTATTGATAAAAGCATAAAACAGGTTTCCCACCAAGACATTCTTCGAGAGGTAGAACTCATAAATTCAAAGCAGATGATAGTATCTTTTAGCACTATTAAAAGTCTGATAAAGGCTATCTTTCTTTATCAAGCGTAATGAGTTCCTGGAAGGTGAATGATCTAAAATATAGCAATATAATTCTTCATATTTGGGAGATATTTCTGCCACCTATGTTAGAGGACAAGGCATTACTGGAAACAACAGGTATTTTTATTTTCTACGTAAAACATCTTCCAACCTGAGGCACCAGCAATCAATTACTGGAAACAGGAGCATCGAGCTGAGTGGGGACATTGTTCCACTGTACAAAACTTTTAAGTGTTTCATTTAGAACATGAAACATACCTTGCCCACTGCATTTTGCACTGCGCAGTAGAGCACTATGGTTAAGGACACGGACTTCTGGGGTCACGTTGCCAAACCATGGTTCCACCCCTGTGGAATTGAATAAGTTACTAGACCTCAAAAACTTGCCTCCCGTATGTAAAACAGGGTGAGTAACATCAATTGCCTGGTAGGATTCTTTGGATATTAAATAAGATAGTACATGAAACTAATATACTTTTTTCCAAGGGACATTTAAAAAATATTTAGAAAAGAACAAAGTCTTTCCTTCTATTAAACCAAGCACTACATTCAGTGTGGAAATGTGAAGGCGATGGCTAGTCATTGTGGGAGTGTTAATGGTTATGGGGCTAACCAACTAGCCATGTAAAAATCAGACTAATAATTTTTGACCTTGTCACCAATGAAATCCAATAATTTCTAAATGAAATAGCAAAAGTACTTTAGTGCCAGGACTTTCCACAGCTTTAACTCTTGCTGTGCATTGTAAAACTCCAAGTAGTATTGTTCATGAGGTTTCCCAAACTGATTGCTCCTGGAAACCTTTGACTATGATGCATCTTTTTTTTTTTTTTAACTTTCTTTTTAAAATTAATTAATTAATTTTAATTAGGTATCTATGACAGCAGAATGCATTTTGATTCATTGTACACCACTGCAGCACAACTTTTCATTTCTCTGGCTGCACACTTTGTAGCGTCACACCATGTGTGCAGTCATACATGTACCTAGGATAATGATGTCCATTTCTCATCCCACCATCTTTCCTGCCTCCATGCACCCTCCCTTCCCTCCTCCCATTTGCCCAATCAAAGTTCCTCCAGTTTTCCCATGCCTCCTCCCTCCCTATTATGGACTAGCATTCACTTATCTTGAGGGAAGAGAATCCTCTGTAATGGTCCATGAGAAATGTTGAATTAAAGAAAAGTCCAAATATTATTTCAATCCTGCACTTTTGACACACTACTTTTCTTTTCTCAAAGCAATATTTTCTTATGGATTACTTTAAAACTAATGTTAAGAAATGAGAAACAAATAAGGAAGGAGAAGAAATTGACAATATCGAAAAATGATTCAAAACTGATGACTGATGCTATCACCTTTTATTCAAAGAACATGCTATTATTGCCAAGAGTTTTTAAAATGTGAGATGAAATCCTTTCAAGAAAATTGTTGCTGTACCTGCCTCATGTTCCCTTGAGTCCTGTGGTAGATTACAAAAATAGCCACAATTTCTTATTCCTTTCTGTATTCATGTCCCTTGGCTCTTGGCATGAAAGGTAAGGTCTGTTTCCCCACCCCTTCAATCTGGGCTGTTCAGTGACTTCTCTGGACAACAGAAGGGAATGGAAGTAGCAATGAGCCAGTTACAAACCTGGGCTTCTGTCTTGGAACCCTGCCCAGGTGCCACATCAATAAGCCCAGGGAAGCCTACTGAAGTACCCAGGCCATCCTAGTCCAGCCAAACCTCTGCCATCTCAGAAGGAGAGAGCCCACACTGCCCAGAAGACACCAGCTAAACAGATGACCTGCAGAATCAGGAGGTAAATACACGGTGAGTGTTTTAAGCCTTTAGTTTTGGGACAGTTTGTTATATACAAAACGTCACTGATTCATGTCCTTTCTCTGTGTTCTCATAAAGAGCACAGACTTTTACTGAAGCACTTACCACACTAGACCAACAATATGTGTTTCCATATGGTCTCTAACTATCCATAAGAAACCCAAGGCGGGTATCTTGTCCTATTCGTCTTTACACTTAGAGCACTTAGCAAGATACATGGCACATAAAACTCACTGAAATAATGTTAGAGTGGTAGCAGTAATCCTGAATTGCACTTCAACTTTGGCTCTTATTTAAAACAGGATGGGACAGGGAGACAAGTCTTATGTAAATATAATACTGTCATAACAAGAATAAGATGAAATACTCTATTTATTGGATCCTAGATGGATAATACTTCAACCTGCAGTGCCACACATATGTACACACACACACCCACCCACACACACACACAAAGGGCACGGATGTTGCTTAAGACTGTTCAATTATAGCAACACTATAGTCAGAGCCGCAAACAGTACCTCTGGCTAAACCGGTAAAGCAATTATTTTTTTCATGTAATAAGAAGTTTGGAGGTTGGAAACCGAGGACTGATGTGGCTGCCCAGCTGCGACATCATTTAACTGGGTTCTTTTATCTGTTCCTTTCTAGTCTCCCTTAGCATTTAGCTTTGTCCCCATGGTCTCAAGATAAGTTACGGTACCTCCTGCCCCCCATTAATATATCCATGCTCTAAGGGAGGAAGAAAGGAAAGGTAGAGAGGGGGAAGAGAAGTCCTCTCCAGAAATTTCCACTTAACATCTCTTTGGCCAGAATTATAGACCATGCACAATGCTGGCTGCAAAAGAGGCTGGGAAATTCAGTATTTTTGCTTTCTTACTTTAAGGGTAAAGAAAGAGAAGAAGGAATTTGCAGAGTTTTATTGAGCCAATTTATCATACCTGCCACAGAGAGTTGAGGCAACAGCACAGAAGCATGTATAGAACCGTATGGGTAATTTAAGATGCAGGATTTCCAAAGTCCCTTCAATTCCTAATCTGGGGTATGTGTGGGGACTCACCCATCTGATACCCAAGAACAAAGTCTTAGACAGTGTTGGAAGGAAATGGAAATCAAGAAGAGCGGGCATCATTCCCAAGTTTCCTTGGGCTGGCTGCAGCCCAGGTTTGTGAATGCGTGATACACTGCCATTTTCCATTTTCAGAATGTCTCTCTTTTAAAAGTATATATTAAAATGCACACGCACAGATACACGTTATTGCTAGATTTGAAAAGTGTCTGTTTTCAAGTTCTAAATTAGATCAAAAGAAAACATGCACACATGCAGTATTCTTGCAATCTTTTCTCGGATTCTGAGTCTTATTTCTGCTCCCTTGTAGCTACTATGATAGCACCTATTGTGTATAAGAAAAGAACAAATTGAAAAGTCATAAGAAAAATTTGTTAATTAGCCCTTGGCAGTTCTTTAACAAAATGCTTCATAAAGAGATTAGGGCCTAAGTAGATAACACACCGGAGCCAAGGTATAATTTAAATTCTGGTGGCCTGAAACCATTTCCTAGAGGAGAAAACATTCCTCCTCACTGTCCACTCAAGGACTGTGCGACTCCATTGTTCATTTAGGCCAAAATGAACAGCAGAAGGAACAAGTCTGTTCCTGAATACGATCAGTCCAGCCGTAGGTGTGGTTTTCCTCTTTGTAAGCAAATCTACAACTTCAGCTAAATACTACAGGTCTCAACACATCTCACAACATACCCCATACACATGTCACTTGATGTGGCTTGCCAATTCAAACAAAGGTCCAGGACTCAAATACCAATGCCAACAAGAGAGTTCCTAGGTCCAAATCAGTCTTATTTATATGTTTTGTGATAACACTCCCCTAAGAAGTAGGTTATAACACATGATACAGGTACATGTTTCCTCCAGGGTGAAAGCAAGCATTTAGGAACCCAACTTAATGCTCCATCAACTATAACTCAGACACAATTCAAGTCATGGAAACCCTGAAACAGTTATTTATTTAATAGCATCAGGTGGCCCAAAAGAGTTCGTGCCTTATCCACCATCCTGTCCGAATCACACAGAATCCGAAGACTGACTTTGCAATATAACTACATTTATAGCTCAACAATTTTAAGAGCTATTGATTTAAAAGAAAAAAATCACTAATGGTCCAAATTTAGTTTATCTAGTGGTTTCAGTATTTCTCCTGAAAAACCTTTTATCGGAAAACTTAATGGCTGGTGTGAGTTTCGCCTCTCTGTTTCCCTGTTGTAGTCTGTTAAGAGTTGGGCAAGAGAACAGTGGAATCTGAAATTCTCAGTAAGAGAAAGGTCCTTTGAATAGAGTAGCTGGCATCTTAAAGGACCTTTCACTAGTGGAACTTTTAAAAGCCAGGGCCCTGGTTGCATTGTCTTCTTTCATGCCCTTCTTGCCCTTGTACCTGCTGTCCCCAGGACAAAGCTCATTGAAACAGCTTGCAAATTGCCGACAGGGGCTCAGATTCATGGTATATCAGATCTAGTATTCTGCATCTAAAAGTACACCAAGCAAGGAATGGTTTGGGCTATTTAAACTGAGTCTCACTTTTTAACATCTAAAATGAGGTGTGATTCCATCAACGGAATAATAGAAGTTCAGTGGTTGGCACATAGCCTGATTTCTCCTTGCAGAAAGCAGAGGTTCTCAGTAACAACACCAGTCCTGACAACAAGTCCTGGATCCCCCGGCACTTTAAGAGTCTGAATTTCCACTAATTTACCTGCAAACTACGCATGAACCTGAAACGTAGTCGCTGAGTAGATGGTTTCACACTGCGCCTCTAACAATCAACTTTGTTATTTGTTTTGTTGTTAATATTAAAGTCAAAAGACTACGTATTTATCTTTAGGACTGCTAAATTTCTGCTAATAACCATTTGTGAATATCCATCAGTATATCTTAGTTTTCTCAGCCCTATTTTTTTCAAATTTGTTTCACTAGTGATCAATACCAAATGACTAACACTTTCTATTCATTCAAAAATCCTATGACATTCTAAAGACAAATGAAGATTCCAAGTAGGAAAAAAAGAATCTCATCCCAACATCTCGCCTTCCTTTTTAGATAATCCTGGCTTTAAGCTGGATACAGTCAACTAAAGTAAACTATCATACTTGCTTCTAATTAGGCTGAGCTGTAAGCAGAATTGTTCCGTGAGACTTCCAGGTAGGCTGCATAAAGAGAGTTGACAGGGTATCTTTTTAGGTTATTTGCATTACCCCTCCCAACCCCCACACCCACCACCCCAGCCTCCCTTTTGCAATGTAGATGTGATGGCTTGAGCTCCAGCCGCCATCTTGGAATGTGAGATTAAGGAGGGAAACTGTTAGGGTACAGAGTTCTGATGACACCAAAGCTACCAGGTCAGTCCTGAGTTGCTTACCTTTAGACTTTTATTAGATAAGAGAAAAATAAACATCTTTTTAAATTGAGCCACTCTAATTTTTATGATATACGGAGTCCAACTAATCAGGCACAGTCCTTCTCGAAGCGCTGAGATGTTTGCCTTTCATACGCCTCATGAATAACTTCAATAAAGCCAAACGCAGTGACACCCTGGGACAGCTCTCCTTTGCAGTAGTACTTTGCTTCCACTTGTCAGAAATTTCCTTTTCCTTCTGCCTCTGTCCTTCTCCAACCAAGAACAGGGAGTATTAGAAAAAAAAAAAAATTTCCCAGTCATGTTTAACTCCAGCATCAAATCTCATCATCCCGAAAAAGCCGCATCTTGTGAAAAGCCCATTGTCTCCTGGGTACCTGGGCAAAAATTAATAAACTGCTTTTGTAATTACTCTTTCGCTCCATCTTTACCATTTCTCATAAAAGCAACAGAGCTATTCAGAGCTGCTGCTGGCATTTCCAGTTTTATTCCAGGAGCTTTAGAAACTTCACTAATTAGAGTCTCAGGTTTCTTTTCCTTGACTTAGTTTTCTAATTAAAATAGGAATCCCAGATTCGCTGGCAGCCTTGCCACTACGCAGGATAACCTTAGCTAAGGCGTCCTGTCCTCAGTTTCTTCATCTGGGAAATTTAAAAAAACACAGCTGCACTCAAAACTCCAGGGCAGCCTGCGTTTCCTTTCGTTTGTCCACCTCTCCATGCCCCACGTACTGAAGGTCGGGCCAGTTACGAGGCCAGGAACCGGGAATATAGTGAGCAAACAGAGACGTGGCCCTGCTTTCATGGAGCCGATGGCAGCAGAGACAGGCATAAATTTTAAAATCACAAATAAATGTGTAATTAGTAAAGTATCACCGTGCCCTAGAATGGCTATGGAGAAGTTTTTACTTCTAGGAAGGGGTTTTTCTAATGAGTCTCTAAAGCCCAATATTTCTCTAAAGTACCTGACTGCCTTTCATATTTAGCTCCTGAATTAGCTATGATTTCATTTCCTCTTTATTTCTCTGGTTATTTCTGTAAGGCACCCAGAGGCTACATCTCTGCGTTCTCTCTCTTAAAAGTTATTCTGACCTCTTTTAAGGATAGAGATCTAGTGATGTACACCTGTAATCCCAGCTACTCAGGAGGCCAAGGAAGGATGATTGCAAGTTCAAGGCCAGACTGGGCAACTATGTAAGACCCTGCCTCAAAAGAATGATTAAAAAAAAATAATAATAAAAGGAAGGGCTGGGGTTGTGGCTCAGTGGCAGAGCACTTGCCTCGAACATGTGAGGCACTGGGTTCGATCCTCAGCACCGCATAAAAATAAACAAACAAAGAAAAGATATTGTGTACAGGTATAACTAAAAAAAAATTTTTTTTTAAATAAAAGGAAAAAGGTCTGGGGATGTATCTCAGTGGCAGAGCACTTGCTGACATGTGTAACCCCCAGGACCAGAAAAAAAAGAAAGGAAAAAAAAAGAGAGAGAAAGAGAGTGAGAAGAAAAAAAAATGAGATCTACTTGTCTTAATATGGAAAATATGTGAACAAAGCTGCAAAACACTTCGAAGAGTGTTCCTGAAGGTGACTGGCATGTATTCAGCACACCGATACCCAGGAATGTCCTGTGATGAACGATTTGTATTTCTCATTTAATAGCATTCTGTAACAACTTAAGGTTTTAGCATGGCCTTACCTAATTTTTATAAGAAAACTAATTATATCTTAATTTCCATGAGGCATCACTCCACAATCTTTATGCAAGAAAGTTAACTGCTCTACATAATACTGGGAAAGTGACTGGTCCTTTTCTACCCCAGCTCCCATTTTTTCATGCTTAATTGTATTTTTCTCACTATGTCCTTTTGTATTATGCCAACAGAAGGTCTTAAAGCCCTGTCGGTAGCTCTTCTCCCTGGGACAAAACAGTACCACTCTTCTACCCTCACTTTTGGACTTGTGTATCACATGCATGACACCTTTCTGCTCACACCGTGGTTTGTGTCTCACTGTTTCTTCCACAGGGTGAGACAAAGCAATTTCAGTTACATCAGAAGGATTATCAAGAGAATCTACCAGGATGTCTTACAAGACCTGTAGGGTAACTCTTAGATTACTACATGTTACCGGTACAGAAAACTCTGCTTCTCTTGAGGGCTGTGTGATGCAACACTGTCACTCTGGAGGTCACAAGTCTTCCTCGGGAAGCGCTGGAGGAGGTGACACTGCATACACATTTAACAGCAACCAGTGGGCTGCTTCACAGTGGAAGAAGCTGAGCTATCCGCAGTGTCTTATCTAATTTTTATAAGAAAACTCTCAGGCTTGCTCTCCCCTGTACCAGAGCAGGTCCCTTCCCCTCTCCCGTGGGCAGGTCCTCCAGAGGTCTAACAAAGAAGCTCTCCTGGAACAGTGGCAATGGAGCCCTCTTGAAGACAGTGAGCTAAGAAGAAAGCCAAAAGCCACCACCCTCACTGTAGAGGAAGCAGGCAAACATTAGCTCATTTACCAGCAACTACTTAGCCCTTGGGCCAATCCCAGTTTACACGGATCATCCAAGGAATTTATGGCACATGCTTACTTGATGACCTGGCTTCCAGTCTCTCGACAGGCCACCCTCAGATTCACTCATTCAAAAAGCACTGTGGTCAATGCGCTAACAGGGCCAGGCGCGGGGACAGTCCCTCAAGAGGCTACGGGAGACTAATGGGGAGAGAGATGTACAGTTAACCAGGCACAGTCCACAAACATACCTGGCCTCAGTTTTTACTGCTCCATCTTTGCAAATACCATCCAACTTAGATCCATCCTACTGACAGAAAATATGATGCTATTAATCACATAAAGAAAACACACACTGAAAGATTATGGGAAGACCTCTGAGGTCATTTTCTTGGAACCCAGGTTAAGAAGAGTGAAAACACCTGTCACCCTTGAGCTTATTTACAGTTCATTTTCTAGAAGAGACTCATAAGCAACTGGTGGGAGAAGAATGCTTCCCAAAGCCAAAGAAAAGCAGGAATCTCTGTGCTAGGGAAGAAATGGGACATTAGAGAGGAAATGGGAGCTTGGAGTGGAGAGAGAAGACAAAGCTAGCCTGCTGCCCACTTCTGCCTAAAACTTGATTTTTAAATATGTAATTTCATCAGGTCTCTCTCATGAGATGAGATGCAGATATCCACTGAGGCCCAACCAATAAGGTATTCTGATCCAGAGACTCTACTTACACAGAACCACCCTGAAAACCGAGCACACTCGTCCACAGATGCGACAGCGCTCTCCCTGCTCAGAAGTAATACCTCGCCAACAATAAGGGGCTCTCAAGAAGGTGAGTGCCACAGACAAGCTCAGATCCCAGACTCTGTGCACCCCCTGAGGAAATAAGATGAGGAGAAAATCCTGACTGACTCCAGGTTTAATGAGGAGCTGCTCTGATGCTGCGGATAAGGGGAAGCATCCTCCAGCTTCCAGAGATAATTTCATCACCTTCTTAGAGAGTTATTTGTGTCACCTTCTAAGTAAATAACATTACGTGGTGTATAAAATAGATTTGCTCATTAACAACTCTGGTGCTCACCCTCTTTTCATGTGCACATTGAACACGTACATTCAACAGTCTTGGGGCCTGTATCTCACACCTTCATTTAATAACGTCTGGACTGTGCGGGGAACTGGCATAGAATGGCCGTCTGTCAGTTTCTCCTTTGTGAATCGCTTAGTGAATCACGGGCACTGTGCACTGTCAGAGGTCTAACTAAGAGAAACTCTAAGACCTAACCACAAGGAAAAATTTTAAAAGAATTTTATTATTTTCTAAGTAGAAATTTTACCTAACAGAAAATGCCATTCTTAAAATCTCCCAGTCGGGGCCTGGAGGAGGTAAAGGTCTAGAACACAGGTACTGGCCCACACGCCTGCTGATAGCAGTATTTGAAAAAATTTGTGAGACAAGGATTGATACAATCATCTTATTTTACACCTATCAAACTGGTTTTCATTGGCTTTAAAAAAAACATAGATTAAATATCAATGAGCACATGAGGAAGTGGGTTTTCTCAGAATTTTACTAGTGAGAGTATAAATCGGTACAATTTATGGCAACATTTCAAATACTTTTCAATAACATATACTCAAATTCAAAAGTTCAATTTCTAGAAACATCCGAAATAATCATGGGTATAAAATTTAACTAAAATTGTTCATCACAGACTTTATTATATTGAAAAATGGAAAACACACATTCAACCACAGAGGATAGCTACAATAGATCATCCAGATGATGGAAAGATGGGGTTGTTTAAAATTATTATTAATTTCTTCTTTTGAAGGAAAAGGAGAGGAGAAATGTTTAAATTCCTTTAAGTTTTAGGTCTTGGTGAACAGATTTAAGAATGAGGAGAGTCATAACAAAATATACAAGCTCTTCTTCAAAACAAAAAAAATAGCATAAGTCTGATATTTCCACCTGTTACATGTGGATCCAACCATAAGCCAATACAGACAACAATAAGGATTAATTTTTAACAAGTGGGTATGGAGCATATTTATTTTAAATTATGGAGGTTAATGCTCTCGTTATTCTTGGTGTCTCTGGAATTCAGCTGCCATGTTAAGTGGGTCAATATTCATTCTTTTTTCAATCTAATGTTTTCAGACATCCAGCTCCTACAGGGTAAGGTAGTAGTGGTAGCTGAGGGGATATTAAAAAATCAGTGAGGCAATTCCAGTGCTTATGATCTATCAGGATGTGGTGCCTAGAAAGAGAGGGGGATTGAGATTCCTCCTTGCCAACTAAACACAATTCCATCAGAGCCAAGAGTCGAGGCTAGTAGGAGGCGGCTGGAGACTTGGGCTCCCCCAAAGCAAATATTATCAGTAATCAATCATTTCTCCTATTTATCTCTTTTGATTTCATGATTAAAACCAGCTGAGGAGGGAGTAAGGCTAGGTGCTACTGTCTTCATTTTTCCCTGCTGGGAACGGTGTGCATAACTGAGGCTGTATGTTTCCTTGGTGTCCCATAGGTATTAAGTGCTAGAACCAAAGCAGTCCAGGTCTTATACTCTAAGTCAAGAAACAGAAGGCCTTAGGTGTTGAGATTTAAAAATATTTTAGCAACGGATGGTGTCCTACTGAGTGCCTGACAAAATTCATGCTTTTTTTTTTTAAACTATGAGGTCTTAAATTTATTTATTAACAGTCACAGAAGAAATGAAGTGCAACATGAAAGGAAAGATCCACCCCAGATGATACACCTCAAGTTTTAATTTTCTTTCCTGGATTTGAGCATAAACTCAGGTCTTAATAATTGTGACATGGTTTTCCCTAGTGCTTGCAAAGGTATGAAACCACACGGGTGAATAGAAAAATCAGTCTTAATTTAAGGGTTAAAAATTTCAGATATAAAATGGAGAAAGATTTCAAAAGTGGCAAGGAGATCACCTATCCCTTTCAAAGATGTGTTTATCTTTTTGTATTTCAAAGGAAAGGCCTTTTGAAAGATTTGGCATAGAAATATGCATGTGAATAGAAGCACATTGAAAAGTCTTAGCTTTCAGATATAATGGCTCTCGGTTAGAAAGCACTGTGCAGGATTCCTGACTCTCTAAGGTGCATTTCATATGCTGCCAAGTACACCAAGGGCCCTGCAGTATCGCCTCTGTCCAGCTTCCATCTGATGGCTCATTAGCATTTTCCTGAATTATGACCCCAAACCTTACTACTGCTTAAAAGTGCCACCCCTCCACTCAGAAGTGCACTCCTTCATATGGCACCAAATACCACAGAATGTGTCATATTTCTTTTTTCTTTTTTTTTAAAAGGAGGGTGGGGTAGGATGGGTGGAATGGGGAGGAAAAGATAATTATGGAGGACACAATAAGCAAATCTGATAGTCTTCTAGAAATATTCATGAAAATCTGTCCCTGAAAACGGCTGGTATTTGGTAGCCAATCTTTTCCACGTGACTCTTCAGAGAAATGTTCTTAGAAAGATCCCACAAAAGGGTGATAACAAAATGCATCTCATCAAATGATCTTTCATTCTGGCACAACGTCGCTCTCCCACATTTTCCATGTGGGTTGCAACTCTCCTCCTTCCAAGGCCTAGCTCATTTACTCCATCTTAATTACACTGTGCATTCTGCCGAGTCGAGTCTGAGGTCTTTCAAGCAAGTCCTGTAAACAAGAATGCATCCATCCACGAGGGACAAAGCATGCTGCTTCTACCTGCTCCCACAAAGGCAGACTCTGGGGATTTAGGAGGCCAAGGTCTACCAAAGTGTTTAAAGAATAGCACACTCACCCCATAGGAGAAAGGCTCTTGTGCAACTGTGGTCTGAACACATCTCAATGGGAAGCAACTGGATCTTTACTTTTGAAAAAGGTCTTTATTAAAAAGATAAACGTAAAATATAAATGGAATCTGGGGTAAGCAATGTGAATTAGGCCCTGAAATGATTCCTTTTCCTCGAATACATCCACAGAAATTACAAAGCAAAGCAAAGCAAAGCAAGTCTGCAATAACCAGGCTCGATTTGAATCAGCTTATTGCTTGGTGTGACCCAAATGTAACCAGACCAAATCCATCAGCAGCTGGATATAAATGGCCTTGTGCTAGGCTTGGTTTCAACAGGCATCCCCTCTGCCTGGTGAAAGCCCTTTCTCCAACAAGAGGCAAAGTTATTAAGAAATTGTTTGTCATCTTAGATTGGACTGATCATTTGTTTCCCTGAATTCTTTTTCTCATCATTTACTCATTACACGCCTCCTCCTGATGGAAGTAGACATTTATTAGCTTCTGCATTTATTGCATTGGCAAACAGAAACATTCTGCTGCATTTCCTGGGGGTTCATTCATTTATCTATCGGATAAGAGACTGAAGTTTTCTACAGGGCAGAAAAATTAAAATATCAGTCAGGTTGACAGCTGGGAAAATGAGGGTCTCTCTGCGACAAGAAGCTTGCTCAAGCTTTTGGTTTAGTGAGGAGCCGTGATGTTATTTCACCAAGCTACCATTTCATATATAACCAAAATGGTGGCTATTAGCTAGTGAACAGGCATTTCAGATAAATAGTATGCATGGCGCACTGTAAAGTATCTGAGATGCAAAGCTAATTGCTATTTTAAATGGAAAATACAACAAAATGCTTTTAAAGATCCATTTATACGGGGAGCTAGGGAGAGTATTGCCTTATTAAATCCATGAAACTGAAGCTAGACCCACTGAATTTTAAGTTGTGAAGGACCTTACAGGTCACTGAATCCTTTTGCATGAATCTCCTTTGCACTGTCCCTGACAAGTGATCCCTCTAATTTTGCCTGAAACACTGGTGGCCATGAGGAGACTGGCAGATCTCACAGTGCAGCCTGTTTTCCAGCAGAAGACTGGCTGGCAGGGGGCACTTCCTAAAGGTGGCCTGGCTGGTGTTGCTTTGTCTAAGCCATTCAACCCCTAGGGCCTCGGGGTCTTTGTTCTTAGATGTTGAAACAACCAAAGCTGAAGGAGAGGGAAATCATTTAGAGGCTCAACTTCAGACTATGTGGCCCTGTAGTCACCTTGGATAATTCAGCTCTTCTGAGACTGTGCCCCTCCATAAGCAGAGCAGGCACATTGTTTGTGATCCTCTATGCTGAGATGCAAGGCACATCTGAACCTGCTCAAAGCTCAGCGTTCTTTAGCATTTTTTTATTTGTTTGCTTTAGTTCTTTCTTCAGTTCCTTCCCCTCTTTCCCCCTGGCTTCCCTTCCCTCAAGCCAGCTTTCCTCTTGCCACTTCAATTCTTGACAAAAAGCAGCAGCAGTAACGCAACAGCAAGTTCTGCGGAGGCCGCAGTCGCTAACACAACTCCTCCGGCGCCCGCCTCTGCCAGCCATGCCTTGGGCATCCAGATGCTCTGACACCAACTTTCTGGGGTTTATCTTTCAGTTCAGAGAAGCATAAAAATCCCCATATTGGGCCAGATAATGGTTATACAAAGGAATTTTAATTTCCAGTCTTTTGTCCTGTGAGTTTGTACCTCCTGATAAACCATTGCTTAAAGTAGTAGTCATTTTGGTGAGGAATGGATCATAGGAGAAATGAGAGAAGGAATCAAGAAATTCCTAGAAGCCAATGAGAACAGAGATACATCACATCAAATTCTCAGGACAGTATGAAGGCAGTATTAAGAGGAACATTTACAGCATCGGGTGTCTACATTAAGAGAAAACAAAGAAACCTAATAAATAATGTCAGAGAAAAGAGCCTTTTTAACAAATGGTATTGGGAAACTGGATATCCATATGTAAAAGAATGAAACTAGATCCCTCCCTCTCATCCTGTACAAAAGTCAAATCAAAGTGGATCAAAAACCCAGGGATTAGACCAGAAAATTTGCAACTCCTAGAAGAAAACATAGGGTCACTACTCCAGTACCCTGGTATAAGCATCAACTGCCTTACCAAGACCCCTAAAGCTCAAGCAATAAACCCAAGAACTAACAAGTAGGATGGCATCAAATTAAAAAGCTTCTGCATAGCAAAGGAGTCATTTTCGAGCATGAAGAGAGAACGCAGAGAATGGGAGAAAGATCTTTGTCACTATTCCTCCAACAGAGTATTCACATCGAGAATGTATGAGCATAAGAATTCAAAAAACTCAACCCCAAAACAACAAATAACCCAATCGATAAATGGGCAAAAGAACCAGACACTTCTCAAAAGAAGAAATAAAAACGGCCAACAAATATATGAAAAAATGTTCAACATGGCTGACGTCAGGGAAATGCAAATCAAATTACATTGAGATTCCACCTCACTCCAGTTAGAAAGGCAATCATTAAGAATACAAATAATAATAACTGGGTATAGTGGTGCTCACTAGTAAACCCAGCAGCTCAGGAGGCTGAGACAGGAGGTTCACAAGGTCAAAGTCAGCCTCAGCAACTTAGTGAGGCCCTAAGCAACTCAACAAGACCCTGTCTCATATAAAAAATAAAAAGGGCTGGGGATGTGGCTCAGTGGCTAAATGCTTCTAGGTTCAATTCCCAGTACCAAATAAATAAATAAATAAATAAGAATTTAAAAATACAAATAATAATAAATGCTGACAAGGATGTGGGGGGAAATGTACACTCACACATTGTTGGTGGAAGTGCAAATTAATGCAACCACTTTGGAAAGCAGTGTGGAGATTCCTCAAAAGACTAGGAATAAAACCACCATGAGACCCAGCTAACCCATTCCTCAATATTTATCCAGAAGAATTAAGATAAGCATTTTACAGTGTTACAGGCACATCGGTGTTTATAGCAACACAATTCACAATGGCTAAATTATAAAACCAGTTCAGGTGCACATCAACTGAATGGATAAGGAAAATGTGGCATACATATACAACGGAGTTTTACTCAGCCATAAAGAAGAATGAAATTAGGGAATTTACCAGTAAATGGACAGAACTGAAGAACATCATGCTTAGTGAAGCAGAGGAAGCAGGGGAGGAAGGAGGGATGGGGAAAAGGAAGGAAATGCAAATACATTTGACAACATTGTGCTATGTCTAAACACGAATATACCACAGTGAATTCCACCTGTCTATCTATAAAGCAACAATTAAAAATAGATTAATAAATAGAAGGAAGTTCAGTAGAGGAAAGAAAGGGGGAAAGGAGGAGGGAAGAGGGGAGGAAAAGAGCAAGCATTGGGGTTTGGAGCAAATTAAACTCCAAGCATGTATGATTCTGTCAAAATGAACGCCACTGTTCTATGTAACTATAATGCACTAATAAAAGCATTTAAAATATTACCCATTGGGGGAATAAGAAGAGTATAAATGCTAATAATAACATTACCTTTACAAATCAGTGACATCTTTTAGCTAAATGCTTATACAGATTTTCTTTTTTCCTAAACAGCTCTTAAATCTTATCTGAGAGCAGCTGGGCAGTCAAACTGTCTTTTATACCAATATTCAGACCATAACACTGATCAGTACAATTTATATCCGGGAGCCTCAGTTTATCACCTGTACAAGATCCTCATTCACTACTATGAAAGTTTTCCTTCCTGTCACTGAGCTCAGTGGAAGGAACTGATGCAGAAGTGTATTCGATAATTTTTTAGCAGTCTATGAAACACAGCAGTAAAATCTTCAAAGATTAATTTGTGTTCTCTTTCCAATATAGTTAGTGTCAACATAAAGTTAGAGGACACTTCTTAAAAAAATAAAATTCTATCTGTTCCATAATGACCAAGATGCAAGAGTTTCTCTTAGTTGTGTTATGTTTTATACAGCCCAGCTTAGATAAAAGCAATGCGGGTTCTTCAGAGGTGGTTCACAGGTTAACAACTCCTATAGATTCCACTGCACAACACAGCATGGTAAGAAAGATTTTTCAATTTAGTTTCACCACTTATTTTATCCAAGTTAAAGTGTTTCTGAAAATGTCCTTATTTCTTAAAAGATAATGTAACTTTTCTTTCAAACACTTCACTATACATAGGGCACCAAGATCCATGCCATACAACCTGTCCTCAACCAATGCACACAATCTGCTGGGGGTGGGGGTAGCTGTGTTAATAGGAATATTTCAAATTTATTGATGCAAACCTATCTGCCAGGCACCACACTAGGCTTTCTATGGATCAATAACACTATCGGGTTGCTTCTATTATCCTCAGTCTTCCAGATGAGAAAACTGAGGCCCAAAGAAGTAGAATAATTTACCAGATTGTTTGAGCTCGTCAGTGATACTGTTAGGACTGAATCCAAGCAGCCTCACTCCAGAGTTAATATTCTTAGTAGCTAAAGCACAGAGAATTCCAAATAGCCATGTAAACTTCAATGCCTTATTAAATGAGATGTCACCTAAAGAGAACAATCAGAAAGCTTCGTCTAGGAAGTGGCATTTAGACTCTAATCCTACTAGCTTGCCTCAATCTACTAGGTGATATTTAAGTCATTACACTAAAAATTTCTAAATATATATTTTACTTAAGGGGGAAGATGGGGACTTCAGTCAACTGTCATTCCAAACAAAAGCAGACACAGGTGCTAAAAGGCTCTGATGTCTTTGTGGATATCTGGACACCTATTTTTGAAATCTCCATGTTGCACACTAAAGCCAAAGAACAGAAGAGCAATCATAGATGGAAAATTGGTGAACAAGTTAATAAATGTGACTCTTTTGGCAACAGGATTATAAAGGTCAAAAACTACTTCCACCCTATACAAATTAAATTTAAATGAACTAACTCCTAAGCTGTGTATTACAAGACCCAGATTAAATTTAGCCAAGTCAAAGATATTGCTGCTTATAAAAGATGCTTTTAATAATCTTTTGCATTTTTCTAGCTTAAATTCCCATTGCCTCCAGGATCATTAGCACAGGTCCTGTATTATTTATGATCCAACTCTAGCAGAAGAATCTTTCTGCCAAACTCTTGTGTTTCTCAAAGAAGTAAGACCTCAGTTCAGACCTCAGGGCTTGCTCAGGGTCCACTTTTCTTCTGGATCTACACTTGGTCTCTTGGGGATGTTTTTCTAGTCTTACAGCTTTAAATCTTCCCCATGGGCTAACAACTCCCAAATTTATATATCTGGGTTAGACTTTGCCTTTGAGTCCATAATTCAGTGGTCCAAATGTTTCACCGAAGTCCTTGATTAGATATCACACAGGTACTTTAAATATAATTGACAAAAATACAATTTGTGATTTATATACCCAATAGTTACATCCTTGCTTCAACAAGAAAATTCATTTTTCTTGTTCTTCCTAGACTCATTACTGGCTCTACCTTTCACCCATCGGCTGGATCCAGAAACACAAGAACCAACCTTCTTCCTTCCTGTTCTATTTTTTTTCCTATTACATCCTGCCCATCACACCAAAGGTTCCTTACTCCCTACACTGTGGCCAGGGACGTCTTCTGTGTCTTCTGTAACAAGCAGGACTAGGGTTTCAATTTTATTTTAAGAGCACTGGGGAAGCAAAGAAAGTTTCTAAGCCAAGAGATTATATAATCCAACTCAAGTTCCGAATAGACAGTGGTGATGGGAGCAGAGGCTCAAGGTAGGGAGACAAGTAAGGAAGCATGCAAGAGTTCAGATGCAAGATGGGAGAGGTGTTTCTCTTTAACTGGTAGAGATGTTGAGCATTTTTTCATAAATTTGTTGATGGATTGTATTTCTTCTTCTGAGAAGTGTTTGTTCAGCTCCTTAGCCCATTTATTAACTGGGTTGTTCTTTTTTTGTGTTAAATTTTTTGAGTTCTTTATATATACTGAAAATTACTGCTCTATTTGACCTGCATGTGGCAAAAATTTGCTCCCAAAATGTAGGCTCTCTCTTCACCTCATTGATTGTTTCTTTTGCCGAGAAGAAGCTTTTTAGTTTGAATCTATCCTATTGATTGATTCTTGATTTTATTTCTTGTGCTTTAGAAGGCTTGTTAAGGAAGTTGGGGCCTGATCCAACATGATGAAGGTTTGGGCCTACTTTTTCATCTATTAGGCACAAAATCTCTGGTCTAATTCCTAGGTCCTTTTATCCACTTTGAGTTGAGTTTTGTACACGATGAGAGACAGGGGGTCAGTTTCATTTTGCTGCATATGGATTTCCAGTTCTCCCAACAAAACTACTCTAAGATTTCATCTCACAGTCAGAATGCCAGTTATCAAGAATACAAGCAACAATAAGTGTTCACGAGGATGTGGGGGAGAAGCCACACTCATACCTTGCTGCAAATTGGTGCAACCAATCTGGAAAGCAGCATGGAAATTCCTTAGAAAACTTGGAATGGAAACATCATTTGACTATCTATCCCACTCCTCAGTCTATACCCTAAAGACTTAAAAAGAGCATACTACAGTAACACAGCCATTTCAATGTTTACAGCAGCGCAACTCACAATTGCTAAACCATGAAAACAACCTACATGCCCTTCAATAGATGAATGGATAAAGAAACTGTGATATATATACATAATGGAATATTACTCAGCATTAAAAGAGAATAAAATTATGGCATTTGCAGGTAAATGCATAGAACTGGAGAATATCATACAAAGTGAAGTAAGCCAATCCCAAAAAATCAAAGGCTGAATGTTCTCTCTGATAAGTGGATGCTGACCCATAATGGGGGTAGGAGAGGAACCTTGATTGGGCAAAGGGGAGGGAAGGAAGGGGAGGGGGTAAGGGGGTAGGAAAGATGTTGGAATGAGGTGAACATCATTACCCTAGGTACACAGATGACTGCACATGTGGTGCAACTCTACATCATGTACAACTAGACAAATGAAAAGCTGTGCTTCATTTGTGTACAATAAATCAAAATGCATTCTGCTATCCTGCATAACTAATCAGAACAAATAAAAAAGATGGCAGAGAGTTGGTCTATGTTTGTATAAAATGAGGGAGTGGAAAAAAATTGAGCTATGTTTTGGAAGCAGAATCAATCGAAATTTTGTTTTCTTTATTGTCTTCTACTCGTTTGACTCTATAATCTATGACAACAAGGAACCTGTCCTTCAGGCTTGCTGATATTTCCTGTGTACCTGTAACTGGAACTCAAGAAATGTTCGTGCAGTCAAGTATCCTGAGCAATTTGGGGGAAATAAAAACAATGTCTGAAGCAGGAGTTGACAAACTTCTCCCACGAAGGCCCTGATAGTAAACATTTTAGCTGTATGGCCATACGATGTCTGTCGCAACTGCTTGACTCTGTTGTAGTGTGAAAGCAGCCAGAGACAATACGCAAACAAACGAGCACGGCCATGCTCCCACACAACCATTTATGAGTGCCGCAAGGTGAATTCCATTGAATTTTGTCATGAAATAATTCTTTTGATTTTTTTTCGCCAACCAGTTAAAACTATAAAAACTATTCTCAGCATGCAGGCCATTTGTTTGCTGATGGCCTCATCTATCCCAGATTCAGGCATCAGGTATCAAGAACTAGGAAGGCAAAAAAAATGTAAACTGAATGATTAGTAACTTTTATGAAAGAATTTATCATACTGTAAAGTAATCCTTATATTTATCTGCTACTCTCCCACTGGCCTACTGTCCCTTGAAATTCATGTCCATGAATCTCCATGCCTAGCACCTAATGTTTGTGAACAGGAAGGGAAGGAGGGAAGAAGAGAAGAAATACTTTGATTTTGTGATGACCACATTACCAGAACAGGAGCACTAAATCCCAGTATTTTTCTATCAGGTACCTCTCAGAAAAAGTAACAGAAACGTATCGAGTCTCAAATAAAGGTGAAAGCTTATTTTCCCTTGATTCTGGTACTATTTGACCATGTTGAGAAATATATCATTTTTAAATTTTTTTTTATATTTTTTTAAATTAGTTATACATGACAGCAGAATGCCTTTATGCACTTAGATATATCATACATAGATGGAATAAAATTTCTCATTTTTCTGAGTGTACATGTTGCAGAATCATATTGGTCACGCAGTCACATATATACATACAGTAATAATGTGTATTTCATTCTACTATTTTTCCTATCCCCACATCCCTTCCCCTCCCCTCCCATCACTTCCCTCTACCTAATCTAAGGTAGAGAAATATATCAATTAAAAAAAAATCAAGTTGGCAATATGATGAATTTAGGTCTCAAATTGAAACAATGATTCACACATTGCAAAGACTCTACAGAAGTTGTAAAAAGTTCTGAGCACTCTTTTGTATTATCCTCTATATTATCCTGAGAACAAACAGTTTTTAAATACAATGTCAACAATATCTCTATTAATCACAACAAGGATGACTTCCATCCACATACCTTGCTCATTAAAACTTCATTTTCTATAGTCAGAGGGATAAGAGAGAACATTAAAATGAATTTTAATTTGTCAGATAAGAGGGCTATGGCACAAAGATGCTTTAAATACTGAATAAATTATGTCAAACATATTAGAAAGCAATATCACAGGAATGGGTGTTTTACCTTGAGAAAAAATTACTGAGGGGAAAAGACAGTGATAACTCATGCTGAGAACAAGGAATGATCATGGGCCCCACAGCTCCAGAAGAGACACTTTTAATTTTTTCAGCTGTCCTCAATAGCTGCAACCTCAGCTTTTAGGTTCCATCTTCTTCTGTTTTTTAATAATGGGGGAAAGGTTAGAAGGCAGTGGGGGCAGCAGAAACCTAAAAGCAAGAAGGAGAATTCCCCCAAAGGAGAGAGGTAAAAAGCAGTCATTAAATCAAAGACGCAGCACAAAGAAGACAGGTGCGAATAATAGCTATCAGGCCTTTCTGTTCTGATATGGGACTCCATCTATGAGTGCAAGGAATGAAGGGAACATGAAGAGGTGAAAACAGGTTTGCCTCACAATTTTGTAGACAGGCTAACCATTTCCAATCTACAGACACTAATAGAAGAGGAAGTCTGCCCAAGTAATATTAAAATATCTCCCACGCTAATCCATAGACTGTTTAGCTTTGGTAGGAACACTAAATCAAAGAGGCTTCCTTAGCTCCTTTGTGTCTAATGCAATCCCATCCCTATTCTAACCTTTCCTTAAGTCTGTGCAGGGTAGAAGTTGAGATGTGGGCTTGGACAGCCAGGTTTCAGATTCTGGCTCTACCACTTACCATCTTTATGATTTTGAATAAAGTAACTACCTTTATTGTGCCTCACCTTACTCGTCTATAAAATGAGGATACCAGCTCTGGACAGATGGAAAGGTTAAATGAAATAACACAGCATTGCAGTACTGGCAAATGGTAAGCTCACAACAAATGTTATTCTTCATTCCAAATAGCTAGGTAGGATTATTAATGTTGACTGTGTTCGTAGGAGGCTTGAGGAAAGTCACAGGGAAAATCATGGGTGCCTTTTCATTTGATAAGGAATGCCAAAATACACTTCAATACTCGCTTAACAGACTCCTAGTCCCTGTTTACTATTCCTCTAGAAGAAAAAGGATTAGAGTCTCTCTGGAAGTTGAAGTGCCATATGAACTCAACATAGAAATGACCTATACACCCAACAAAGTGCAGACTCAAATAAGCTATCTGCTGGGCTTGGTAAGATAGATATCGTACTTGCAAAGCAAACCTGGCTTTCTGAAGAGTGTGAAGAATACCTTAGAGCGGTAAGTGACATGGAGTCCAGGCAAGAGACTGGGGCAAGTAGCATTCAACAGGACCTGACAAGGTTTCCCCCAAGGTGGATGATATGCATGGCTCCCTCCTGCAGGCCCCTGATCAAGCAGTGTCTAACAGAGGCCACCCCATGCATAACATAACAGCATCCTCCACATCACCCTCCACATTCACACTGTTACTAAGTCTTACCATCAGTTAGTTCTCCACAGACCCCGTCACCATCAACATAAAGTACATGTTGTCGACTATCCTTCATTAACAGATTGTTTACAGGAAGAGGAATTCCTGGTTTGCTCTCTGCTATATCCCCAGTGCCTAAAACAGAGCCTGTCACACAGAAGGCTCAATAAATATTTGTGAGATGAATGACTGAGCCCAGTGAACATTTAATGATGACATATAAAGCAAAGAAAATAAATACCCAAAAAAAGACAAAATCCTGAATTGTTAGTCACAAGGGAACTGAAGGATAATTAGAAATAAAAATATAATTTAAGAAGTAATGATTCCTTTATAGAGTTAACACAAATCTGAGCAAATTATTTAAAAGTAGTCTAAATCTCAAATGAAAATAAGAAATTGGAGTTGTTATTCCTAAATTCAACCAAAATTAGGAGGAAATATAGGTAGGTTTATGAACATACATATTTTAGATTTTTTTATTTCACTTGTTAACTGAAATCAGTAAACACTTCTCTATCCCTTAAAATGCCTACAAATAAATGAAGGTACTACTAGAAATATGTTTAAAAAGTCAATATTTCAGTTACTTAAAATACTTATCATGAACATATAGTATTTTATTGCCATTACTGATTTTAGGATAAATAAATGATGAGAAGTGTAAGAAGGGAAGAATATCTACCAATATCCTGTTCTGCTGCAAGGATAAACTTGAAAAGAAGTAATTTTCTCAAAAGAAAAATGATTTTCTTTGGATAATGGGAGGATCCAGAAAGTACATTATATAAAATAGGCTATGAGCTTTTAACTGCAGGGTGGTTGTCAGGGTAGAGAGTTAGCAGGTATTTTACCACATTTTGAACCACAGAGAAAATGAGAACAAAAAATCACTTAAACAGTTGCTTATGCCTTTATCTCAACACTATAACATATTCAAATAAAACAATAAATAAAATATACACAAATGAGAAACGGAGTTCAATACTTAATCTGTGTTATAACAACTGCATGCTTCAGTCATTAAAATATATTTTGATTTGAGGAATTAAAACTACAAGCCCTAAGTCTAAGAAAGATAACTTAAGAGGTGTAATCAATATTACTTGTTTGTTTGTTTGTTTTCTTCCAGACAGACTAAGTAAACAAGAAGTTGTGGAAGAAATATAAAAATGAATTTAGATTGCATGAGAAAGATACTATAGGTTTGTACAGAAAGATATTTTTAGATGGTTATTGTTTGGAGAGTTAGTCACTTAATTTTAATGAAAATTTTCTAATCTCAGAATGCCTTCTGAAGAATTTAGTCAAAACAGTACATTCTTAAGAATGGTAACAGAGCCTACTGTAAATTTTTTTTCTGAGCTGGACAACAATATACTGACCTTCTTAGTTTTCTAATTAAAAAATTTTGGTGATTTTACTCTTTATTTATATAAACTTTTGCATAAACTGCACAAAATGATGAGACACACCAGAATTCCATCTGACCTAGTCCATTTTTCTGTAGAAATGAAATTTACAATATCGATATCAACATCCTACTGTCATTTTTTGGAAATCGTGATTCCAGAAATGTTTTCTGCCTCCCAGGAATAGAATCCAAAATAAAAGTCTCCTTTTATAAGAAAAGACCTTTAGCCAGGATCATTCGTACACACACACACACACACACACACACACACACACACACACCATCATCAGAAGGGCAGTGCTCTCAAGGAATAATTTCTCTGGGTCCTTCCTGAAAGTCCCCTTGCTCTTGCCCATCCAGCCCTGGGGACCTCACCCACACTTTCATGCTCTCCTCATCATCCATCCTATGAGTGGATAACAGCAAGATGGGCCCGAACATTACAATGAAAATACTGAATCCTTGTTGTGCATTGATTTCCTAAATCAGAGACTTCCATTGATGACTACAACTACAACAACAAAAATACCAGTAGATGAGTTCATAGCACATCCTCAAAAGACCACCTGGGTAGCATTTCCTCTGGAAAGCAATGTCCTTCAAGCTGGTGTCCCCAAACTTCGAAGCCACAGTCTCTGGAACCTGGTTACTTCCTCCAGCCTGGAGGAGGGGACTTCGTTATTGCAATATCACAGGGTTTAGTGAACAAATCTCTCTAAATGAGGAAAAGTGAGAGCTCAACCAGCTGATTTTTAATTTTGCTTTTTAATTTCCTACCTGTTAGCTAGGCTGATCATTATCCAACTGAACAGATAAAATTGTAACCAGCCTCTATTCAAAAGATGTTGGATGATAGATCTACACTATGTACACTAATCTAGCAGGTTACTATCTAAGATTTATAAAATCTACCATATTTGAAGGAAAATAAATACAAGAGGAATCCCATTTTGTTTAATAAAATTATACACATTAAGAAGGTTTAAAAAATCTTAAAGATTACCTGTAGGCTTAATTGTAGGTTTTTTAAAAAAATTTTATTTTACAAAAATAGTTCTTCAGTTGAACCACTAATTCATTCCTTTGGGTAATATTCAATATACTACTTCAACACTAAAAAATAACAGATAAATATTTCATATAGAATGCAACTTGTGTTTCCATATTTAACCCCACTCCTCTATTCTTTTGGAACATTTTTTCTTTTCCCTCCAAACAGTTGGTAAATCATCAAATTGCTAGGTGCTGCTGCCACCAATAATAGCTAATATTCAATAGACACATAAAATATTATATGTGAAAATATATATAATATATTATATATATAAATATATATATATAATATATTTATTTGATCTCCATACCCCAAAGAGGTACATCAGGAAGGCCACTCTACCAATATGAAATCTGAGGGTGAAATGGGTTCCATGATCATCTCCAAGGACAACAGCTAATAAGCAGGAGGCCTCATATTTGAATCCATATTCACTTGCCTTTGATGCCATAATATTTACCTTGAGATGCTTTGGGGGAAGGGTCCCCACTATTAATACCTTCTAGAATCACGTAAGCCTGTTTTCCTAAGATTCTGAGGTCTGGGGGAATTCTCCACTGTCTCAGGTAATTGTGAGATGATCTGGGGCCAAGTCCCCTGAGAATTACTGCTTCACAACATGGTATGGGTGTCTGAAAATCAGCAACTGGAACGAATCAGCAAGTTAGCACTCCTTTCCTCTGACAGAACAAACCAGGCGCGTTCCTCTGAAAACTTCATTCACTTGGTACAGCAATTAATTCAAAGATGACACGGCACGCCTGTCCATGACAGCGACAAAGCTGGCAAAATTCTGTTTGCCTGAATTTCATAAAAGCTAGGAAGGGATACTTGAAGCACTCATTATTTTAAATCCCCTCTGCAGTATTCGGGAGGGCCACCAAATCAGTTCTAGGAGCCTAAACAGGAAAATATTCATTCATTTGCCTGGAATCTATTTGATAAGACAACAAAAGGAAGAGATAAACAGCACCATCATTCCCTCTGCGACTATATAAAACCAATTTTCAAGCCTCCAGGTTTCCATTTCCTTGTCTGAAAAAAAGTGTCCTTCTGTACTAGAGGAATGTTAAAGTTCCAAGGAGCAGTAAACTTCTGTGTGACTATAAAACATTCCAATTCATTACCAGATTAGCCAGGTTGCTGTACCAATACTGGTTTTAACTGTCAGTGGGGATAGGCTTAAAATATCAGCAATCTTGTTTTGTTCTCTGGCAAGGCTTGAAACCCAGAATTTCCTCATAATCACTGCTTCCATTTGGCCACTTCTAAAATAATATTCATTCAGAAACTATCTTTTGCATAATTACTCTTAAATTGCTACAGTATAACTGATATTTCTATAAATTTAGTTACTTTATATAACTGGAGCCTCTATTTAGACCAAAATACTTACCCTTTTGTCTCTCTGGCATTATTCTTTTGGGAAAGGCGTTCAGGGTCAAACCCAAATGAAACATAATATAATTTTTTAATGTTCCTGACAGTGAAATGGCAGTCTCTGTCTTTAATTACATACTATTGAATTTTAACAAATAGTCTAGGGATGACTGCCAAATTTCTACAATTTAGAGCAAGTGCACCACGAGAGAACAGACAATTCCCAATTTCCTCTCTATTATTTTTCTTGAACTACAGAAGCACTTTTTGTAGTTCTAGTCACATTTTCATCTTAATGACAGCATAAACAGATAATCTTCTCAACACCAGCTAGAGAACCTGAGCCCCTTTTCCTCTCAGCCTTGTACTCTTCTCCTCTCGTTTCTACTTTCATTCCTGTGTTAGTCACCTTTCGTCACTGTGACCAAAATACCTGACATAACAACTCAGGGAGGAAAAGCTGATTTTGGCCAATGGTTTCAGAGGTTCAGTCTGTGGTTGGCTGGTCCAAAGCAGAAACTTCATAGCAGAAGGGCGCAGAGGAAAGCTGCTGGGCAGTAACAGCCAGGAAGAGAGACAGAGGAGCCTGGGACAAGATATAATTCTCAAGGGCACCCCCAGTGAGCTACCTCCTCCTGCCATGCCCACCTGCCCACAATTACCACCCAGTAGTCCTTCAATTTATTAATCCATCCAACAGATTCATCTATTGATGAGTTCATACCTCTCTGAATCCAATCTTTTCAGCTCTGAACATTGTTGCCTTACCTAACAAGAGCTTTTTAGGGCACATTCCTAGTTCCAAACCATAATAGTTCCCTACCTTATGTCACATATAGTCCGTTTAGTCAAAATATTAACTACATTATGAGTAAGTTCTAGAAATACTAACAAGGGGTTAACAGACAAGAAGGAGAGATGTGATACTAAAGCGAACCTTCCTGATTTTTAAACTCCATATATCACTGGTATCTACACTTTGCACAATACCTAGGTATACAGTAGGTACTCAACATCTCTTAATAGGAGAAAGAAAGAAAACTTAGTGATTTCCTCGTGAAGAACCTTAAAGGAGTATTTGGAAAAGAATCTGACATCAAAGAAGGTTAAAAACAGGAGTGACTTAAAGGTAGTTGACTGAGTGGTATATTTACTGAGACTTATTAATTACTATTGTTAATTTTTATCCAGAACCTAGGGAAGTTCAAGTTCAAACACTTCTAGGAGAGGAGAAACTTTCTGAATCCTGATGGGAAAGTCTGAGTGGAAGCCCACTACCGATTGATTGCTGGGGAAAAAAAAATGAGGGGTTAAATCAAGAATATGCATAAAATACAAAAGTAAGAACCCTAAATGGACAGAAGAGGGACTGGTGGCATGAAGGGAGGGGAATGGAGGCAGAAAGTGGGGAAGTGCTGGGGACTGAACTGGAGCAAGTTGAGGTCCTACCTTTGTGATAATGTTAGGATGTATCCTGGAGTTGTACATAACTAAGGAGAATACATTTTTGAAAAATGAAAAAAGAAGCTTACTATGGGATATAGTTTTCTTGAAAATTTAGAGACACCAAGGATTATGAGGAAAATTCAGAGTGAGAAGGAACACAGTCCAGCACAGGAGAGCCTTAGAATTCTCAGCCAACCCTCTTACTCACCTTCCACCCCTCTGGAACACAGTACAAAGGATCAGAAATTCTATCAGTGGAATTCTATTGCTCCTCTACCTTTACATCCTAGGTGCAAATTCAGGACTCAAAAATTGTGGATACAGATACTGTGCAGGGCATACAAATCTCAGATGACACTGAGATAAATTAATGAAATAAAAAAATTAGAGGCTATGATTTGAATACAATACTGAAACATGGCATGCAAGCTCTTCAACTTGGAAACTCTGAAAATATATAGAAACTCTGAGAAGGCCTGTAGTAAAGAAATCTGTTCAGATTAAGTCAAAGCTAACACTCCTCAAAATTATTTGGCCAAGGAACTCACCCCACTCCCTGACAAAGACATTATTAATTTTAAAATTTTATCCAGTGCCTAGTATATACCAGGAATTATCACAGTGACCCAAGGGGAAATAGTCCTGTCTTCATGGAACTCACATATTTAAGATTTACTTTTACAGAGAGCTATTTGAGACAACTCAGTTCATCAGGCACCAGGTCTTTATCTGAGCATTTAACCCAGTGAATCTTTCCAACCCAATAAATTTCCCTCTAAATCGCATGTATGATCTTTTGGCCTTTAAGAGACAAAGGCAACAGATACTCTTCACAAAACACATTGGTTTTGGAAATAATAGTCTGGCACAACCTACACAGATTCGATATATCAGTAAAAAGCTCTGTACCAGATGCCCATGGGTGTCTGTCTATTTGTATCTGTCACTGTGACTGTGGGTGGTGCCTGGCTTGTTGTAAGAGATTAATAAATGTGTTTTTGAATGGATAGAGAATGCCATGGATTCTCTGTAGCCCTCAAAATTCTGATAAGAATGACCAAGGTCAAAATCTTATTTTGGTCTTAGAGGTCAAATTGGATTTGGGTTCCTCTTATTAGATGCTGAGCTCACTGTGCAAACCTATTTTATATGCCAAGTTCAGAGGTGGGCATTCCTTATTGGTTGATATTATTTGTAAATGTTTTAATGACCAAACGTATCTTTCTAACTAAAGCTAATGTGTTGAAATGTAATCCCTTACAGAGGGCCAGCTGTCTCCTGGTCTGAACATAAAACTGGAATTGAAGAACATTTTCTATCACAAGCTCTGCAATTTCCTTTAAAAATTTTAATACTCATGTATTTTAATTTTTCAGTCAGTAAAACAGGGAAATAAGCATTGGCTGGTCTCCCTAAACGGAGCACATTTGAAATTTATAAATAAACAAGCTATCAAGAAGCAAAACAATCACTAATTTTGAAATTGGATGTGAAGAAAATTCAAGATTTAGCCCATTTTCAATCTCATACAAAAGAAACATAGAATGGCTTCCTGCCTTCACTGTTCTTGTCAATAGCAAAAAAAAAAAAAAAAAAAAAAAAAGATTCTGAAGAAAGGGAAGGAGGCATTAATTGTTTTTCAAATAAAATTGCTTGCTAAGCCTGCCTAAAACATACATAATCTTGAAAAACCGAGACTAATATTCCCTGAAGTTCATAATGTTTATTTCTTACCTTGTCTTTGCATTCAAACGCCACATCATTTAAAAAAAAAAAATCATGATAAACAGAATCAGATTATCTTACTGTATGGTCTTTCAAAAGGTAAAGGAGGTATGGAGAGTTGAGAAAGTAGGTAACCCACATTGTTGGCATCTTTGCACTTATGATCATTATAAGCACTCACAAAGAGGCAATACTGGGCTTTAAAGCTGAACTCTATATTATCTTTTTCAGAGCCCTGGGGCTATCACTGCAAAGCACAGTGGTCCATTCTAATCTTTGAATAGAGGAAAGGAAGAGATCATTAAATTATAATTTCCATGCACAATTGGTACAAGTATTTCCTACCAACAGGATTAATATGAAAGCAAGATCCCAGAATAAAGCTGCTCAGCAGAGAGGATGGCAGTTTAGTGTCTTGTAAATTTGATTTCAGTGAAAGCCCTGACACATCATAATAGTGAAATCCTATTTACTGTAGCAAGCAGGATGGATAATGCTATTTAATACCTGGTGTACTGTGCGCCATCAGCTCAGAGCTTTGTGCTCCATGTTCTCTTCTTACCTTAAGGTTAATACTTCTTGACAGCCGACATGGTAAATAGAGCCCCAAATTAAGTGCTGATCCCATGATTTGCAAATCTTTCCTCTATAGTTAGACATAGAAAAACTGGCTCCAGTTAAGGGGATCATTTTAACGGCATGCACTTTTAAAGCTCACCCCTGAAAAAAATGTAAGTTTCATATCCCTAAAGCCAGATTAAAAAAGCAATTCAAGGTTACTCAAACCACATTTCCCATTCGAAATTTCAGAGGTTAACAGAAAAGCCAATGTGCTTGGAGGATTTGTTGAATAATGAATTAAGGATAAGACCACCATATCCACTAAACTGTATTGATTTTTTTTTTCCCAGAGAATGAAATAGGGGAGTGGGGGAAGCCCATATTCTTGCTACTTTTGAAAATATCTGCAATAGGAAACCTCCCTTAAGAAAGCAGATAAGAGGCAAAATGGTTCAGTCTTTGCACCTAAATTATATATAACTGTGTCAATTATATTAACAAATATATGGTGATCCTAGGCTTTATTAATTTTCTTGCCCAAGAGTTAATATTTAAAAGCATTTATTATTACCATTATTTGTTAGCAATAAAAAAATTGAGAGTAACTCAATGTACATGTTCCAAGCAGATTTGCTCAAATCTCTGTTGCTTGTAATGACATTATAATTAAAAGCAAAATTGGCTTCTACTGCTTCAATGTCCAAATTCATGGACCAGAGAACTTCAACTGCTTCTGCAACTCCTAGTAACTACAGAAACTAGGGGAATCTCTTCTGATTTCAACATGAATGAGGAAGCCATCACAAAATTTCCAAGTGTAAAAGAATAGATGTCTCTAGGTTGGCAAGTGCAAACTAGTATGACCTAGGCAGGCATATTTAGTAGACAATTATGCTTTTAGCTATTGGGTTAAATTTCTTATCTCACATTACATGGCCAAAAAGAGTTACTCCATGACCTGAAATCATTGACAATTGTTTAGAAAGCATTTTAGTGGAAAAATATTAAATGTTTTATTTCTTAACCCTAAAAACTATTCTTCTTCTTATTATTTTTATTATTATTATTAATTTATCTTCCTACCTCTCCCCAAAATAGATTATTTGTATTTTAAGTGTCTCATTGTTAGTGATCTGATTCTACCATGTGTTAATCCAGCTACACATGGAAATATTTTGTGGCCGACTTCAACTGGTAGTAAAACTACATCATAATTTCTCTCCATAAAGAGTATATTGGGCTGACAATAAATTGTTCAACAAATTGTCATTTCTTTTTATTATCAATGTTGGCATTATCTGCCTGTCCCCCCTGCTTTCTGTAGAGGAACACAGAAACAAAGGTATTAATTGACAAAGAAGTCAAACCATCAAAAAGCCAATTAATCATACAGATGAGTCCAACACTTTGTGATGCAATAGAAGATATATCACCCACCAAAGGTGGGAGACTTTTAAAAATTGCTCATTTGATGTAAGCATGACCTTAGGATTTAATTAGCAACTCTCTCCACAGGTGACAATCTAATAATATACTTTTCATCTTAAGGGTGACTAATTTTTCACCAGCCTCTGTGCCTTATTCTTTTTGCCCAGCCTCTTTGCCTTATTCTCTTTCTCCCTTAGTTCCAGGGGGTTGACTGCAGTGTATATGCAGCTGACTGGTGAAATCCTGAGTCTGTACATTGAGAGCAAGACACGCCCCACATGACCGGTTGGTCTGAGTTTTATAACTACTTCATTAAGCTTCTCTGGTCTCCCTCAGGAACTCATGCCACAAAGGCTTTTATATTCCCCTTCATGCTGTGCCAAACCCCACCAACCTTAGAAAGGCCAAGAGCAAAGTGGATTCAGTAGCGCTAATTAATTCAGGTTTATAATTGAGAAGTTTCACATGCAAGACACACCACTCTCAGAATCAAGTCTTCATGATGCCTTGGGGAGGCAGAGGCCTCCATCCTGGAAGATCCCGGGGAATCTGTGAATTTGGCCATCTTGGACTCCAGCTGAGAGCTTTCCTCTGGCTTCCCTCCCCCAGGACCCACAGACTACTGGAAAATACACATTTTTCCTCATGAACATGCAAACAATCCAGACTCTAAGGAAATAACCCTAGAACAATTTAGCAAAACTAAAACACAATGGGTTTTTTTTTCCTAGAAGATGAAATGACTATGCTACAGCAACACTGTGAAAGTATGAGCAAATGAATGAGCATCTCAAGAAGTTTCAAACTGTTCAAATGGCTATAAATTTCTTACTTTAAAGTGAAATAAGCACAGCTAGATATTAAAACAACTCTTAGGCATATCATGCTATAGATTGCTAGGTGTGAGAACTTATTTATTTCCTTTTGGTCCAAGTTTACCTGGAACTACCAAATCCTGGGGTAAAGTCATATATTTTTTATGTGTAATGCTTTCAGACTACGAGGTAGCAATAATCAAATTATAAGACCTGGGGCCTAAAAAGTTGTATCAGAAGCCAGAAGGAGCTAACCTACCACCCAAAGAACTGGCACTACAATCAGCAGGATTTAAGTTCTTAAGTACAGAACTAATACATGCTTAAAAGATAGCATTAGTGGTGGCTAAAAGCTCAGGTCTTGAAGCTGGCTCAGCTCCAGCTTTATCACATTTTGGCTATATATTCTTGGGCAAATTTAAGCCTCAGGATCGTTGCCTAAACAGTAGGATGGTAGGCCCCTCATGGGGATTTCTGAGGATAAACTGAGATAATCCATGCAAAGTATCTAACACCACATAAATGTTCTATACATGTGCCCATTATCTACTATAATAATAATGATGTTATCTATGACACCAAAATACTCAAAGTTAAACTTGACTTTCATATAAGAGAGATTTAAATTATTAAAGAAGGAAGAAAATGCTAAACATTTTATGAATATTTAAAACATCTACACTCATTGTTTAGATATAACTGAATGGTTAAGTTTAGTAAATCTCAGATTCATTCACTGTACTCCTACTATGTGTCAACTGTAGAGGATAACAAAATAAAATGAGATCTGCCCTCCAGAAGTATACAAGATAAATCCTCGTAACTAATCACATTATTACAAATATAATGGGGCATTGTAAAGAGAAGTATTAAGGCATTATGGATTTGTCAATTATATCTTAATAGTTGGAAAACCAAATTATAAATCCCCTCAGAGATTGGGGGAAGTCTCCTTAAAAACATTTCAGTCTTCTTTTTGAAGACTGCTCTGGACTTCCTCTAAGCAAATCACCAACCAGGAATTAATATTCTTCAAGTCACTTACATCAACAAGAAGGAATAAATATTGTCTGAGTCCCTTTTGGTCACATACCTAACTGGGACACCTTTACTATTTTTTTTTTTTTTAAAGTTTACTTTCACATCTATACCAATGTGGTTTGATAAGGTAGCAACATTTGACTGGGAAATAAGGATATTTGAATGCCATTCACCTTCTTTCCAGTAAAGAGTTCCTGCTTTTGAATACCAGTTCAAAGATATTTATTACACTTCACAAGCATAATAAGGGAGAAATTATCTCAGACTCCTGGTGGACTAGCTAATGCAAATAAAGCAGCAGTGTCACATGGGAATTACTAACTGATGAAGAGTTTATTGAAATAGATTCAAGAAAAGAACCAAGCTATATTACAGAACTGAATGTACTTCATATGCATAGTAGTCTCTGGTTCATATCAAAAGAAATATGCATCACACCAGTGAAAATAGATGAACTAATAAGATGATAAGTCACCAAAAACTTTTAATGTTACTGTCTTTTGTCAATCTAGTTGATAGGCAGATGGTAAGCTCATGTAGGGGTTCATCCTTGGAATGAATTCTGTCAAAGGCTTGTTGATATCTCCCCTCTTCTCTACTAAAAATACATAACTCAGTATCAACTTGAAGGTTTTGTCATTTCATTTGGTTAAAAGAAAGATATGTGCTTATGTTCACTTTTAAACCACAGCAACCTGGATTTCAGAGTAAGTTAGATGATTCTGCAACTTAATAATATCACCATTACATTTTTTTCACATTATATACTATTGGCTTTAGCACTTTCATATCTTTCAACACAATGTATATGTGGAAGTCCTAATAGAAATGGTTCTAGACCCTTCACTACCCTTCACAATCTTTTGTATTAAGTCTAGAAAATACTTCATCACTAAAGACCTAAATGTCTTTGATGAATTCCAACTGCAAAAAAAATTGAACTTAGTTATTCTAGAAATGTCAATAATTAACAAAAACAGGACTTTATAGATGTGGGCAGAAGACATGAGAAAATTGGATAACACTAGTTTTATGATTATTAGGATCTTGCACATAATGAAAGTAAGCAACATTTTGTCATTGGCAATAGCTCAAATTTGTTAAACTCTTGTCAGTTTTCAAGAAGTCTTCCTATAGGTCACCTTATGTAGCTCCCCGCTACCCCCATGACCCACAAAGATGAGCAAGGTACAGAGCAGTATCCCTATCCTACAGACGAAAAACCACAGAAGATGAAGTGACAAAACCTTACCCCCTGATTCCTAGTCTAACATTATTTCTTCCATGTTACTAAACAAGAAGTTAAGTATTTACTGATAGTAACCATTCCACCCCAGTGATACTCCTCAGTTTGCATTTTAAAGCCCTTCGTAACTATTTTCCAGCCTGATCTCCAAAACCATCTTGCTTCTGTAAGAAGACACTAATCACAATATATATATTGTATACTATTAGATTTGTATGAGAGGACCTCACTGTACCATGTCCATGTGATCTTCTACCCTTGGTTTACTTGAGACTGAACACGGTACTTTACTTGCTGAGCAGCCAGCCTTAATCTGCCTCAAGAAAATCCTTAGAGCCTTGTAAGAATCACTGAATTCTCTCAAATGGATAGATCTATGAGAAATGGAAACATTTGCAATGTCTTTTCTTGTACCTTACAGAGATTAAAGACAAATTTATAAGGCACCTAACACAGTAAAACTTAATAGCAAAGAAAACTATCATCTCAGAAACTTTCACTTGCATTCATTTATTCAGGTAATATTTACAAGTTCTGTGTCAGGTATATTGCTTTGAAGTATGCAAATAAAATAACAGCCATAGACTGAGTGGTGACCTCAGACTGGACACTATTACAGATGCATTATGAGTATTAGTTCATTTTAACAGGTTAGTGAGGTAAGAACTAATGTACCTTCCTTCTACAGTGAGGAAATAGAAGTAAGATGCTGTAAGTTACTCAGCTGGCACGTGCCACGTTAGGAATTCATTCTCTTACCAAGTCTCCTGTGCTTCAAAATTCTTGCCAAGATAGCAGCCAAATTACAAAACCCCTGGCCTTCCAACTTACCAAGAATTCCATTGTAATCAGGGCTGTGACATTGGCTTGCTTCCCTAGTATGACAGGCCTCTTCCCAAATGTCATCTTTTTTTTTTTAAATTTTAATTTTTATTTATTCTAATTAGTTATATATATGACAACAGAATGCAATTCATGTTATACAAATGGAGCACAATTTTTCTTGTCTCTGGTTTAACACAAGTAGAGTCACACCATTCATATTGTCATACACATACTTAGGGTAACGATGCTCATTTCATTCCACTGTCTTTCCTACCCCCGTACCCCCGCTTCTCCTCCCTCCCCTTCGCCCTATCTAAAGTTCATCTAGTCCTCCCGTGCTTCTCCCCACCCCATCCCCATTATGAATCAGCATCCTTGTATCAGAGAAGACACCAAATGTCATCTTTTTAGGTAGGCCTTCCTCTTCACCCAACTTCAAGCCTACACATTGGCCCCGGGGTGCCCTTTTCCAGTTAATTATTGTTCCCCATATTATCCATCCTGCCATTCAACATGTGTAATGATTTTTAATTGAATTTAAGTTCCATCAGAGCAGATGGTTAGTTTATTTTCTTCACTAGGATACCTTTGGCACTAGACAGGACCTGACATATATAAGGTGCTTAAATAGATACCTGCAGAACAATTGAAAAAATGGTGTCTCCATTCGAGAAGCAGGCAAACCAGTGACATATGGAGATGCTAAGACACATTTAATATAAACATAACTATACCGAGCGAAGTCTGGGAATTTATTTCCTACTTTTTTTTTAAACTTTTTTGTCAATTATCATATTCTTAACAAATCGAATTTTGAAAGTCAATCAAAACGAAGAGAGAGAGCATTCACTCTGTAAACTTATGGTCTATGTATAAAATTAACCTAGACAAGTGGTCTAGTTCATTGAACAGGGGACTGAGGAGGGGCACAAACTTCATTCTTAAACATACTGCCTTCTTTCCTTCAGTTCTAGTTCCCTTCATTGTGTGTCCCAACTCTAGATCCATGCCAACTAGACTGACTTCTTTTTTCACAAATCTTTTCCTCAAGTCCTACTATTTGGCCTCTATCACCATTCTTGAAGGGGACATTCATTTCTTAGCCAGAAATGCAATGAAACTTTCATAATGACAACGTATCCTTTAAATGAGGACTACTTCTACAAACACACTTAAGTTTACTCAGCATTTAGAGGAGTTAAGAGTAGCATTCTCTGCTTCACCTGGAGGCAATGCAGATACAAACAGACTGAATTAGGGAAAATATTCGGGACAGTTCTTGTATGGTAAAATGTATCAATGAGTCAATAATACAACCCTAACAAAAATGACCAAAGAAATGACATTCCCAGAGAGAATGGCCTACCTGCTTGGCCTCTCCATTTCCTGGCCACTTTTTTAATGAGTAAAAGCAGTTTAGTTCTAATTTATTGATTTTTAAATAAATATATAGGAAAGCTACAGATGTAGTGAGAGAAGAGAATCAATGACAAGAAATAGCCATACCCTCTCCTCCAGTCTAGCCAGCTGCTCTTTGTAGAACGCATCCTGCTTCTTTATCATTCGGTCTTTCTCTTCCAGCTGCTTAACCTAAAAAAAGAAATGAGGAATATACTATATCAAGAAAAAGCAGCAACAGCAAAGCAAAAGTCAAGTACAAATTGCATTAGAAATAAGTACACAAAGCTGACAATTTTTGCAATCTATTAGGTCTCTTCCATAGAAAAATATTAATATGATGATGATTGCTGTATTTAAATGTAAAGAATGAGTCTGCATTGTGTTATTGTTATTATTTTTTACTGTAACAGCTGTGTCCTACTTTGTCCAAATATATTTGAAAATGTCAGGATACAGCACAATTCTCTTTTGAAGAGTAATTTTAAGGATTAATATTTTACACCATAAAACTTTTAATTTTTATTCCAGGATATATAGTTACTAACCTTGAAATATAGCAAAATGTCTACATAACATTTTGTCTATAAACCTTATGTTTGAGAACTCTGAAATTACCTAGTGAAACCTGCCTGTAAATATATGTATTATTCTATTTCCTTGTTTATGAAATAGCAGCTTAGGGGACCAACAATCCAAAACTATTTTAATAATTAAAAATAATAATAACTGAAATTAATAATAATTTTAAAACATTTAGTTATGTTACTTCTAATTTATAAGACCTTATTTTACAAAATTAAAACATAGGCAATCAAATATTTTTGATCTTTGAAAAATTAGTAAAGATGGCTACTTATGGAATTTTTTTCAAAATAAATTTTTTTAAAGTACTTCTTAAACTGTTGTTGGTTTATGTTTATCTGGATTATGTTTATCTGCCTTTATCCAGGTCAGAAGAAATCTCCTTATCTCACCTGAGTTAGAATTTTCACATTTTTTTGTTCAGTGAATGCTAACCACATGTCTAACATGTCTTACAACTTGTAAGAAATAAATGTGTTTGGGCATTCCCATTCTTGCATACATGCCAATTATTTGATAAAGAGATCAGTATCATCTGGCTCGATCCATTTGAGTGCCTGTCCCCTCAACTACCTGCTTATTTTTGGTGATTTCACTTGCAGATTCTTAGGCTGTTTTGTTACTTACTTTGTCTTCAATATCCTGCAGCATGTTAAAAAACAAACAGTTATTTAACAATGTAAGTACTATTTTTTTTCCAATTTCACAGAGAAATTTGATGAATAATATATAAAATGCAAACCAAAAAAGCCAATGGGGAAATAATAAGAGGAGATGCCGAACTTGAGACACATCTAAATGTCACTGTGCTTTTACAGTTTAAATACAAGATTTCAATGAAAAGTTTGTGCTAATTGAAAGCAAATGAATAAATAGAAACAAACTCAACATTAGAATTATATAAAAATACATTCAAATGCAAGTACATAATCTAGGTTTCTTGGTGCAGCAATATAAAATTTACTAGTCTGTTAGGAATATAAAAGAATACATAAATACAGAAGAAAGTTTTGACATACAAAGAGAGAAAAAAAATGTAAAGATTAAATAAAGAGAAGAGACTTCTCTAAACTCAATATACATGCCCAAAATATAAATTAAGAAAACACTCAAAAAATCTCAAAAAATTTTTTGAAAAAAAAATCACAAAATCAATAGAATAAGCAAAGGGAAAAAAAGGAAAAGAAATTTCAGCATGTACTGTGACAGTTAAAGTTATTAATATATAAAGCCCTTAAAAAGCCTTTATCCCTCCCCCAAATTCCCACCCCACCCCACCCCACTGCGAAAATAAAAACCAAAAGAAAAATACACTGGGAACACACACACACACACACACACACACACACACACACACACCAAATTACAAATATAAACACATGAAAACAAAACCAACCAACAGCACAGGAAATCAGAGAAAGCAAATTAAAATAAGGTTACCTTATCCTCTATTAAACTGACAAAATTATAATAGTATTGGCAAGAGTCAGAAAAATACTGTCTCCTATATAATGTATGGTCAGAATGTAAGTTGGTATAAGTGTTTTATAAAACAATTTGACAGACTGTAAAAAGTAGTAGGTCTTCAATATGTATCTATGCACTGACATCTAGAAACTCTACTTCTAGCACTTCTTAAATAATTATGGCAATATGCAAAGATGTTCATTACAGGCTTGTTGAGAACTACAAAGAAACAAAACCCCAAACCAATTCAATAGTTAAGCAGTACCTGTACTCAAAATACACTAAATAAAAATGGGAAAAAAGAAGAAGATTATAAACAGAAAGTCAGTATGACCTCTTTTAAATAGTAAAGGGGTAAGGGGAGAAAGACCAGAATGATATTCTACAACATGTCCAAAGAAGTCACAGCATGGTGATAGGCTTAGGATAGTTTCCACTTTCTTAATTTTGCTTATTTATGTTTCCAGAATTAATAATAAACATACTTTTTAGTCAAGGAACAAAAGAAAAGAATTTGTTAAGGTAAGAATCGGATTATTTTTTCCTGATTGTGGTAGTTATACAATTGTATGCATTTGTTGAAATTCAAAGCTACGTATCAAAAAGAATGAATTTAACTATACAAAATTTAAAGCAAATATAAATTAATCATACTAAAATTTATGAAATATAAATACATGTGTATATAAAAACTATTGCTAATTTTATCATGTGGCAAATTTTACTTTCAGGCATTGAATCATAGCAAATATTAAGAAAAGTAGAGAAGAATCCATATCTAAGAAAATGCAACCAGCTTTATATAAACCAACTACAAAGTGGGAACAACAGAAGTCTGGGGAAATAAGATATGCTCTAACAATAGAAAATTTATTATAAAAATTTTGGTCCAGTTACATGATCAAACATTAACAAAAATTAACAAGTGATATTGCATAAGAATTAATTTTATAACTCAAAAATATTAAGTGGGGGAGAAAACAAGTCATCAAATGGCATGTACAGTAAATTCTTGGATAGGACAGGAAATGATGGGGAGGGAGGCAGAGAAGGAACAGAGAAGCATGAGAACCTAGTACCCTAAAAGGGAAAAGTATAAACTATGCTAAAATGTTTACAGAGATTATGATATACACAAGGAGATATATGTCATGTGGACTCTTCTCTGTTTTCCATAATAAAATTATTACTTCTGTAATGAGAAAAATTATCTTTTAAACATCAATATTAATACATGTATCTTTAACTATGAAATGGAAATGTAATATGGTTTAGAATTGCAAAAGAGTAAACTATTAAGTAATTATACTTTACAATTCCAAAATTTTAACAACTTGAACAATTACACATAGCATGGAAATTATTTTACTTCCTAAACCCTCGATATATTCACGCTTGCTTCTCTTTCCCATTCAACCTATGGCATTGCCTACCATGGCTGTTAAAATGCTAGCAGTAAACAACCTTATCTTTTGTTCACACAGTGAGAGTTTCAGAAAACGCAATGAGGCCCTAATGGACATTCCATTATAATTATTTAGAAAACACTAAGAGAATTCAATACTGCAAGTATAATGCTGTGCCTACTGGGGGAGACTGCACCAACCAACAAATTAATTGTGAAGAGCTGATTACAACCTAAATCAAAGAGGTACAGAAATATTCTCATTCACTTTTCTGAGACATAATCCTTAAAATAAATTTTAAAGCAACACACCAAAAAGTCAGACAGGTACACTAAAGACACAAAGAAGAAGATACTTCCAACATCATCAAACTATAGGCTAATGTCGCAAATCTCCTCAACTACAACAGAATCAATAGTTTCAGATCCACTGGGAAGAATAACAAAGCAAGAATCACGCCACAACACTTTAATGGCACACTGCTTTGAAACAGTTAATGGGATGCTGGGAGGAAAAGTCACACGATATGAATCCTGAAACTTAAATAAGCCTAGAATACACTGACTAAGCTAATAGCTGCAGAGAATGGAGAGTCACACTCAACTTAAAGCAAGCAGTAAACTAGTTACAAGGAAATGAAACTTCTCTGCAAAACTCTCTAACAGGCACAGAATCATAAATGAGCAAATAAAAACAAAGAGGATTATAACATTATTATTGTGGTAGAATCATTTCAGAGGGAAAGATGAGTAGAAAGTCTTTCCCCAACTCCTATTTGCTATTCCTGAAAGAAACATACTGATTAGTTTTCAGGTCGTGCTCAATTTGGGATAACATGATTGGGCTTGAAAATGTGATAGAATATGCTTAAGTGGATCATTATGGAAATCTACAGCTTCCAACAGGCAAGAAAAACAAAGAAAACAAGGGAATCACGTTTTAAGGAATCTAACACAAACATTCTGATGTCTTAACTCAGTGTTGGTGGCTAGATTAAAAAATGAGGCACACGTGTATTTCCTTCCTTAAAGTCTTGTCTCTCCTCAGAAGAGATTTAAAGGTGCGCAACAAGAAAGGATCCATGAAGTCAACGCAAGAGAAAACTTTAGCTGATATGACACATGGCTTTACCTTCCCATATAAATTCTTAGGTAAATGTTCATGGTGCAAACTTCTCAGCATCACTGTGCCTTTCTGTCCTGGTTGCTCCTGAGGACTAAGGTACAATGCTAAGTGCATGACACTGGGAACCCAATGACATCACAATCACGTAGCTCAAAGGTAATATACTATGACTTCATCCATCAAGCACAAGGCATATGAAGGCAGGGTTCTGTGCGATGGGAAAGCTTGTATATTTTAAATGATCAAGTCCTTGAAATATCAGTCTTCAATTTTAAAACTCAAGGTAGAAAACAGAAGGTACCTGTTTGATTTTCCATGAGATGATACTATGAAGCCTGAGATGACTAGGATTTCAATTTCATAAGCTTTATTCTACAGTTTGGGAGGAGTGTTAAACCATACATTTATATCTCCAATTTTCTAATTTAATTTCATTGGTCAAAACTTATTAATATAATAGGAAATAGGAAACCCACCAGTGAGGAAATAGGCCACCCTGGTGATTATCCTGATTCTAACAAATCACCCTACAACCATGCACCCACCCATCCCAGCACCCATGTTTCAAAACTGCCCTCGAACATTACTTCATGTAGTTTCTGCCAAGTTACAGCCCTGGCTGTCACCCCATTTTCTCATCTCATAAACCCTTTCACCCCATCTTGTATGGCTCCTGTTCTTGACTTTGTCTTCTATTACACACGTTCACTCACCTCTAGTCCCTCTCCTTAACTCTAAACTCTTCTGGGGCAAGAAAAAGTCTTTACTCCTCTCTGTTTATAACCTTGGCTCAATCTGTGTCTGTCCTTCCTGCAAAGGAAACAGTGCAGGGTGGTTGAACTGAAATGAACTGCACTGGGGGGTAAGAGTTTGTACAAAGCAAGCAGACACAGCTCCTGGGATGAAATCTCTGATTTACTTGAAAACACCACAGTGCACACAGTGTGATACCATGTGCACGTGTTACGGGAGGCTAAGCTCAGAACAAGGTGGTGCCAGCAGGTTACTCAAAAACACAGAAGCCAGGAGCAATCAGCAAGTCTTATCAAAGGCTCAAAACTAGAAGCTCAAGGCGAAGAGGGGATGGTACAAGGGACTTCATTTATCCATGTCTGGATCAACAATTATATTTTGCTAATTAGCACAATGACTGTTAGAAATGGGACTTTACTAGTGAAAATGGTCCATTAACTACGGTGACAAATGCTAGATATGGGTTCTTACTGGTAAAATAAAAGCTATGAGAAAGCTATAAGGGCTAGTTATCAGACTGCAAGGATATTCTTACATCTGTTGCATGATTGAATTATGAGACTCCAACAAGGCTTGTGGCTTTAGGGACCTTAGGGATGGTACCTCAGAACTGACCTCCAACTGGTCCTGCATCCAACCATCCACTTAAGAATGAGATTCTCATTTTTGGCACTACTGACGTTTTGGATCAGATGACTCATAGTTGTAGAAGCCATCTTGTACACACTTTTTAAGAGATTGGCAGCATTCCTGGCCTCTCGCCTGCATGGCCCAATAGTGCCACCCTTTACCCTGAGCAGTGACGTGTCTCCAGACACTAATAAAAGTTCCCTAAACCTTTCTTCCCTACTGAAAACCCCTTGTTTAAAAGGATTCTTGGTTGTCTGAGGCCAAATGTCAGCAGTCTCATTTACCTCTGGGGAACCTTTCCTGCAAAGAAAGCACTTAACAGAACAGAAAACTGGGAAGCCCCTGAGTTCCCATAATGGGCCTTATGAATCATTTTGTACCTGCTTGCTAATAAATTTTTGTTCAATAAATGTCTTTACGTATTGGAGACCTGGGCTGGGACTGTTTGTATTACAACCCAGAGGTACAGCTGAATTGCAAGCAGTGTACAAAACCTGCAAGAGTGGCCGCATCCATATAAAGTGATGAATCATGTCCCAGGAAGAGGGAAATTGGAAATTTTAATTCGTTATTTTCAAAATAAGAAGGAAAAGTATAAAACAGGTACATAAGCACGCTCTTTTCCAGAGCTCCCTTTAAAATAGAGGCCTAAATCACACATAAGTTATTCAATCTAGTGAACTGATATTCAGTTCAGGCAGGATGGATATTTAGTTCACAAGAACTGGTACTGGTTGTTTAACATCTGTTCTGCTTGGGCAGTGACGATGCTGTACTGTTGTTAAATATTTTATATATCATTCCTAAGAACAAGGCATATTGTGATTCCATTATAACTTACAAGTTTCATGTTACAAAGCAACATGAAATTTCAACTTGAAAGGTGCTGGAGCGCCACCTCTCCTCTCCCACCACCCACTGAAGAAGAATACTCATCACAATCCCCAACATCTAAGGGACATTAAAAAAATGCTGAATCAACTGTGAGGGTTTGGTAATTCTCAAATAAGTTTTTTTTGGTGTGTTTTGTTTTTTACTAAGGATTGAACCCAGGGCCTTAGGCATGCTATGCAAGCACTCTACCATTGAACTACGTCCCCAGCCCTTGTTATTTATTTATTTAGTTAGAGACAGGATCTCTCTAAGTTACCCAGCTGGCCTGACACTTGTAATCCTCCTGCCACAGCCTCTGGAGCCGCTGGGATTATAGACCTTGTGCTACCACATTGGCTCAAGTAAGCAGTTTTATCTTCTCTAATGACACTGGCTTTAGCTACTGCATGCTTATGAAAGACACAAGTGGAAATAAACAGGCATCAGGTCTAAAAGACCATGTTGAGTCAAATTCAGCAACTGAATATAAAACCAAGTTCTAGAAGACTAAGTTCTATAAAATAAATAAGGATTCTATGTCAGAAAAATCAATAATGAGCTTAAGAACTTTGAAGATAAGAAGAATTAAAACTGAAAGAAGAAAACGTGGTAAAAGAGACAGTATTCAATAAAACTACTATGTAATTATATAGACAGAGAGCGGGGAGGGACTTTTATTATCAAATTCAGCCATGGAATAGATTGGTGCTATCAACTATTAAATGCTACACTACATATAAACAGCAGGGTGGTCTTAACTTTAAATCAGCTGTTGTATTACAAAGTGGGAAGGACTATGAAGCGGTTTGGAGTTATATAATTTAAGGTGCAATTACACTAAAATGTGTATCTCTTCTTATTCCATATTGTGGGGAATAAAAGTTCCATTTCCAGGCACTTATATATAATCTTGTTTTGGTGTGGACGTTAAAAAGCACTCTGACATAGAGATGCTAGTTATACTACATTGCCTTGCCAAGGTATTTGGTGGTGCTGATCAGAAAAATAATTTGGACAATAACATGAAGACAATTACTATATATCTCCTGAATGCCTGTTCTTTGGATTAACTTGTATTTGTTCAATTTAGATTTAGATTTAATGTTCACACTACTGAGACCAATTGGCTAGTCAACTTCTCTTCCAATCTATTTCCCATCCAGAGCTGAAAAACACATCCCAAGTTCATCCAGTTCATTTTATACACGGTAAGTGAGGCTCTGAGTTCCTTGTTGGCGAAGAGAATTCTTTAAGGTCAGAAAGTGAATTGATTCTGGGATTCCTGCCTCTTGTCAGAGTGTATTTCCCATCACTCTGGCTTTATTTCTTCCTGCTGACTTGAAGTTAAAGGAAGAGAATGTAAAAATGACTAGTCAGATATTTGTAGCTATTTTCAGCACTTCTCAACATAAAGAGATTTTTAAAGATTTTCTGCAACAGTTAATGTAAGCTATTCTAAAAGTATTTTCAAAACCACTTGTATACAATGGCAGCTCATGATGAGGAAATACCTGGGAAAGGTGAAGGAGAGCAGCAGAGAGACAAAGCAGGATGCCTCTGACCACGCTGCAGGTCTGACACCTGCCATGGGGAAGAGAGGAAGAAGGCCAGCAAGGCTCTGAGAAAGTGTTGGTCAGGCTGATACCCTTCGCAGCAGGGTCTCTTTAAAGATGATATGAAGGGCACATTCTCTTTGTTACCCATGTAATCTGATTTGCTAATTAACACAAAACAAAACAACAAACTGTGAGCAAGTCTCAGATGTCAACTTCCAGTCTAAACAGAAGGTTAAACTTTAGCAAACTAAGGATGAGGTCATGTGGTTTGCATGTGTCAATTCCCTTGAGAACTGCTTCACTTAGGTAGGACAGGCTCAGTAAGTCCAACTAGACCCAGGAACACAGTCTGATCCATAGATTCTATGCAGTAGAAAAAGCAATAAAAACGAATTCAACAATTAAGCTTTAATTGCATCTTGGCTACTAACTCATGGTCTCGGGCAAATTCTTGAATCTTTTGGGGGAGGTTTTCTTAATTATGAAATTTGGGGAATAAGCTAAAGAATAGATATCTAAGATCCCTCTAACATTCACATTTTATGCATTATATTTATCACAAAATTTCTTCTACAACTCATTTTGAATCTACTATATAGCTAGGCCAGAGGAAATTCAATAAATGAGTCTGTTCTGCTGCCAAATTGCTAGGATGTGACAAGCACACATTAAACAACATTTGGAAATAACCATGTAGATGTGACACCTGGTTGCCGGGGGCAGACACTGCATGGCAACAGCGATGCTCCCTTGCTGCCTGCCTTGGCAGCAGCCATGGGTTCAGAACAGGGCCTTAGCAATATTCACTGGGCTGTTCCTGAACCTATTACCACCTGAAAAATTACAACAGGTAAAACTGGGGCTAAAAGAGCCCACTTTTCTAAAATAAGTTCAACTCATTGCTACCAACCAAATCACACTAGTTCACATATTCTACATCAGAATAGGAAGGCCAGCAAATAATCAGCCATGTTTGCCTCATTCACAGCTCTTTACAGAGACTGGCAAAGTGGAATTACATCATATGCAAACTCAACTAGCTGGGTGGAATGAACGGAGAATAATTGATATAGTCCCAGGAATTCTACCTGCGCCAGGGGGAAGCCAGGGCAGGAGACATGGATCAGCTGTACTCTGGGCCTGTGTCATTCCCCATGTGCCCTCATAGAGAGAACACCTCTTCCCAGTGAATGGAATTCTAGAGCTTGAAATCAGACACATTTCAATCACAAACCCTTAAGTGACAGCCAGCATTTTCATCTAGTGCTCAACTAAAGAAAATCACTGACCCAATAATGGAAGGAAATCTAGCAGTGTTGTATTCTGAAGTATAATTTTGAACCAAAGAATTTTTTACCTTGTGTGCAGATTGGAAATTTAAATCCTTAAGTTAGATGTAACTCGATTATATTCCAAGGAAAAATGGAATTTGGAAAAGTATTTGAGATAAAAATTACTTTAAAAACAAATCCTCAACAATGGCCACTGGTAATGAAAGTGTGGTAAAGTTCCTGGTCTTCATAATATCCTAGTCTCCCCCCCAGCCCAAAGGTGAGGGGATTCTTGAAAGTCTTTAGCCTCTGTACAAAGCCTCCAGCTTATCTGACCAAGGAAGCTCAGTTAAGAAATAAGAGGTGAAAGCCTCAGGCTTAAACAAAGTCAGAAAGGAAAGAAGTCGTAGAAAGGAGGGATGGTTAGATGGGAAGGTACCTGGAGCACAAATCACCTGGATAGAACAACAGGATACACAGGATGAAAATAAGACACTGTGTTTCCTGGATCAAGATGGTTAAGAGGGATGAGAAGACAAAAATTACTGTCTGTTGGAAAAGCCAGGCTGAGAAGAAGCAGTCGAAGGAAAGCAATCAGCCCTCTCATCTCTTCATGCCTAGGCCCTGGCTAGGGTGGACTTGGCTTTGTTCCCATCCCTCTTTATCCTATGATGTGGGAGAACCATCTCAAATTCTGGAATCTCTTGGAACACTGGGAGTGCTTTTAATCATAGTTTTGCTGCCCAGAAACTAAGGAATGAACATAAGCAAATGTCAATTTCACAATTTTTAATATCCTTATCGCTTTTAAAGGTCTGTAACAATATAATTGCATGGCAAGTCTCACTACATATAGCACTGTGAAGACAGTAGTGCAGTTTCTATGCACATCTTTTATTTATTTCCTTATTTTCAGCTAAGGTAATAGTTGCAGATAAGAGTCATGCCTGACATCTGCATCTGGAATAGCTGTCTGGCGCACACAGAATCTATGGCTCTTCCCATTGGAGCACACCAGGCAGACTCTTCCCTAGGTTTGGACCCAGCAATAAAAAACAACCTCATCACTTTGATTAGGTGTTACCGGCTAGGAAGTCAGAATTCTATTATTAACTACATGTCTACTTTATGGTTATGGCTATCATTTTAATTATTTATTGTCTTTTTGGCTTAAAAATTATCTTTTTGTAAGATTTTTGTATCATTTGAACAGATGCTGAAAAGCTTCTATCAACCGTTCAGATTGAGAAGCTCATTGATCAGAGTCCAGCCTAGAGGAAAGTGAACTCCACCCTCAAGCCTCTTAAGCCAAGTTTAAGTAAATCACATATAAGATGATGATCACGATGACAAACCTGAAGTAAAATTTGATGCCACGTTTCTCAGCTATTAAAAATACCCAGACAAAAAGAGAGAGAATCATATATATCAGAAGCAGAAATATACCTTAGAACCAGGAGCCCCCAGGTATTAAAGATACTTTTAATATCACAGAGTTAGTCATAGCTAAGAATAGAACAGAGATTACCTTGACTCATATTTTAGAGTTGGCATACTAAAAAATACCTCAGATATTCTTTAGAACCTACCTGTGAATAAGCAAGAATCCAAAAATAAAAATTCTTGATATATTATTCCAAACATAACTTCACCCACAGCTGAGCACCCCCACCATGCATTCGCATTCATACACACACACACACACACACACACACACACACACACAAACACACACACACGCATGAGCTGCCATTTGCATTGGTGATCATCTATAGCACTTCTAAGATGTAATTTCTTTCAAGAGGCATTTCTATCTGAGATGAGCACTGCAGAGTGGACAAAGATATTACAGACCACAAATCAACACGGCTGCATGAAAATACATTCACCGAAAGTAATACACATGTATGTTAAATAAAAATAACCAAGACCTGTAACTCAATTAGTATGGCAAGAGAAATATGTTGCTTAAAATTCTAGTTTGGTCCTTTAAAATTTTTACAATATTAGCAGCTACTCCATTTTTTTTTAATGTTGAATGTCTTGTGATCTTTGCCATTTGTCACCCTGCACAGAATATTCCATGCTACAGTAAAGAATTAGTGATTTTTCTAACTGAGCTAAAAAGACAGCCTGTTTGCTTTGAAAAATGGCTACCACCTGCTATTAATCTAAAACTGAAAACAAGCAGTGTAATGACATTTAGCAAGTTAACACCCCCTCTGCCACTTTCCTGTAAGAAGAGCATAAGAGACATTGCATAATCTTCACAAAGAATTAAAATAAAACTTCTAAGAAATAGGTTTGTATTTTACTACTAATAATGACATATGAGATTATTAAAAGCAGACACTGTGCCCCTGCAGTGTGACAAGCCGGGTTTAAGCACTGAAGGAATCCCCTCCCAAGCCCCTCTATCTTGTTCCTTTATTCTTTTTGTCTGCTGTCAGATGAATACAGCAGTAATGATGACATGATCAAGGAAGAGCAGACAACTGGCTGGAATATTTGTAAAAGACTGCCTAGCTGGTCTTAGCAAGAAGCTATCTTTTGTCCTACTAGAGCTTTCTGTCACCTGAGGTAGTCTGCATCCTCAAGAGATGAAATGCAACATAAAACTATTAATTGACGCGTCCTCCAAATAGTTCCTGTAACCCTTTGGAGAACTTTCCCAATTTGGTTGGTAGGAAGGCTGCCCCCAACCATCCAGCTCTAAGTAAGCACACAGACATGATCCAAGCACACTACACAATTCACTAGAGTCTATAAATGACTCTGGAGCATTATGGCTGTGTCTTTGCCTGCTGGAATAAATAAAGCATACACCATATACATGTTAACATGCTAAATTAAATGCTAAAACATTTTACCCACCTGAAGAACAAAACCAACTTAACAAATCTATTCATTTATTCAACAAGCACTCAATGAAAATCTATTTTGTGCAAGACTTTCAGACAGTAAGTTGGACATGGTAGACTATAATAAATAACTACACCCATTGCATCTCATTCAATGACCATAAACTACAATTCTAAACCTCCCATTTACACGCAAAGCTATAAAACTACTAAGAATCCATTCCTGTCTATAAATGCTGTCTTTCAGGAATCACAAATTGGGTAGAAGGCAGCTGCACTGGTTATACATACAAACAATCATAATAAAAGATAATGTATGAAAAGGACAGTGAGTGCTTCAAGGAAAATAAAGGATCTGATCAGCTGGACTAGAACTTGAAAGCTGGATGAGTAGGATTTAGATGGTCAGAGATCAGGTCAAAGGCCATCACACACAAAAAAGGGGCAATAAGCAGGTACAGAGGAGAGAAGAAAGGAGACCCAGCATGGAAACAGCTGAAGAGGGAGTTAGAGCACGAAGGCAGACAGTAAGTGGGAATAAGTCTGCAGGAAGATTTAACAGTCTGGCTGGGAGGTGGGGTGCAGGGCCTCTAAAAGGTTTTGAGCATGATGAAAACAATATTTTAGAAAGATCAATCTTGGTCTATAGGACAAACAACAGGGAGGACAGAGTACTTTAAAGAAAACCCTTAGGGAGCTGTGGAAAGGATCCAGGAGTGAGATAGCAGGACCTCCATGAGCTGAACAACAGGTATGTTTCCACCAGCACTTTCTAAATATCTCCATGAGGCTTTAAAAGTTATCTTCTCTCATTTCCAGTCTTGGTCTATGGATTAAAATCTGATATTTAGGAGAATTATGGTGCCACCACATGGGAAATAACTCCTGGGCATTTGCCCCCGTCCAACTCATTACAAGTGCCAATGTCAGTCCTTTAAAAGTCCAATTTGCTGCAATCTATCACTAAATTTTAAGTCCTTTAACCTAAATGAAAGGTTACTATATAAAATCTCCAACTTTAGTAGAACCCTGGTGCCTCTATATGTCTTAAAATATCCTAATTTTAGTATTTGTTCAAATATTTTCCTGAGAAGTGTAGTATGCCACCTCTAAAACATGAATCAAAGTAACTTGTATTCTGTTCTTAATTGATAATTTAACTATCTTTCTGATCTTCAAAGCATCCTTTCATATCCAAGGACCCTGGTTTCTAAGGAAGATCCTAAAAGTTAAAACTCTAGCCTCTCCTCCAACGAAGAGATCCACCTTTTCAGTAAGTGGCTGAGACATCCCAGGAAGTGGGTCCGACCCGCGAACCCTGGTCCCAATACTGGGGCAGGCCAGGCAGACTCCTTTAGGCTCTGGGACACTTTTCTTTTGTATTCATTATATCATTTAACTCAACTCTGAAAACAATGCTAGGACTTAATCAGATTCTCAAAGCTATGCCTAGAATATTGCATAGCAGAGGAACAGTGAAATAACAAACTCTACCAAAATTATCACGGTTCACATTGGAGCACACTGAGAGTCACAGAAGCCAGAGGAATTGGCCCAGTTATATGGCCAATAAATGGTCAAGCTTTTTGGAATCAATGGCTCTTGCATTATTACCACAACTACCTTCACCACCTTCTTTACTAAGCCAGGCCAGGCTCTGCTGGCTGTTCCCTTTTACCTACTCTTTCTTTGTGGCCCTTGCAACCACAGCACACAATTCACGCAGTAATATTTAAGGAGAAAGTTCTTGGTGTGAGGTGGTATTTACGGAGCTACTGCTTAGGGGCAGGAGCAAGAATGAAGAATTAATCAGAATCAGGGCTGCCTATGGAAAACATACATCAAGAAATAACTCAAGCTTATACAAAACTACAATGGGCAAAAGTATAACTATTGGAGGCCTTGAGGGGAGGGAGCAAATCTTTTTAATCACTGTGTGACTAAAGCCTAGCCCAATGCCTGCAAGTTCTCTTGTCCACATTGCTTAGGTTCCTGACAGACCAGGAAGGCTGAACTCAATGTATACTCTATATTCCTCACCCTTTTTGTACTTATGAACTATTGGAACTTCAAGTATTAGCTTTTTGACAAAGCACATTTCTGCAAATTACCCTTTGCATGTATATCTCTCAATTTAATACTGGGCATTTGCAGGTGTCATTGGCTCTGTGTCCCTGTGCCAAGAGCTAGCTCTAAGCAGTCAACCTACTATTTCCATTTCTGTTGGTCCAACCTGACTCTTCCAACTTCATCACACTGAACAGAGCCATTCATTACTCATCAGGGAAGAGGTAACAATGATATGCTCTCAAGGTGCAGCAGGTAAGGGCAAGAACGTCACCGTTCCCATCACATCTGTGCCCATGGCATCCCTTAGTCTCACTACCTTTTACTCATGGAGTCTGAGTGGGGTCCTTCATGGTGCTCAGTGCGCTCCAGGCAACTCGAGTGGGCAGGCTATCTGCCACAGTACGATCATGGCTGGCAGACATGCTACAGGTGAAAGAAGAGTCAAGGGGAAGGGGGTCAGCAAAGTAAGAGGAGTAAGGGAAGATAACTAAGGGGTACAGGTGTCATCACAGATAGGCCAAAAGGAGGCTCAAGCCATTCTCAGCCATAAAGCATCCAGGGTAAAAAGGGTGTGGAGAAAATGACAGAAAAGCTAAAGGAGATGGGCAGCCCACTAATGCACAGCAGGGATTCAGCAGCTTCAGGAGGCATGCCTGACAGCTCAACACGGAGGCAGGAGAGGGCAAGCAGCCCATGCTTGGGGAATCAGGGACTGACATGGACATTAAGGCAAGTGGTGCTGGCCTGGGAAGTGGCACAAGAGGACTTGTGACTCCTATCCAAAGAGCTAGCTGAAGTTTCTGTCAAAGTCACCTCAGGAAGAGAGCAAAGGCTATTTCCAGATCATATTGGTAGAAAGGGTGAGGGCTACTGATTGGTGTCCTGGCAACCATCAGGAAGCAAATGGGTCAAGGCAGACACTAAAAATGGGCCTGTTAAAAGGCCCAAGGAATGCAAAGTCCTGGGCATTCCTTCTTTCCATAAAAGTCCTGTGACTTTACAAAAGTTTGTTGTAAAAGTGACTTGGGGAAATGCAAGCGGTGTGTACTGAGGTGTAATGAGGTGCTGGAACTCATCTTGGGCCATCCCAGCTTCAGCCCACCTGCATCTTCCAGATACATGCTTGCTGTCTTCCCCACTGATTTGGACTTATTTCCCAGTAATGGTCTTTTGGCTCTTCATACTCTTCTTATCTAAACTGTCCCCATCTCCTGCCCCAAACAGGTAAAATGTTTAAAACTTTTAGCAACTACTCAACAGCAAACTTTTGAAGTGAGTTCACTGATCATAAACCAACCTGACATAAATAATAGAATACACAGATAATAAAAGATACTGATTAAACATGAATGTGTCCTATGTCCTTCTCATTCCTTCTTCTCTGCTCAATTGCTACTCACTTTTCATCTTTTGGTTTCCTTATCATTGCTAACACAGAGAATGCCAATTACACCAGCAAATTCAGAAATGAATCCTATCCATAACTCTCCTTTACCCTCTATGTGCAGTTAATCACAATATCATAGGAATCTGTATTTTATGTATCACCTTCTGGATTTCTGTTATACTGACCATAATTTAAGACCTACTGCTATTGACTTATTTTTTTTTTAAGTAGGCTCACTTTAAAAAGTTAAACAATTATAAGGGAAATCTTGATAGAATTGCTACAACTAGAAAAACAGACTCAACTACCATAAATGGAAGATAGCAGGGAAAATACAATAAAAACTATTTTTAGTTAGAAACTGTCACCTGGCCCAAGGGTTTGAATACTTGCTTCTCTTTCATAAAAAGGTAAACAACTGCTAGTGGTGAAAGCAAAATATCACCACTGATGTTGGCAGTAGATGTGGGTATAAATCACACCTAATCCACAGTTGGAACTCTCAGTTGAAATTTTGGCTTTTCTACGTACTAACTATGTGATACTGGACGATTACTTTACCCTCTCTGTTCCTTATTTTCTCATCTATAAAAATAGAATATTAATAGTATTCCCTCGAAAGATTGTTATGAGGCTAAAGGTGTTAATATGTAAAGAGCTTAAATCTTCTATGTTTGTCAAATAAAAAGCGTAACCAATGGCAACACTGGGTTCTGCCAAAAGCCCTATGTGCACTGTAACAACTAAGGCACAACAAATGGCACTGTCTACTACTGATGAAAACTCCAGAGCTCGATAAATCAGAACCCCAACTGGGTCAAGATGAAGGAGGCAAGAGAATGGCTGAAGCCAAGGGAATGCACCCTGCATCTCTTCTGCTTTTCAGCTAAGCCAGAGCTTTTGCTACCTGCCCCACGCCTCCAAGTTTAACAACCTTTCGTAACTGAATCAGGTACATCCATGATGAATGGAGTCTCAACACAAGGATCTATATATATAGTCTCCTGAGACAGACAGCATTGAAAAATCATGATGATGATAACAGAAGAATGGGACTTTGGGAAAGGAAGAAATTAGGCCTAGGGAGTCTGAAAAGGGTTCACTAGAGGAAGTAAACTTAGAGATGGCCCAGGAGCCTGAGAAGCTGTTCATTAAGCAGGCAAGAGAAGGGGCACTAGAGGTGAAGGGAATAGATGACCAAAACCCTGAAGCGGGGAAATCAGGCAGCATTCCAACTCTGATAACACATGTGAGTGCCTGAACAGTTCCCTTTACCTTGTTTACACTGAGAAAGAAAAATCACCAAATATAAAAGTCCTTCAACAGGGAGGTCTACTGATGTTGAAGCAGTGACTTCTTGACACTTCCTGCTGAGGCTGAACAAGCTTAAAGGTGAATGACAATGCAGAGGCATTCCAGTGGCTGGGGCCAGGTGGCCAATAACAGAGGAAGGGAAGAAAGATTTTTTAAAGATAGCCTGAAAAATAACTGTCAACAATGTGACATTGATGTAACCAGCCAGGAAGCAACTACAGGGAGAGATGACACTGGTGGGCAGCAAAGCTTTGGGGTGCATCTGAAAATGTGCAGTCATCCTTCCTTTGGTGTCCACTAACCACAGGGAATTGTTCCAGGACCCCAGTACAGAAATTAGAATCTTCAGGTGTTCAAGTCCTTTAAAAATGGTGTAATATTTGCATATAACCAACACACACCTTCCTATGTACTTTATAATAGTAATAATCTTCATCCCTATGTTACTTACAATACAGATACAATAAAAATGCTATGTAAGAAGCTGTTGTGTTGTATTGTTTGGGGAGTACTGAAAAGATTTTACATGTTCAATAAGAAGCAACCATCATGGACGTTAGTTTCCACATACAGAGTACATGAATGAGAGGCGAACTTAGCATTGTTCAAACAGCTGCAGAGATCTGGGAAATGGTGGGAGGCTCCTGGGGCAGGGTGTTCCCACATATCACCTCATTTGCATGGATTTAGCATTGTGATCAACACAGGGGTCATTCAAGGTGTTGTTTTTTTGTTTTTTGAACTTTCTGGAATTGTATTTGGAATACCTTTGCAATTCACCACTGGATGAATCTGTAAATGCAGAATCCTCTGATACTGAAAGCCAACTGTGTTTCCAAAGATGCCTGGATGAAAATCAGGGCTATCAATAGCCAAAGGCTCTCTAACTTTTGATTAATTTAGAATGTAGTGTCCAATCAGAGAAAAGGGGCTATGAGTGTCAGTTTACTTGATCAATGATTTCTACTGAATATTTTGGAAATGATCCTAGAAATGAGGATGTGATTATGTTCATTCAAGGTGCTCCCCCAACTAGTACTATTATATGTGTATTCAATAGGAAATACATTTTCCCACAAAATGGGGAAAAATAATTTTTAAACCTTAAAAAATATGATCTGGTTTATACATTTGTTGTGATGGATACACTATAAAAATCCAAGGAAATATAAAAACACTTCCTTTCCTAGACAGTCTTCTTCAAATGTTCCCACCCATTAAACCTACGAGTGAGAGCAAGGGGTGCAGCTCTGCAAGCCCAGTGCATCTCTTCCGAGAGGAGCGGTGAGGAGGCACTTGGCAGAGATGTGCCTGTCTGCGTGTGTGCTCCGGGGCAGGAGAACAGGGACTCTAAAATGATATATAATCAGATTACTGAAATACATCAATTTAGAAACAGCAGGGAGGAAAGCTTCACCGACAAAACTGAAATAGAAAAGAGAAAGAAAAATTCAACGAAGAGACTCTCTAAAATCCCATATCCCTCAACAGGCTTTCAAGAGCATCCACTGGAAGAGAGCAGCAAGGACCAGAACTGAAGACTTCAGGGAAACACGGTCAGGAAAAGGGCAATCCTGGTGAGCCCTTAAAGAGATGGTGCCCAATTAGAGGGCAGGGGCACAGACCAGGAGTCCTGAGGAAGTGCTGGAGCTGGCCTGGAGGGCAGAGGAGGAGGACCCCAATGGCTCCCTCCTCCCCTTTCCTCCCATGGCTCCTTTTTGACTCTTCACCTTTCTCCTCTCCTCTCACATTTATCCTTCCACTTACAAGCACATCTCTTTGTTCATTCCTTCCTCCTCATCTTTTATTTCCTCACTCACTGTCCTGGCCCTTGGTGAGCTACGACTTAAGGGATGCGTAAGAGTTGTCTTCAAGTTCAAAGGAGTCAACTTGAAGATTTCCTATGTCTGACTGAAAATCACTAAGTGTTAATCCCGCCCCAACCACCTTACTTGTTGTCTGATTTCTTTTTTCCTCAAGATCATCAGGAGTGCTTTAGAGAAAAGATTTTCTCCGCCTGAATAAGCAAATGCATTTTAATTCTTTCAATCTTTGTTCATGTTGTTAGTGTGCCAATCTTTTATCTACTTTTCTAGTTGTTAATTTTGTAAGCCTGGGGAACAGGGGATACTAAAGTTACAATACAGCTGGTATATATAATACTGTGATGCCTGGTGGTAAGATATATAAATTTGATTTTTTCCAGAAATGTGAAATATCTTTCTATGATTAAAAAAAAAATTCAGTACTGTGGTTCTGGGATTTCACACAGCAGAATTAACACCTATGGGCAACAGTGGATTATGATGCCTCCCCATGAAGGTGCAGTGTCTCTTGTCCACTGATTGTCTATTTTTATAACTATTTCCCAATAATCTACCTAAACAATACTTATCTCTGAAATTCATTTTTTAGAACATCATACTTCTAACCTTTAAACCCATTATCTACTCCACCACTCTTCATTCTAACTGGTTTATTTCTGTCTGGGCCTACCATTAAAGTGCTCTTTTAGAGAATTAGAAATAATAACTAAATCACTCAGCAGGAGGAAATGTAAACTGATACAAGAGAGATCTTATTGAGAAGCCTCTTTATACCTAAATATATCCTTTCACATCACCACTCTTTATTTTCCCTAGAATGAAAAGAACATGGTAGGAAATTAAATACAATAAAGTCTAGAAACATAATTTACTTTAAGTGCATTAAAATGTTACAAGCTGAGTTCAAATTTATGTTCCCCCATTGTTTTTTTTTTTTTTAAGTAAACATTATATATAACTACAGGACTTTGTACTTGGCTGGCTAGTTTACTATTCTGAATCTGAACAGAATCTAAAACTATTCTATGCAATTCCATAGAGAAGATTAACAACAGACTTTCTTTCTGCCAGAACTAGTTCTCACCTTTAAACTAAATCCCTACTGTTGAAATTGAATCCTTTTAAAAAATATTTAATCCCATACTCAGATGTAGCTAGAAAAGAGCCATAGTAATCTTCTATATGTCTACACATACTAGGTCATCCGCTCCACCTTCTCCTCTCTTAACTAAATATCTACAGTGTACAGCAAAGTACCCCTTCATCCAGCTTTTCAACTGCAAGTAATTTAAACACTTAACTCCTCTAAATTCACTTGAGTTTGCTTGAACTTTATTTTCTTCATCTAAAAAAACTAGAGCTATTAGTACCTCCTTTATTACTTGACTTCTGAGAATCAAATCATATACTAAAAGCATTTTTAATAGGAAAAAACAATATACTCATTGTAAGTAAAAATGTGAGCAAACAGAAGAAAAGACGAGCAAAATACAGAAAAGACATAGGGACACCAGAGTTACAAGACACTCTCAAGCTTTGTCTATATTCCCACACTAAAACTAGCTAATCTATTATATAATAACCTCCATGTTCCTCAGGAGGCTGAGGCAGGAGTATATAAAGTTTGAGGCCAGCCTTGTTAACTTAGCAAGATCCTGTCTCTAAATAAAAAATAAAAAGGCTGGGATGTAGCTAAGTGAAAGCAAGCCTGTGTTCAACCCCCAGTACCAAATATAAATAAATGAATGAATGAATGAATGAATAAATAAATAAATAAAACATACATACATATGATCCTTTAACAAAGACTGGCTTTGTTAAGATCTCACCTACTACTATGTTCAAAAACATTCAAATATCTTGAGCTGGCTACTGGCAAAGGGAAGATATGATTATGAAGAGAAAGACACGGGATCTCTGATCCAACATAGGCAATCTAAGCTTTTGATTCCCCATCAGTAAAATGAGGGTAATAATCAACCCTCCTTAATGGGCTGCTGTGAGGATTAAATAAAGGAATTTAGGAAAAGGTCGGGCACAGTACATGATAAAAGTACTAGTATAAAATCAAGAGTAGTGACATATTTAAAATACAAAGAGAAAAAGGATTAAAGACAAAAGATATGGAAATTACTTTATACATTAAGATGCAATAAGATAGCTAAGTAATAAATTCTTTGCCAATTTTCATGTATGAGAACAGGACACCATAGTTAAGCAAGAGTTCTCTGTAGCCCTTCATCATGGATTATCGACAATGGGTTTCTCAAAAGGTGAGGACTAAAAGACCCTAAGAGAGCAATCAGAGTGCAGAATCCTTCTAGATTTCCCTCCTAATTTTTCACCCACTCCTAATTCAATAGCAAGTTCATTAGTGAGTCAGACTTTGTTTTTTTCCAAAGCACTCTCAGCTTATTTTTCGAACAAATAGCAACAGATGAAATGATGTTTAATTAATTTATGTAATAAACACAACTGAAAAACAGGTATGCAAATAAACACAACTCACTCTTGCTAACTATCTGATTGAACAGACCAGGTAAGAAATGCACAGGTCAGAGGTCAACTAGTAATGAGCATCACTGTGCCACATACAACAGAAGGCAAATGCTGGGAAGGAGTGGGAAGCTCTCTACACCACTCAGGGGATTCCCTGGAGGTCGGAGGAGAGTTTCTGCTGTGTCCGAACCATCATCATCATCACCACCACTACCACCATCACTTTTACCCCAATCCTACATATTTAAATTTGTTCTTAAGACTCTATATAAACAGTTCAGCTTTGCTTGAGGCAAGAAATACACTAGACAAGTTGATCTGACACCCTCCCAGAAAACTATAAAAATTTTTGTTTTTAACTTGGCCAAATCCAGTCAGCTACACTCAAGTCGGCAGTAATTGTAGCTTGCAAGAGTCAGAGACAGGGAAGGATCTAAGACTATTAAACACAAGGCATATTACAATTTGGCTTCCCTTGTTCACAAACCTCCATGTTAATCCAAATAATTAGCTCTTTAAAACAAGTACTCTGCAAAGACCTTGCAGCTAAACTCTGATGCACGGCAGGCAGCGGTGAGGAATGTGACAAGTGAGCTGAACCCAATAAGGAAGTACTAAAGATCTTGACTGATTTATATGTTACCAGAATCAAAGAAGACTTAAGGTTATCCCTTTTGCTCTCATTCTGTGAGTTTCTGACATATGTTCCCTAAGTGAAAAAGAAAGGATTGAGCAACAACTAGAACACTGGAAATGCACTCAATCACCATCCCTTTACCTAGAATAGGGTAGGCATGGAGCACGGGTGTACATCTGAATAATAAATAGGAATCGTCACTCTAATGTGGGGGTCAATAAACTATGGCACAAGGCCAAATCTTGCCTTTTGGAAATCAAGTTTTTTTGGAACGCAGCCCAACTTATTTGTGTGTTGGCTGTGGCTGTTTTTATACAACAAACACAGAGTCAAGAACTCTAAGAGAAACTATACTATACAAAGCTTGAAATATTCACTGTGAGATCATTTAAATTTTATGAACTACCTAACACAATAAAAATCAGTAAGTTCTCTCAACTTACTACTTTGCTTAAATACAAAAAATATGACTCATAAGTAAAGTGGATATTATTTTCTGACTACGGTTTTATTGACTGTTTATTGTCATGAAAAACAAAAATAGTAATGGAGTTCCAGGATGCTGACAGATGCTTTCGTGTGTTTTAGAGGCACAAACCTTGTGTCCAGCCCAGATGCCCAACAAATGACCCATCTCATGTAAGTTCAGGTGGTTGGCACTTAGAATCACAGGCTTTCTCTGTCCCCCAAGTAAGTATATGATAATTTCTCACTTGTTACAACAATGTTAATATACATCTGCATTTTTAGCAAAAAAGCTATCTACAGATTACCTTTAGAACAATCTGGTTATGTAATTTATAATGAAAGCATCATTTCAAATCATATCTCCTGAAAAAGCTCAGTTTCTTGGTGGGTAGTTCTAAACACCACCTCTTTTCTGCCCATTTACCAACACTTACTGGCTAGGGAAAGAAACAGTAATGGACATTGCTTTGGGTAAAACAGCAACTGCAGAGGGAGGTTATTTCCTAGCTATCACCGCCAGTATCCTCATGATAAATCACCATCACAGAGAAGCAAAAACCATGGAACGTCACTAAATGTAGAGCAAGAGAAGGGAAATGATGATATATGTAAACTGAACAGTATTTTAGCTCTATTATTGTATTTGAGTAAATTATGGCCCCAATTTTAAAAAGATTTGAGGGTCTATATATACATAAGCAAGAAGTTAAACTACGCTCATAATGATACTCTAATTTCGTAAATTTCTTCTCTACCAAAGAATTCAAACCAATTATACATTCCTGAAATATACTTACACCACTACTCTCCTCCAGGCTCTGAAATTTCATTTAAGAAATGTAATAAAAGCACGTAAATTCCAAGTGCTGGGACAAGTTTCAGTATTCACCCCCGGAAACAGTTTTCTTACAAAGTAAAAAGATTAATAATCTACAAGTCTCTGTATATCAAGGTTCATCCTAAAAGTAAGCAGTAAATAAACCCAATACTTGCTTGGAGGAGGTGTGAAAATTTCTAATTTATAGATAAACTTAAATAAGGTAGAGCTTGAGACCTTTACAAAATACAAAACCGAAATACGTGAAACACACATAAACAACAAAAACACATGAGGCTTACATAAGTCATCTTCCAATACTCAATTCTAAGGCAATTGTTTGGAATTCTGAATGCATTTTTCCATTAGAAAAAGGTCCTAAGGCAGCCTGCATGGCCTAAAGGGGGCTTCTTATCACCAAGTCTCAGAGGTGGATGACACTGGGCCAGTGAGAAGTCTAATTTCCCTACAGAGCATACAACTTCCATAGACACAGAATTTATAGTTTCAGAGGACTTGAGAAACCTTCCTTTCAGGCTGTATCTCTGTTCAGAGGAGGAAGCAAAGGTTCAGTAAGAATAAATGACAAGCCAAGGATGCACAGCTAGAAAGAATATGAAAAAGCAAAGAAGTGCCTCACTTCTGCCTTTTTTTCCTGATATGGGGAAATATATATATATATTTATTTATTTATATTCATATCCGAGCTAGACAGAGAATGAACAAGGCAAAGGAAAACTTCTTAGCGTGGTAGGTAAGGGTTAGGGCAGTGAAGAAGGAGGCAATGGTTTATGGGGAGGATGGGTGTACATATGACACTGCTTGAGACAGAGAAGAGCTGGGACGATGCAAAGACAAAGAGCAGCTATGGCACAGGTACGATACCCTTAAGAGAGAAGAGCGTTGGCCAAATCTCTCTTGCCTCAAAATTACTAATACCATCACCTCACCAAACACCTCTGCTCATTAATCATCAATACCCAATTCACCTCCAAATCCCAAACAACAAAGAGAATGTCAGAGTCTTACAGATTGCCAGTATCCCACTGTGAAGCATCTCATTTATACCAAGTCCACATAAAGCCCATATCCCATATTCTGCTCTCTCATTAAAAGAGGCCTCAATACTGTATCTGTCTCTTTTCTGTTTAATATTTTTAAAAAGGCAAACTACTAATATATCTGAACTTTCATCATATGTAAGTTATGGTTTTGAAATGAATAAGCCATATCTAGTAAGAAATATTCTTTAGTAAGAAATATTCTGATTATTTGAGTTCATGATACAAGTGGGTTGACCAATTTTTAGGGAGTAATAGTCATTCCCACAGTTCAGCCACAGTGGACTCTCAAACTTATCTTAGATTTACTTAGAAACATCTACCAACATTTCAAGAACAAGGTACACTACCAGCAAAGCAACCACTTCTTATTTTTCTAAATCATAACCTTTGGCCAAAAAGAAAAAAATCATTCCAAATAATCTTGCATATTCAAACCTACCCCAGCTATGATTGTGCTGAATGTTAAAACTTAAATATAAAACCATTCTGGAAAATTATATAATTGTCACACATGCTGAAATTGAAAATGATCAGGAAGGGGTGGGGAAAGTCATTTTGAATAGAAATTCAAAGGGCTGGGAGTAGTTCGTTGACAGAGCACTTGCCGAGCATGTATGAGGCCCTGGGTTCAATGCCCAGTATTGAAACAAACAAAAAAAAAAATAACCATAATCATCATAGAATAGAACTCAAGATAATCAAAATAACGTTGTGCTCAAACAGGAGCAAAGCATTCACCTTTCAAACATATTTTATAGCAGACATTGTCACAAAAATGTCATAATAAGCATTTAATTAAGGTTCAAGAGCATAAATAGAACCTTCTAAAAAGTCTGATTATAAGAAATGATATTTACATCAACAGTCCTTTTTCAAAAATTGGGTTGACATTTTAGTTGGTGTCAACACTGCTGGATGGAGAATGGCTATCCATTTGTAGATAGATTCATGTGTAACTGGACATGTCAAGCCCATTTTTTCCATATGGATAGGATAGATAAGATTAGATAGAGAAAGAAGTAAATATGCAAAATATTCAGAGAGAAGAAAAAATAAAATTTGTTCCATTTATACAATGAGCAGATTTCTGGGACATGCAACCAGCTGGAATATATTACTGATTGTGAATAATTTAAAAAAAAATTCTTAGCAACAGGGGTATGAGAGTATACAAGCATGACTTACATGAATTTTAGGATAGCTTCAGATTTTATCCATAAAATTACATGTAAACTAAGCCAACAAATCAGAACCAAAGTGAGGTATTTAATTTCTTAAATTTAAATCCAAATAAACACACTTTAAAAAATATGTTCTGTCAAGAAGAAACAGACTAGAAGATAGAACCCATATAAAAATCACAAACACTTCCAGCTGTTAGTCCCAGAAAAACTTATTTAAAATTTTTGCCTTCCCCAAGATAAAAAAGAATCAGATACATCAAAGTTCAACTTGATTTAGAGGAAAGGGGAAATTTAAGTACAAAAATTAATGCATACATAAATTATTTAAATATTTATTAGTTCCATGAAATAAATGAATGGGATTCTAAAGAATATTGCCCAAACCTTGTATACCACACTGAAAAAATTATGTAATTCAAAAGAACGACCTTTGACTTATAAATCCTGGAGAAGATTCAATGATACTGGAAAGAAAATGAGAATTTGGCCACAAATAGAGAAATAAGGAATGGAGTTAGAGAAATTTGGGCATTTAGATGTAAGATTAAGATCAATCATAATACTGATGTTAAGTAATGATGAAAAGATTGAGGAAGAAAGAGGCCTCATTTAGTAAAATATGGAATACATGACATAGGAATCCGGAAGACTAAGAATAATCTGACAGACTGGTCAGTGGTACAACTTTAGCCTAACATTTTCTAGCACTAGTTTCATGATATCATGACATAAATACATGAACCTCTGAGTGAAGAACAAAGCAGTGTGTCAAAAATAGCTAACTCACTTTTAATTTATAAACCTGTGGATTTCTTACTGTTAAAGCCCAATTCCTTGTTTCTAATTTTCAATATAGGTGGCGGTTGATCACTCCTCACTTACCTATGAGATTTTCACACTGAGAATAAAACAACCTAGAATTCCTTTGAAAGTATCTTACTGGTTCTGATTAAAGCTTTTATTTTATTTGTTTATTTTTATGTGGTGCTGAGGATTGAACCCAGTGCTTCATGCATGTTAGGCAAGCAGAGCGCTCTGCCACTGAGCTACAGCCCCAGCCCAAGGATTTTAAATACTTTATTTTTTCTTTAATTTCTTTTTAAAAATATTAATATTCATTCAGAATCCTTATGACAAAAAAGTATTTTTAAATGGAAATCTTTAACAGATTCCCAAGATGGTTTTAAATAGTAATATTTCAACATGAATATATACCTTTGAGATGTTGTCTTGGGGTTGTGTGTCTTTGGCAAGACAAAGTGTATGAAATATTGAATCTCCAGCTTTTGCTATCTACACACACACACACACACACACACACACACACACACACACACACACCCCGAGCCACAGGACTCGGCATGCAGTAATACCAAGCCATCTGAGTACCACATGCCTGGAGAGAGATCTAAGGCTGAGACAAATTCAACTAGATTCCATTTCTTTAAGGTCCAGCACTGAAAAGAACTGCCGAACACTGGGGGTGAACCTGTCTCCCTTTGATCTCCATTGGAACAAAAAAGCAAAATGACATGCTCAAATGAAAAATCATTTATAATGGATGAGAGAAGGGCAATTCTTTCTTTGAGTTCTGTGTGTTTAGAAGAAAAGGGTAGGGGTTTTGAGGAGAAAAATTAATTCTCAAAATACAAAACAATCCTTAGGAAATGATAATATCAATAATGGAATAGGGTAGGTGGGACAGAGTAGAGAAAAAGGTGCAGGGGGAATCACATGGGCCCCTAAAAAGAAAAGGAGGAAATCTCACTTTCTTAAAAATGGGAGGAAGACTCTCATTTAAGCAAAACTTAAATGAGATTTTCACATTGAGAATATAAACAAGTACAAGTACAAACCACTGATATGTCATGGAATAACCCTGAAGTATCGTAACTCTGAATTTCACATCAAAATCACTAAATTTCATTACTGCTTTCCAGCAACAACTTATTAATTTCTAAGATATAAATATTGGGAGTAATAAATTTGTCTAGTTGCTGCCTTTAAATGTTAAAACTGAGCTTCAAGAAAATGCCTTATTCACAGAGGACATGGTTCCTCCCTAGTTACACCTTCAAAATAGTAAAGTGAAATTTTTTAAAATTTGGTTATTTTATAGAAATGTTAAAAAGATCTGTAACTGATATTTTCACCCATGGCACAAACTACCAGAACCTGGCCATGTTACAGAGCTGTTATAACATTGATATATGTAATTTTTTTTAAATCAAGGAGGATAACTCAACTAAGACCAAAGGTTTAATCATGGCTTAAAAAAAATAACTGTTACATATAAAAACAGAATAAAAGTTCTATAGAAGAACCTTGAATGTGGAGTTAATTGTACTTAATTCTAGTCCTGTAACCCTGAAGAAGTCATTTAGTTATTTAATATTGGTAGAGACAGGTGTGGTGGTGTACGCCTGTAATCCCAGCGGTTTGGGAGGCTGAGACAGGAGAATTTTGAGTTCAAAGCCAACCTCAGCAACTTCAAGGCACTAAGCAACTCAGTGAGACCCTGTATCTAAATAAAATACAAAATAGGGCTGGGGATGTGGTTCAGTGGTCAAGTGCCCCTGAGTTCAATCCCCAGTACCAAAATATATATGGGAGGGGAGGACTGAGATCTGTATGATGTCTGCAAACATTCATTGTACACATTTGAATCCCAGATATGACACAGGATGCTGGAGAAACATCCTACTTGTCCTCTGAGAGCTCACAGTCCTCTGGGGAAATTAAACAGGTTCAGAGTGAAACACAAACTTCAATGTGGATGGAGAATGTTAACAAAATGTTTGCAAAAGATGGGCCTCCAGAAAGAAGGGGGAAAGATGTGGAAGGATATGTGCAGGCAAAGGCATTAAGGCACAGAAGAATGGCAGCATCCAAAAGCTGGGCAGGTTCAGTGATCTACAAGTAGTTAAAGGAAATGGAGGCTAAACTGCACTTTAGAAAAATGACCAGTGATAAGGCAGCAAGAGCAAGCTTGAGGCAGACAACTAAGATGAGCCTTCTGCCACACTGAAGCCCAGCTTTGCCTGGAGACCTTGGGGAGCCACTGTAGGGTTTCTTGAATGAAAAAGGCACATTAGAGCTTCATTTAAGAAACTCCAATCCAGAGGCAATGTGGAACAGGGAGGCAAATGAACTAGTTGAGAATTACAGGCTGAATGTTGGGAGGGCCAGAACAATGTCCAGGGCCACAGGTTCGGATTCTAGAGTCATAAAGAATTAGAATAAGGGGAGTATGGAAAAGGGGTGGGTGTGACAAAGAAGACAGCTGCATTTCTGCTGTAGGGGGTGGTGCCATCGCTGAGAGGGAGAACTCGTATGAAGAAGCTGGCAGGCTGGAAGAGAAGGTTGGTTCAGTGTTACATGTTGGAAAGGACGGGCTAAAAAGTACAAGTCTGGGGTTGCTGGTTTAGAGCAGCTGACTGATGCCAAGAACTTGGATGAGTCCACACCAGGAGGGCAGAGAGACCAAACAGAAATGTGCCTGCTTCAGAGGAACTTGTGAGAAGCCAGTGAGATACCATATGCAAATATATTCCATAAGATGTACTTTCCATATTTTTGTTTTTGAAAAATGCCAGCATCCAATTTGTTTAACAAGAGGTTTTGCCGATTTATCTCAGTAAGAGCACCTCTACATATTATGGGCTATGGATAGGATTAGAATTCAAAGTCAGAGAGAACCTTAGGGAGCACAGGCTATTAAAACTGTGTTCACACAAATTTTGAAATCATAAACCCCCCCTTGATTAGATCCACAGTTAAGCGCCCACTATAACCAATCCAAAATACAGATACTATAGTCAGTTCCCCAAAATGCAATGGCAAGAGTGGTTTCACCGAAAACCTCATGCTTTCTACAACCACTAATGCATATGATCCCTTTCACAGCTGTCTTTATTCATCCCAATGAAGCTAAATGGAAAAGTCAAAGTTGCTTTGAACACACACCAAATCTCAGGAACCTCTGGATTCACTTCAGACATCTCCACTGCCATCAACCAGACCTGCCCTCAATCCCAACAGATAGATTTTAAACAATCTACACATATCAAGTGGCAAAACTAGGGTACTTGAATACAAATGAAAGAAACCTCAGACTCCCCAAGTCTTCAACACTGTACCTTGCCCAGGCCCTTTACAACAGTGTTTTGGTTGCTACTAAGTTGGATGTAAGTAATTGGTTAAAAACAGCTTAAATTTCTATAGCAAGTGTTATTTTTCAAAAAATGAAAGACTTAAAATAGTTCTATCACTTGCAAATCTATTAAACTTTAAAAATGACAATCCTTAATTTAAGGCTATTTTTGGAACTAGATGTCCATTTCTACTGTCAGAGAGTCAGAAGAAATTTCAGAAGCACTGGAAGAACAGAATCTTAGGACTCATAAGTATGTTTCAGCAAGAAAAAACTAACCTGACAGAATACAGACCTGTCAGATGTCTCTAAAACTTCATTCTCTTTTTTAAAATAGGCTCCATCTTTCTCCAGAACTATCTTGATTTATCCCCAAACTTAAGGATATCCAAATCCTGAAGGAGCTTCTAATATATTCTAATATATTATTACGAAATGTATTGACTTACACAGCTGTGAAAAGGGCCCATAAGGCAACCTCAGTCTCTGATCCTTCAAAGTTAACACCCAGTCAGGGTCAGGGAGAGAGCACACCAAGTCTCAGCTCAAGATTAGGCTGGTGTGGAATGGGGGCCAGAGTCCAGGTCCGATTAGGAAGGTGTCCACCTTATTCCTTGTCAGGAAGAGGAAGAGGACAAAAGACCAGTAACAGGAAGCTACTGGTATCAGAGATAAAGATAACAACTCAAGAAACCCAGTGGTCTTGGTGAAAGCTGGATGGACGTCCTGGACGGGGAAATTAAGCCAGGCAAGAGATAACAACGTCTGACATTCCAACTGTCCTGTCTGACCTTGTTCACCTTGGGTGGCCTCTGCCCCTGACTCCAAAAAACAACACAGAAGAATGTGACATTGATAAGTGCCAGAGCTGAGAATAGGGACACCACAGAACATAAACTTCTCTCCCTCCCACTCACATCCACCTGAGCCACCCTTGCTTTCTTCTCCTCGCACTCTGCAGAGGGAAGGTTCTCCTACTCTTTCTTCAAGGTACTAATCCCTTATCACACTTTCTTCCAAAGTTCAAGGTCTAGACAGGACAGTAGCCACCCCAGTTTTTCCATTTTTCACCAGGGCTCTGATTCAGGGCTCTGCTTTTGATTAAGTACATTATGTACATTATGTAAGGACAGCTACTGATCAATAACTTCCTAATTCAACAGCCTCTCACTGAAACTTATGTCACTGGCCCTTTCTGGAAACTTCACCTTCAACAGCCCACCCTACTTCTCAAAACTCTCTTTTGTTGGCTGCCTGAACACTCTCCACTCTCCCTCTCTCAGCTTGCTGGTGGCTCCTGCTCAGTGTCCTCTGCAATTCTGCCTCAACCTGTTGTCTAAAGGTGAACATCTTCCAAAATCCCGCCTTTGCCAGCTTGTCTTCTTTCCATATACTACTCCTTGGAGAATTCACCCATTCCCAGATCTTCATCTTTCAGAAGGATTCCCAGACCTCTCCATTGTTAACCATTCTCAGTTCCAGACCTATGCTTCCAATTTATCTGACAAACACATTCATGTGTCTGTCTCAGAGGGACCTCAGATGAGCAATCTGAAACAACTCAGCATTCACCCAATCTAAAGCTGCCGACATCTTGCTGGTCACTGGGCTTTATGCTACAGTCACCTTTTACTCCACAGCACAGGCCATGGCCAGGGCTCTGGGGGGCCTAATGAGACAGGAGGGGAGGACACAAGGGGCTTCCTCTAGCCATAAAAAAGCAGATGCTCAAGGGCCCTTTCCTCAGCTCATCATAGGAAAGTCAGGGAACCCATGGTTCTCTCATGACTTCAAAACTGGAGTGATCTTTACTGTTTGGCCTGGCTCACTCCAACTTTCTGACCTCTCACTTCTAATTTTACTCTCAGCAATATCTATCATACACCGTCTTCCTGTTTGAATTCCAATGAGCAACCCTCTAACTCAGAGCACCTCTCCTTGTTTGGAAGGCTGCACCACATTTCTAACAGATTCCACCCTACCTCCCCTCTACTCTTCACTGCATGCTTACCTCTTCCACTGGAGTGCAGTTGGCCTGTCAACTATGACCACACCCCCTCTCCTAGGTAGTCCTAACTACATGAAGTCACTCATCGTTCAGAAAGAGGACCCGTGTTCTCCCATCGCCATACATTTTTGCTTCAGCTGTTCACTCAGAACCAGTACTTGGGACTCCACGTCTGCGGTTTTCCCACCACCGTGTTCTCCCTCTCTTTGGTACGTGTTGTACTAGTGCTTTGGACCTGACAGAGATGATTCTCTGGTTCAAGTCACCACTCAGTCACATATATGGCAGCAGGGATTTCTGTCAAGTTCCTTAACTTTTTGATTCTCAGTCCCCTCATCAATAACACATAAAATGATCATTCTTATGTGTTTGAATTTATTCAAAGGGCTACAAAATACATATGAAAGTACTTTGGAAAATCAACAGGATGCCAACAAGTAAAAGACAGTATTATTATCATGATATTTTGTACAATATTTGTTGATAAGGATGAGTCCAAACTTATCTTTTTATGAAAGACTGCTATAAATGATTAAGTACTTTGTTACAGACACTAGAAGAGAAAAAAATATCAAAAAGGTTTGCTCACTGGTAACATCTGATCTCTTTAAGGTCACTGCATTGTTTTATTATACTGGTCTATAAAGTGCTAATCAAAGCATTAAAACTGGATTTTAAAATGCAGTCTTTTGTAGCTTTCTGTAACTTCAGCCATTAATTTGGGTAAACCAGTCATTATGTTCCACTCATATGCCTAAATGCTCAGTTATATCTTCCACATAAATGTCAATTACATGAAATAGCCTTTGAAAAACAATGTCTATCTTTTTTCTTATGATCCACCATTAAATTACCATGACTGTCTGCATTCTCACTGACCAGTGTAAATGAGCTTGTAAATTTCAAGTTCTGTAAGGACATCTTCAATGCAGTCCCCATCCCCCTGCCCCCAACATACACATTTAACACCATGTCTGCATTATTTCTGAAAAGAAGAAACCCACTGTGCAGCAGGCGGTGTGAAATATAATGCAGCTTTACACTGCATTATGAAAGCAAGAAAACAGCCAGCTGTGAGTTAGAAATAGAACAAAATTTTGAGTTGCAAACCCAAGGGACCTTAGGTAACATTGAAAGTGCTCCTTAATGATGAATAGCTGATTTTATTTCAGACCCACTAAGGATACTGCAGGATATATTTAACATTTTAATTTTTAGTTTCAAAAGCAATAAACCTGTTGGTCAGACAGAAGCCTGGCAGTCACAGCAGCTCATCTATCAATCAATCCAACATGGCCAAGCTCTGCCAGCAGCCCCTGACACCAATTAGGAAACTGCAATGGAGAACTGCTGTTACCAGGTTATAGTTTTGCCAATTAGAGCACGTCGCGGGTGAGAGGGACCTAGGAACACTGGAACTCAGGGTCAGGAAAGAGAGGTGAAAAGCAGCTCCTGTAATGCAACATGAAAAAGGAGGATTGCAGGAGGGACACAGAAAAAAAGCAAGACAGTCCGGAATCAAACAGCACATTTTATTGTTCACTTGTCAAAGGCATGCAGACACTAAGACAAAGCCAAAGCGAGACGCGTCCCCCAGTCTCTGCCCTGGAAGGCTCTGCTCATTGGCCCACGCAACTCAGGAGCCAATGGCTGTCACACAGCAGCGCTGAAGCTGCTGACTCCAACTGTTCCCTTTTGGTCTGGATTCACAAGTTAAGCCGGCTCACACAGGGCCTTAACGTCAAAGGCAGACACATATCAAAGTGCTGGAAAGCCAATATTTCAAATCAGCCTCATTATGAGCACACAAACCCTTTCTGCTAAATTTTCTCATTTTTACATCCTACAAAATTTTAGGGACCTCCTTTCAATTTTTCCTCCTGAGCTCCTGTACCAAACCATGACTCACAGTCCTGGCTTATCCAACTTTATAAAATCTAAGGCCCTCACAATCTTCCTGGGAGTCCCTTCATCTAGCCACTGTTTCCTGCCTCAGAATACCTTCTCTTCATTCCACTCAGATCTTCTGGCTTTGAGGGCTCCTAGTTGATCCTTTCTGTCCTGTGTCATCACACAAAGCTAAAGGCCAAAGCAAAGCTGACAAAGAAACCTTGCACAAGATGCAAGTTTGGGACCACAGAGGTCACTTCCAGATTTCAGACATAAAACCTAGGTCTTAACCCATTTCATAAATCTATTAAGCAAATTCTGGTTTGAGTTAGATGAAAGCAAATAGGTACAAAATGTCATCAACCTTAAAAAGAACTGTGATTTTTCAAATACAAAAAAATGCCATTATTCATTTACCAACTGAGTCACCTTTGTGGCAGCATATTTCTCCCAGGCCCTGATGTTCATCTCATTGTGGTGACTCAGACTTCACTGTGACAACTCCACTCTCCTGTCATCAGTTCTGCCATCATTTTGTAGGAAAGGGACTGCTCAATTTCTATGGCCTACTCAGCATGTGACACCCACACAGCTCACAAGAAGGGTGCGATTCGACAATGGATATGCAATCTTAACATCAGCCAAACTTCATCATAAGAACCTTCTAAAATGTTCCCTGGCCCCAACAACAGAGCAAAGGGTCTTGATCTTGGCTGCCTTTTGGAATCACCTGGGGAATCTTTGAAAAAATTGCAGAGACACTGATTTCAATGGTTGGGGTTGATGACTGAGAATCAAGATTCCCTTTAAAGGTCCCTAATCTGACTTGGCCAACACCTGGGTCCACTGGTGTCTCCCTCTACAGGTACTGAATGTCAGAACATATCACATTGAGCCACTGCAGTAAGAGTATGATTTGGATATGAGGTGTCCCCCCCAAAGCTCCTGTTAGTGCAGGAATGTTGGGAGGTGAAACGATTCAATTATGAGATCTGTAACCTAGTCAGTTTATGCTAGTTTGAATGCACTAACTAGGTAGCAACTGTGGACAGGTGGGGCATAGCTGGAGGAGGTGAGTCTCTGGGGACAGCCCTGGAAGGGTGTATCTTCCCAGTGGCCTTTTTCCTACCCACTCTGCTTTCGGACCTGGCCATAAGCTGAGGCGCTCTCCTCTGCTAGGCCCCTCTCCCGTGATGTGTTGCACTAACTCGAGCCCAGAGCAATGGAGTCGGCTGTCTATGGACTGAGACCTCTAAAACCTTGATCCCTAAATATACTTTTCTTCCTGTAAGTTGATCTTGTTAGATAGTTTGGTCACAATGATGCAAAAGCTAAGACAAGGAGAAAGGATGATTACTCACTCAAGCATAGGAAAGGTGAGCAAAATCCCCAGGCAATGGGGCTGACATGCTGAGCTCCCTTAATCTGAAAATCCGAAATACTCCAATTAAAGTGTGTGTGTGCGTGTGTGTGTGTGTGTGAGAGAGAGAGAGAGAGACAGAGATTTAAAAAATTATATCTGAATGATATCTGAAACACTTCTGGCCTTAAGCTTTTCAGATGAATATTATTCAATCTGTGCTACTCAATCTTGAATTTGTATAGAAGGATTGAGGAAACAATTGTGTTAAAACTCAGATTGTGCTTCAAAGGTTCAAGCTGGGCTGGAGAGTCCACACCTTTGATAAGCTTCCAGATGATGCCAACGCCACTGCTCCAAAACCCACATTTGGTCCTATTATTCGAAACATTCTCCCCTTGAGCTACAGGCCTTTCACAAATGAAATCTCCCATTGTGATTTTAGGCTTTCACACCCAGGATCTCTTTGGAGGATTTGAAAGTCTTAGAGAAACTAATAAACCATAGGATGGGGCACAGATCAGAGGAGAAATGCTATTGTCTACATCTATGCTTTCTTATTTATTGTTTGTCTTCTCTCTGGAATACACACAAAACAGCAGTGACGTGTATCTCATTCCCATGTTGTAACCCTAGGATCTCCAACTCCACCTAGCACAGAGTAGTCGCTTGACAAAGGTTTGCTCATGTGCTCAGGGAGAAACAGATGAGATGAAACAGCCACCTCCTGTGAGATGGTACTACATTATATCAATGTATGCCACCAGTTCACCCCATGCAAAGGCAAGTAAGGCTTTCAGTCAATTGGTCAATTCTTTACAACAAAACACACACACACACACACAAAAAAAAAGAACAGATCTGTCTGGCAAACACAAGACTCTTCTGGCATCTCCTCGATTGTTTAAAACACGTTTGGAATACTGTATCCAACACAACATGAAACAAAATGGAGAAACACCACTTTTCTCCTTTACTTTCCTTCAACGGCTATAATGAACCTGCCTGGCATAGAAGAACTTCAGAAAGAGAGCAAGTCTCTGGAAAGCCAAGTTCCGAGTGTAACCATATAATCTGAACTCCACTGGACCCCCAAAGGACCATGATAAAATGGCAAAGAAGAAACTCATAGCCTCAGGAAAAGCATTAATCCATCCCCAGAATTCAATCACTCACAAATGCCCACTAGCAAAACTATTCAAGGTCTCACAAAATTAGAAAACTAACAAAATGAGAAGTGCAAGTACCTGAGGCAGCACACGAGCAAGAGTAAAGGCAGTGGAACACAGATTTCACCGACCGGCAGGAACCCACCAGGCCAGCTGGATTCTCAATGGTTCTCAAATTGTAGGTTGCTACCTATTAGTGGACCGCAAAGTCATTTTTCAGTGGCTCACAACCAGCATTTGCAAAATGAAAACAGAATAAAATAAAATAGAAAATAGAAGAGGGCAGAAAATAATGAGAATAAATCACAAGCAGTATATTATTTCTTATGTATGAATTAATATATGTGTGTATATGGGTCATGATGCAAAATGTATTATTGGGGGTCAAAACTTCTTTTAAAAATTTTGTTAAGTATCTATCTATACCAAGAAGGATAACATTTCATATGCTCCTAAATAGGTAATGTCCATAGTTATATCTGGAGTACATATTTATGCTAAGGAAGTAGCACAGCATAGAAGTGCAGAGGATGAATCTGGAGCCAAACTGGTGACTCTAGATAAACTAACTACTCTAAGCCTCAGTTATTCCTATTGTATGGACAACAAAATTACCACCTCATTTAGTAACAATTTATTAAAATACATGTTGAGTCCTTAGTATAATGAATGGCATCAATAGTGGTAGGTGTTATTGTCCCTCCTTAAACACAGGTCTGACACACTTCTGTTCCATAACAGATGCTCCCTGTCTTATGACAATGGGTTTACATCCTGATAAACCCATCATAAGTTGAGAATATCCCAAGTCAAAAATGCATTTAATACACCCAACGTACCGATCATGCTAGCTCAGCAACACAGCACACTGCAGAGTCTGGGTCCTTTTCCCGAGTGACCGTGTGGCTGAGTGGGGAACTGCCACTGTGCTGCATGGTGAGAGAGGATCAGACTGAACATCCATTTTCCAGGATCAAAACCCAACATTCAAAGAATAATTTCTACTGAATGAGATCTGCTTTACCACCATTGTAAATTCAAAAAATCATCAGTTGAGTCACCATAAGATGGGGACCATATGTATTTCTATGACAAAATAATGAAGAATGGGATACGATAATTCTCTTGTGAGCAAAAAATTGTGGCTGCTACATGAGTTAAAAACTGAGGAACTCATCTAAGTAAAGAGGTTGCTGTTGCAAAAAGGCAAAGATGGGGGACTAGTGTACTCAGGGAAATGCCACCAAGTTAAGACACAGCAAAGAAAGAGAGCACAGGTCAATAAAGGCACAAATTAAATTTTCACACCAGCATACCTGAGTCTCTTCCTACAACTCCATCTTCTTTCAAACTGCTTTTTCAATTTGGCCCATGAAAGTATGTAGGACCTTAAGCTTGCCCTATTTCCCAATCTTATTCAAGCTGAGAGGAACCACATGCTGTGTTCTTAAGAACCAATTATTAATTAGAAACCCTGGAAAGCTGGACAGTGCTCATTATTATTAAATCCAATATCAAAAAAGGATGTGGATAATTACTATATTTGCTTCTCCAACTGGTCTTGATGAAACATGCTAAAGTTATTCTTGACACAAGTGTCACCATTGGTAAAAGCGCTCAATTTGCTGGCATCTCATCAATGGCACGCTTGAAGCTCCCATTGCTTGCTGTTAAACTAACAGTTTCTATTAGGCTAAACACAGTTTGGTAGCCATTGTCAAGAAAATTGGAGTTGCTCAGGCATGACAGAGTTACTGATGTTATTTGTTTGGAAGCCTTGTGATTTAGTGAATCACTAGCAATTGTTAAGCAAGTAATTAAACTATAAAGCCAAGACCTGTGATTTTCAGTCTTTTCAAAGCAATAATCATCAAAATTCCAAGTACCATTTAACTGATTCCCTTCTAAACATGCTGGCAACATTCATGTTGTTGTCATTCATCCAGTTGTACAGTTCATAAAAACTAGATTATGGCCTTTATTGGAATTATATACTGCTTCACCACTTTGCAAAACATGAGAGGTTTAAAGGGACAATGTACGAAAAGTAGTAAATGAGAACTGGACAAAGAAAAATCTGGATTTGCTCATGTATGCGACTATCTTAGGTTTAATAACAACTCAAAAAGTCCTATTTTTAGGACTGAAATACTAAAATAACTGGACTATTGTTCTTATAACCTTTTCCAAACATAAGAATGCATTATATAAATTTCACAATTCCACTAAGTGCCTTTAAAATTATAAGCAATTTAGTCTATGATTCATGTACCATACTGACTGCATGGGATTTTTTTTTTTTTTTTTTACTTCGCATCTCAATTATATCTTAATATTATGGGGACTGAAATGCATTAAATAAATCATATTTCACAGACTCCTGGTAAAGTAATAATAGTTAACATGCATTTTAGAAGAAATTGGCCTGCATTATAAATGTATTCATAATGTCATTACCTGCCTTTCCACACAGACTGAAGTATTAGGCAGCAGTGCCTACTTCTAGCTACTGATGGAAGCTTTTAGGAAACCTTATGCTTATTTGTGGCTGGCAATTAGCCGCATTAGTTAATATAACCCTACGTTTACAAATGCAATTTACCCAATATATAAACCAACACTTGTAATTAGTGCAACATTGTTACTGATTAAAATTTAATATAGTGGCTGGTATTCCTGTACTATAGGACATAAAGAGACTGACTCTCATTTGTCAAAGGACACTGCCCTTTCACAGAACATTATTACTGCAAGGTGTTTTACTTACAAACATACTGCCATTAAGAAAATTAATTCATTAAAAATCTATAGTACTTAAAAACAATACATCAGTAATTCTATAAAATAACAGGAATAAAAACCCCAGCAAAAACCTCCGACAACTTACAAATATTTATAATATTTTGCAGACCTGTTAATCACAGCTATTGTTCTAGCATTCCAATTCTTAAACATTCAATACTTCTTTAATTTATATCCCTTCCTAATAACCCACAAGGCATTTTCATATATATTGTCTCATGATGCTCATGATCACTTTGTGAAGGACGCATTGTAGCTAGCTGTTAATCATTCTCCATTTAACAGAAGGAAATTCTAACTGTTGTGGAGTTTACACGACTTGCTCATGGACACAAAGGCAAGAAGAATAGGATTCACACCCTTGCTTACTGAATTCCAAGTTCAAAAATGCTTTCCTCTACACTACATTGCAGATTTGATATATCTATTTCCAAAACTGGGAAAAACGGAGTAACTCATCCAGAAGAGACAGACATAAAGACAGTATACAACTTTTGATAATGGGCAATTTCAAAAAGTCACTTGGAATTTGATTTTGGAAATCACTTGTGTTTTCCTGTAGAAAAAAACGGCCAAGTTATAAACCAGTGCAGGCAAGTTTTTGTTGTTGTTGTTAGTTGTGTTGTACTGGGGATCGAACTGAGTACCTCACCCATGATAGACAAGCCTGGTACCACTGAGCTACATCTGGCAAGTTTTATATAATTCACTACCTAGCTGAACTACATTATCATAAAAATTCAGTAGTCTGAAAGATACTACTATTTACATGATACTAAGGAAATGAATGCTCTAAGGAAATGAAAGTTGAATGGAAATAAGAGTTCAAGAAATCCACATCAAGAACTGGGAAAAGAACCTTCCAATACCATGATAAATTAGGGGAAAAAAATGCTTGAAAGACATACAGGATCAAATGCGTATGTGATATTTCCATTTACATTAATTGCATCATAATTTCTTCTATGGCTCAAACTGATTAATCCAAACTTCTTTTCCCCAGAGCCCATCAACTAATAAATGGTCCCTATGGACATACTTTCTTTTGAGTAAAACTATTTAAAACACAGCTTCATAAATGTATTCCAGGGAAAATTACCTCCTCTAAGGAGGTGGTTATCTAAAAGGCGTGAGTGATAGAAGGGAAAAACATAATACATTTGTCACTCCCATTAGCAATATTAGTGCTAATGAGAAAGTACAGGAACAAGAACATACACCTCTTAATTTGAATGTGTTACAAATAAAGACTAGATTAATCACAGCTACTGAGATTAAATTTTAGCACTTAACACTGAAATGCTACATGAGGCAAGGCTTATGGTGGGTTTGCAGCACAATTTCAGCTATTTAATTACAGTTTTCAAACCATTTAACACCTTTCAGCACTGAGAAGCTAGATGTATATGCATGTACCTTAGTCAGATGGTTCAAGATTTTAGGTGTAACTCAATTATCTGCCGTCTCTGGGAAATAAAGTGCTCAACCTAAGTACATTTTCTCTAAAACTGAGGCTTATTATCCCTTATGCATCCCTTGGCTAACTCTGTGGCTATGTGTAAGGAAAATCTTTCCTCCGAGTATTTCACTCCCTATAGCCTCAGAGGCAGCTGGCTAGAAAGTGGTGAAGCCTTTCATGGTTTTTCTGCTCTGTTTCATGGATGAGTCAGGCCACCATTAGTAATATTCATCACTGAAGTACTGTAATACAGTTTCTACTTTCTATATTTGGTCTCTTCCTTCGACGTCAGACTCAGCAGTCATTTCTCCCATAACTGCTGCGAAGGCTTTTAACAACCACAGAATCTGTTATTCACTTCAGTCTAAGAGTCTGTTAAATTGACTGGGGAGAGAATTTGCAAACTTGCTGAGAAAAACATATTCAACAGGTGTCAATAAGGCTAGGCAGGGGCACAAGGTGAAAAGCACGGGCTTTACTGAACATATCTGATTACTACTTGAAAATGGATGAGTTAAGGTGTTGTTCCACCTGCCTTTTCAGTTTCTATTTTTAGTACACAGAAGAGCAGGGGAAATAATAGATTCCAGACCCTATGTCCAAGATCCCGGTTCCACTGTAAACAAATAATCTCGATCTTTCAAAATACTTTAAAAGTAGATGCTTCCAATCTTACCATGTGCCTTATTCTAAGGCACGCCCATTTCTATCTATTTTAATACATTCTGATTTTGTGTTCAAAGAAGAAGGTTATGGTGTATGTAAGAAGAAGGCTATGGTGTATGTAAGAAGACGGTTATGGTGCATGTAAGAAGGTTATGGTGTGGCGGAGGTTCCTTGTATTCTATCCTCAAATGTGTGACTACATCTTACCTAAGAAGAGGCTAAAGTAAGTACCTACAGCAACATTTCTTGGATGCACATCATCCCTGAAGATAGGACTTGAACGAGGTGCTTGATTTCTCACAGCTGTGTGTCAGCTGGTTCCCTCCCGGGCTTCAGTGAGCACAGCAGCCTCTCCACATGCTGCATACTTGAGGCTATCCTCAGCTAGGAGACACAGGCTCTCCTTGCTGCTCAACATAACCACACTTCAGCTCAAGCCGATGGTTTTCCTTGACTTCATCAAGTCAAGAACACCACCTACTCACTGGAACAGTCACTGCTAGATGGCTGGACCACAGAGACTGCTCTACAACATGCATGTGTAACTTAGAGTCCATCTCTTCAACCCCAATCTCCTTATTTACCTTCTTTTTATCTCCCTCCTTAACAGTGTATAATTCTGAAACTCTCCACCTTTACCAACCAATTGCCCACTTCTCGGGGATACAGGGTTCCTATCATTGCTGCAGACATTAATATTGATACTGTTCTTTTTTATACCATCATCTCCCCCACTTTTCCATCGAAACCCTGGGACAGTGAGATGATCTGGTGAGATAGGAAGGAGTCTAGTCAGGCAGGCATGAGGACGTTTATAAAAAGCATAAGACAGGCTAAGTGATCACAAACCACAGCTCCTGGCTTCCCATGTGTAACCATGGACATTACCTATGTATCTGCCATCTTTGCAACATTGGCAAAAATAACCACAGCAATAAGATTTTAGTGTTCGTCTACTGATTACAATTAAAAAAAAATACTTTCACTTATCTCTTTGAATTCTCAAAACAACCTCTGACATAAGTATCAATGCTTATCTGAAAGATGAGAAAACTGGGCAACAGAAAGTCTGGGCTGTGCCCAAAAGAATGTATTTAGTGAGTAGTTTGATGTAAGGTGCCAAGTGCTCTAAGTCATGTGATTCCTGCAGAGCCAGCACTTCTTCCCTATGGCCACTTCAGTCCTATAATCGCTGGTTAAAGTCAGCCACTTCTTTCCAGTGGAAAAGAGGCAGAAAGTAACACAGGCAGCAGAAAAGGAAAATATTACTATGTTCATTTAAAAAAAAAAAAAAAAACCTCTACAGTGACTAGTTTATCATCATGATAAAGACAAGAACCGGGGTTGATATAAATTATTTATGATGTGTAACAGTTTAATGGAGTATAAAATAGATTCCTTTTTTCACAGTTAGTAAAAGTTGTGGGGTTCTCAATGTTGTCATATCCAGACTGAGCATGTATTCTACCCATCCAGACTTTTGACAGAAGCATCAATTTTCTAAATTGTTCTCTAACAACTACAAGTTAAGGAAGAAAGAAAATTACTCACAGTGTTAATAATTGCAATTCTCTGAAGATTCTAAAGAATCCACTGTAATTTCACATTACTGAATCCTGTGGCTTTATATGTTGGGAGAATTTTCAAATAGTTTCTAAGTTGAGTTTTTATATTAAAAGAAGATATATACATAAAATACATTAAAGAGTTAAAAATGATGATGGGATCTAGACTGGCATTACATGATGATGCTATGACAATATCTGTAAAAGATGAAGGAAAGAAACATGATACAAAGGTCCTCTGAAAAGGCAGCAAGTAATTTTCTGCTTATGAAAATTTAGCTAAGTTAACATCTCAGGTGTACAATTGATATTACTTATTGCAAGCAAGAACCACAATTCACGTGTGGTCAACCACTAGGGACCTGATTGGCTACAAGGGTCTCCACTGGTTACAAACATATGATAAAGGGTTGGCTAACATGCACAAACAATAAAGGGTCTGAGAGCAAATGGAGAGAAAAGGATCCAAGCAAATAATGAAAGGAGGAAAGAGAAAAATTAAGGAATAATCACTAACAGATCCTGTAAGAATAAACAACCCAACATATCTAAATGTAAGAAGCACAAAAATGTTGATTTATACAGACATTCCAGATATTGCAAAAAGGTATCTCTGAACAAAAGGGAATACCCAAGGGATGTAGTATTAAAATGTTCAATGAAGAGAAACTACGTTCATTTTGAAGAATAGATACAACATACTGGCAAAGAAATTTTGCAAACTAATGATTGTGACTAAGGAAATCGCCTTCACAAGTACTTTTTTGAAAGCATAAATAATCTATGATAATTAATAGCATAGTATTGGTTAAAGAATTGGTAAATATACCACTGAACAGAACTTAAAGACCACAAAGGGCCTTCACTTACATTAGGACTAACCAACTCAAGTAAACAGAGAATGAATAATTTATTCAGAAAACTGAAAGTGGCAAAATTGTACAGAAAAACCTGGCTAGATACTATGCCAAAATAAACACAAGATGAAATAATAATTTCATTGTTAAAAAAATTGAAAACGTAAGTAAAAATAAAACAGTAACTATATAAATAAAAGGGAGAAAAACATTTCTGAGCAGATAATTACTATAAAAGGCAAAGATTATCAACTTGCCTATCTAAGCAGTAAAACTTACTAGTGCAAACAATAAAAGGCTCTTGTGAAAATATTTTAAAACAATTCTGCAAAGTGGAAAAAAAGTATACGTAATTTAAATAAGCAATGTGTGTGTGTCTGTCTACCTTTCTCTCTCCTAAGAACCAATCAAAAATGAGAAAGTTTTCATTTTCAACTTGATAAGTAATAATAGAAATTTTAAATACCCAATCTTCAAAACCGGGCAAGAAAGTAGGTATACTCACATAATGCTGGCGGGAACAGAAACCGATACAAACTTTTTGGAGAGAAAAGTGTATGTGTCTAAGATTGTATATGCATCTAACAAACATTAAAATATACCCTTGCATGCAACAACTTTGAACTCATTGAAAACCAGAAAATTAGTCATGGATATTAACTAAGATTTAGCTAAGACGATATTCTTCTTCTTGGCATTTTCAGGATATTGAGGAAAGAAAAAATAAGCTCCATAAACATCCCCAAGTAGGGAAGTGCTCAAATACCCAAACTACACAAGAGTGCCACAGAAGAATATTAACAATATGAAAAACTATTCATAATATACTACTGCAATGAAAGAAATTTTAACATGGTAGTGTGCAAGATGAGCATAAATTTGTATCTCTTCCATCCTATCTAATTGTATATATATATATATATCTAAAAATAGGAATCACACATAACAAAATACAAACCCTAATTATTACAGGAGGCATAGGATCATGGGTGTTTTGCTTTTTTCAAATCAACCAATACAAATTTTTTTGAAATAAACATTGGCTTTCTTTTCATTTTAATTGAATGTTATGTTACATAATTATTTTTTCAAAATGGAAGCCTACTCTAAATTTTATTCTTAGAATGTCACTGACTTTATAGCAAGCTACTATGAGCTGAATTCTTTCATCTTATAAAAATTTATGATTTTAACACCCTTGTCTAGTAGCTCTAGGAAGAATAGCATTACCTTAGATTAGGTAAAGGGAACTGATGGGAGGGGAGAGGAGGGGATGTGGGGATAGGAAAGAGTAGAATGAAACAGATATTATTACTGTATGAATATACATGACTACATGACCAATATGATTCTGCAATATGTACACTCAGAAAAATGAGAAATTATATCCCATCTATGTATATCAAAGTGCACAAATGCATTCTACTAACCTGTATAAACTAATTAAAACAAATAAAAATTTTTAAAAAATAAAATAAAATAAAAAAAATTATATGTTGACTTCCTTGGTTTTTCCAATCATACGATTTTCAAATAATGGAACTTTTACTTCTTCTTTCCCGTGTCTTTCCTTCTATTTTTTCCTTTGTCAACTGAATAATACAAATAGTGGACATCCCTGTCTGTTCTGGAAATTAAGGGCGGTGTTTCTTTTAAATTGTCATTAAGAATCATGATGGCTTCTTGGGTTTTCATTTTTTAAAAACTCAATTTTTAAAAAGGTTCATCTTAAGTCAGCACTAAAATTAAAAGGATTAATCAAAATCAAAAAAAGGTATGATATTCCATAACTGTGTTTGTGACAAACGAATATAATGCAATAGACAAAATTTCTTATATTCATGCATAAATTTCATGAGTAAATTTCTTATGCTCATGAAATTTCTTACACTCATACAATATGTAACAATGGAGTTGACAAACACCAAAATGAATTTCTATTATAATTTATATGAGATTAAATAACCCCACTTCTTTACTTTAAAATTGATAAACAAGGGATGGAGATGTAGTTCAGTTGGAGAGCATCATTTGTCTACCATGCATGAGGCCCTAGGTTCAATGCCCAGCTCTACCAAAAAACAAAACATGATAAATAGGAAACATGCCAGTGGAATGAACAAGAGACCTTTAAAAGAAAACACATCAAGAACAAACTGAAAAACTGACACTGCTATGAGGAATAAGCAGTCATTTGTGTTACACTCATTTAAGAAACCCAACTTGTTTGACTGAAAATTTGTGTTAAAATAACTTTTCAAAAGAAAAATTAAGCCATTCAGATAATGTAGCTGGCAAAAGGCACAATAAGTGCTCACAAGATTTTCTGAATTAAATTTGAAGAAAAAAAGAAATCCAAAAAACTAGCATAATGTGTTTTTTTTTCTTTCCATGAGACTGTTCAACACAATCTATATAAACACCAGTTAGCAATTATGCTCATGAACACTAGAAATCCTTATAAAGCATAATCTTTTGAGGGCAGATTTACAAAGGTCAGATAAACATTTTTCCTGAAAATTATAAACAGAACCATCTGTATGCACACACTGTCCAAACATCCATCTAATAATTATAAACTGGATAAAAAATAGACACATTATTATTACATCAAACATAAAAAATTATGCTGATGATTACTGTATTAGCCTTGATAAGATGCTCAGTTAACCATTAGGGAATAATTCAATTTATCTAAAAACTTTAGTCGGCCATTATATATTTACTTTTGGAAGACAATACTGAGAAATGCAAGATTATCTCAATACCTTTGGAAAGTACCTGATTAGTGAAAATATACACCAACACACCTGCACATCATAGGCCCTGAATACACACTTGAATCTGGCACAGTGGCACAAGCCTGTAATAATCCCAGCTACTGAGGAGGCTGCAGCAGGTGGCTAGCAAGTTCAAGACTAGTCATGGCAACTTAGTGCGACCCTGCTTCAAAATAAAAGGGGGTGGGGAGGCTGAGGACGTGCCACAGTCTGGCTAGGCACAAAATCACGAGTCACTCAAGCAGGAACAAACTTTATTTCCAAAACTCCAGAGAACGCCATGCATGAGGCCTTCTCCTGGGACACACCACACCAACAGGAAATCCGTCCTTCGGAAATCCCTCCTACCGCACTTCCCCAACCAATGGGAACTCTCCGGGAGTCCCCAGAGAGCTCCAAAGTAGCAGGCCAAGGTGGACAGCAAGGGTCTAATCTCCAATTGAATGCACATCTTAACATAATCATTATCATCTCAATGGCTTGCTGGCATCACCTTTCAACCAAAAATGCCATGCATCATTCCTACTCAGCTATGGCTCTTAGCATCTCCCCCCTTCTGTTTAAATAAGCAACAAGCATGTGGCTTAGGGACCATGCCTGGTAGGCTGTCCAATACTACATATGGCTCTTACCCATCATTGAATGAGCTGACCTCAAAGCGTCAGCCTCCTGTCTTAGGTTGATACCACTGCAATTGGATCATACCTGTCACTGACTACCGGTCCAGCATACAGCCATACTTGTGGATAGGCCTATGCACCAGCGGGGGGGTGAGGTTCTTTGCCTCACCTCTGTTGGCCCCCAAATTTTAGACCATCACTAGCAGGGACCGTAGCTCAGTGGCAGAGCACCCCTGGGTTCAATCCCCAGTACTGAATGAATACTTGTTGAAATCAAACCATCCAATTTTAAATTACTAGAACTGGAACATCACTGAGAGTTCTTCCTGTGACCTTGTTCACACCTACTTGGGAATGGCAAACAACAACTTTTAGTTGTTTCAGGCATTAACATGAAGAATTTCTATCCGAAATGATTAGTTTCATATTCCAATTTTATAAATATAAAGGTAAAAATTGGCATATATCAGATTTGTGTTCCAGAGTGATAGAGTTCTATTTTTAAGTAAACTTGCATCTCTGTTACCGAGTTGTATCTGATATTATGTCATCTTTAATCAGATAAATGGATAAATGAGCAACTTACATTACAATGTGTTTAGGTGACTTAATAAGAAAAAAAATCTAACTTAATATTTTGTTTACTTTAATATTCAAATCCACAGTAACTTTTATAACATCCTGAAACATTTGCCAAGTCTCTGACATTTACTAGTTGTCTATTCTCCCACAAATTGGAAGACAATAAAGATAGATGCAAGATTATCTCAATACCTTTGGAAAGTACCTGATTAGTGAAAATATTCACCAACACACCTGGCACATCATAGGCCCTGAATACACACTTGAATCTGGCACAGTGGCACATGCATCTTTTTTTGCTAAACAGACAAAAAACTTTACTAAATTTCAAGACATGGACTAATGAGTTCTTGTCTAAAAAACAGAATACTCTGCTAAAACACTAGAAAATCTAATAAAGATTTTTGCTTTCTATGTATATAAACAGATTTTCTTAAAAGCAAGTAGACAAAAGAATATCCTAATAAAACAACCTTATATTTATGGCTAATTATTACTATTAATGCATTAACTATTTTATGTTTATATCATGGTTGGAGGTATAACTTCATTAACCCAAAACTGAATGAAAAAAACAGATAACATAAATAATCAGAAACAAAAGGTATGTAATCTCAGCAGACTTACTTCAACTTTTATATTAATTTCTTTTCTTTCCTTCCTATTCACCTTGCTTCCAAAGCAAATTCAATAGCATCTTCACTTTCTTTCAAAACTTTATGCATGAATTACAAGGTTGAAAATAAAAATTCTGATGACCAATACCATGTAAAATAAAGTTTCTAATTTAGAGCCTTGAAACAAGTGAAATACCACACAAGGTCAAAAGAAATACTCAAGTGACAATTACCTATTTTTTTAATTTAAAATTCTCTTTAAGGGCTGGGGCCTGGCATGTGGGAGACACTGGATTCCAACATCAGCACCACATAAAAATAAATAAAATAAAGGTATTATGTCCAACTAAAACTAACATACATACACACACACACACACACACACACACATATACACGTGTATGTGTGTGCGTGTGTTGTGTGTGTGTGTGTGTGTGTGTGTGTGTGTATTTAAAATTCTCTTTAAGGACTGGGGATGTAGCTCAGTGGTAGTGTGTTTGCCTAGCATGCATGAGATCCTGGGTCCAATCCCCAGTGCTGCCAAAAATAAAAGAAAATAATTCTCCTTAAATAACTGTCAAGATTTATATTTAACAGATATTGAACATTTTATATTTAATAGACTTGAATGCTTAGTGTAAGTGCTGGATATCTCAATTTATTTTTGCAAGATTACACTTTTGAAGTAATATAGGTGGATGACAGCACAAAATATAAGATTTGATGATGTTATAATATCATTGCATTTGATAATATAAATCTACATAATTACGTTTTAAAAAGCATTAAAACCTCACTGCCAATTTTAAAATGCTAAACTAAGAAAGAAAGAACTCTATCAAGTCGCAAATTTATATAATTAAACATTGAGTGAAACTCAATTTTCTCCTGTGTTGTGTCACTTTAATTACTATATTTCAAATATGATATGCAGATATCATTAAGACTCCAAAAAAGACTATCATCATAAAATAAAAGTGTGACAATGATCCCACAGACAACCAGTGGCAAAACACTGCCACTACAAACAAGCAGGCGCAAATACAAAAATAAATGAGCAAATAATACACAAGGTGGGGATATGGCTTAGAGGTTGAATGCTTACCTGGTATGGGGAGGCCCTGGGTTCAATGCTCAGTCGCACAAGACAGAAAAAAGAAAAGAAAAAAAAAAAAAACCTGCAATGTCATTGTCACATAGTAAGACTGGCTTTTTAGAAAACATATATATCAAACCATGATTTCCTATTTTAGAACTTACTTCCTAGTTGGTCTTCTAAAAATTCAAGAAAAGTGATCTCATTACTTTCTAGCCACTCCCTCTACATAACTGAAAAGGTTTTATCACCCCACCCATATCTTTTCTAGTTCTTCCCCCAAATCAAATCTATTTTCAACTGATAAAGATTTATCACCTTGGGGACTTTTCAAAGGAATGTGCTTTTTGAGGCAATTCTTGAAAGAAAGAAAAGATATGTGATTTTGGTTTTATTTTTAAACAATTCTCATTAAATTATAGTCATGGTTGTGCACAGGCATGAAATGATTGACATTAGAGTCTCTTTGGTGTCTGTATGACCAACAATAATACCCATATTCAAGAGGAAAATTTTACTATGGAAAATCATCCACGAATGTTCAAATAACACACATGTCTATTCAAAATAATATATGAATGGCATTTTTAGCTTACAATTTTTTTTCCTTCATTATACCACTGACAATTGACTTTCTCACAGCCAAAACTTTCAAATGGCAAAACAGATTTTTGAAGACATTTTCTGTAATTAAAAACGGCTGCTTAGACGCTGAGAGAGAATTTCTCAAGGATAATGTTGCTTTTCACTTTTCCCTTGAAAGATTCAAATGAAAGGGAAATGTGTTGAAATCAAGTACTGTAATTAGAATTCCATTTGGTCCATCACCCCTTTTCAAAATTTATTTAAAGATTCTAGATTTTACTGACAACTTTTTAGCACCACAATATCTAGGAAAATAATAGTATTTGGTGTTTTCCAATGAATATATGCAATCAAAAAGTCAATATGATTTATAATCGCAAAGGAGTTGTCAAGAGATGGTAAATATCTAAATACTTTTTAAATTGCCTTTGCATCAGAAAGCTTAAATGTCAGTTATGACGACCATGTAACTGGCAGATGTTAACCCCTCATAATATCCCTCTTGCCTTTATCAATAATAAGACCTCTCTCTGGTTTTTAGCAGGGCTCATTATCTTTCTGGAAAAAAAAAAAAAAACAGACATTTCCTGGCTTTCCTTGATGCTGGGCATGCATAGAATGTGAGGGGAAAAGATCTGCACCCCTTCCAGACTTCTCCTAAAGGAAAAGGGAACACCCCCTCCTCTTCAAGCACATGATACTAAGCTTTCTTGCACCTGTGGATGAGAACTGAACACAATATAATGTTTAAAATCACAAGTCCCATCTTCTTATAAGCCTGTATCTGCCAAAGTAGCAGAAAAGCAATTGTTCTAGAATGCCAAAATGTATGAGATAGCCTCCAGAAGTGAGAAGCCCTCTCTCTAATTCAGTGAACTGATTCTAAACATTAAAGAAGCCATCAATTAAAAAAATAAAAAAGGCAAAAAGCAATGAGTAAAAGATGGCATGCAGTGTCAATGTTTCAAATAAGAAAAACCAATATTCTGATCATAGAATTGATAAAATGTGTATTAAGACATGTGAAAATCAAATTATTTGCTTCCCAAGTACTAAGAAAAATATAGAGAAAACAACACTCCTCCAAAGAGGTGACAGGAGGATTGTGTGGGAATGTACTGCTGGTGAGGCTACAAAAATCATCCCAGATAGCACAGAATGGCTAAAATGACATTAAACAGAAGGGGTTAAAAAGCAGACACAAGTCAGAAGCCCTGGCCCTGCCAATTGTCAACTGTATAAACATGACACAGCACCTTTCCTCTTCAGAAGTTCTTAATTTTACTTTGCAAAATGGGGTACCATGTGCCCTATCTACTTCTCAGTCCTATTGTAAACCTTAAGCATGAGAAAAAAAATTATATAAGAGGAAAAACTGACATGGGTGTCCATAAAGAACTATTATTCAAATAGCTATTCATACATGCTATAAGTACTCCCTGATTGGCACGTTAAAAAAGTAAAAAGGCACTTCGTTTTCAAGAAAATAAGTCACTGTAAATGCATTCTTCTTTTAAAACCTAATACAGACCTTTTCTCACCTACCCTTGACATTTCAGGGAAAAAAAAAAAAACCAGCTTAATTTGTTTCTCTGAAGATTTTCCCTCCAACCGAACAAGTAAAAACTGACCACTGTTATTTAAAAATGGCATGTACCCAACAAAGCATTTTTCGTGAGAATCACATAATCCCATGATTGATCATAAGACAGAATGGGAAAGAGCCAAAGGCTTCCAAGCACAAACCAGAAGAAGGCCTGCCATGAAGTCAAGGGTGCTAAAAAAAACACCTCAATTTTCTTTATAATTTGTTAAATCAAAGTTTATGTTTTAAAAAGTTTTTTTTAATTAACTACCTTAGAATGCCTGAAAAAATAATTCCCCAATAGTACCTGAAATGCTGTCAGATGTATGATACTCCATAGTACGTTGCTATGTGGTTTCAGTTTTATCAAAATTACATCTGAGGGAATGAAAACCATTTGTCTACATTTAAAATTCCTCATCTCTACAACTCAATATTTTTCCTTGATGCATTCTAAATGCCCTAGTAGAAATTATTTTGAAAAGAAACCATTAAAGGTATGCTAATGACTCTGAATTGTGACAGATGCCGTGGAAACAGGCCTGTTGGCTGAGGCGCAGCACCATTAACTATCTATCATAAAGTACTCTGGACTTGCTCGTTTATTACTGCTGTGTTGCTCAAGGGGGGAGAAAAACAGCAAGAGTTTCTCTTTCTGAGGCAAAAATCATAAGGCACTCACTTATTCTAATGTCATGATCCCCACTGTTTATCTGCATGATAATTAGGAAAATCAGAAGTAGTGAAATATTGTTTTCACAACGTGATTAGAATTAAACCATTGAAAAGGCCAAGGAGTAAGCTCCACACGCTTCCTGACTGGTGGGTCTCCAACACGAGATGGGAACTGCAGGCAAAAGAAGTCCTCCTTCCTGGGAATGAATCAAGGGGTAGGGTAGGATCCGGAGCCTCACAGAAGGGTGCAGGGTTGGAGGAATTTAGAAAGAAGTCATAGAGACCCATTTGTGCTCTAAGAATCATCTTTCTACAGCCTGTCAGGAATATTTTGTTGATCATCCATTTTGATAGGGATACTGATTCAGTGTGTGTGTGTGTGTGCGTGTGTGTACGTACACGTGGGCACATTTATGTGTAATATACTCCATATAATTGGCACCGCACCTCTATATAGCGCTTGCCTATACTTTAACTCATTTAATTTTACCAAGAAAGCTGTAAGGAAAATGCCATCTTGAGTTTTGGAGACAGGAAGCTCAGATAAGTGAGGAGACAGACTATGTATCACCAGCTCCTGAGTTACAGAGCCACAAGCTAGGGGACCCGGAGGGACTCTTTTCTCTAAGATCACATAAGAATGCCAAGGCACTAGGGGAGGACAAGAAGAAAGAAGAGTGGGGACTCTTTCCTCACAAAAACACTAAGAACATGATTCCACATGACATGCTTTTACAGATTGTATGATCACCTAATGTGGAGGAAGCGTGACAGTGTTTGTGAGCACTGAGGCCTTGGTAGCAGCGAATGGCCTTGCTAGCCTAGCACCAAAGCCACTGCTGGGCTGCGAAGCCTCGCCTCCTCCGTGTGCTCCAACAGCGATGCACACAGAGAGCTAGTCATTAAAAGTGTGGATTTTAAAAATACACATACCCGAATCTCACCCTGTAAGTCTGATTCTACTGGGGCATTCATTCTCTGTAATAGGTTGACAGGGGACTTTAATGACCAGGAAGACTTGGGAACTTCCAACCCAGAATTACACAACACTTTTGTTTGCACCTGCATCCTCAATTGGTAGAGAACATGAAGTATGTCAAAATTCACAATTTTAAAAGTTGGCTGTAGATTTTACAAGAGCAAGTGAAATACAAGAAGTGTAGCAAAGAATTAAACAAGATACAATCCTTCCAAGAAGGTAATATCAAGCCTAAGATGTCTTTAACTACAGAAAGGATGAAAAGTTCACTTTCCCAGGAAATACAATAATCTTAGGACATATAGCATGTGCCGATTATAGGTATCTGATAAAATGTATTTGAATATACTCAGCTCGAAAGTTTGTACTAACAATTTGCCAATGGAGTCAATTTCAGACTTCAATGAAACCAAATGATCATTACACAAAAAAGGATTTTAAATGTCCACCTTCTTAATGAGAATTAGTCCTTTGGCAACAAAGAATAATGACAACAGGGGAGGTAGCCTTTGGGAAGGCCTTTGAGGTGGTCTAAAGTGGAAGTCAATGTATCTGTTATTTACTTATCTTAGAACCATGTGGTAATGAACTAAGTATCATACTCCATCCCTCACTTCATTATACCAATGGCTGCCTGCTCTGGCCAGGGGAAAGAACTGTTTAAATGGCAAGGCCTTCATTTATATGAAAAAGCCCAGGAACTAATGTCACCTAGACTCTTCATCACATAATTTCCTCAATGACACCTAGTCTATAAAAAAAAAAAAAATCTTACAGAGTCCTCTACCTACATAATTTTTAGCAGTAACCTTACTAAGTGATTATAACCTTCTAGAATGCAGTGAGTTTAATGGATGGCCAGGAGGTGTTCGGATTTAATGCAGACTCTGAAGATACCAACCACAGCATGGGAAAAGGCCCTGCCTCCTGCCTGCCTCCTGCCTGCCTCAGAGGAGGCCATACTCCCTGCCCCAGCTAAGATCCTACGTCAACTTGTGTGGGTCTCTCAGAAATAGTTCCACCACCTTCCAGACTGCTCCTGAGGGCTCTCTGCCTTCCTACCTTACAGAACAGACATCTGGTTGATCATAACCACCAGGACAGGTACCAATTGCTATTATCCCAAACCTGGAGTATGGGACAACCTAAAGAGACACTCCACAGCTGAGTCTCCCTGACCCCTGCTCCAGCTATTCAGAATGATATTCTCTCTGCCAGCTTTCCTCGGTGGCCCAGCAGGCCTGCTCAACTTCTAACACCTATCATGGACAGCAAAAATTCCATTCAGCAAGTATTAGTGAGCTCCTACTGAGTGTAAATCCAGTGAGAAAAGCAAGCATACATGGCATATTCTTTTCTGCCTCTCCTACCCCAGTGGAACTCTAATTCTGACTTGAGAGATGAATACATACTTGACTAGACTATACTCCAATAGCAGGTAAAAGTCACAAATAAAGTGACCATGTTTCCTGGCCTGCCTAGAACACTCCGGTTTATATGTACTGTCCCATAAAATTAAGAGAGTTTCCTTTCACCTTCCCAGTTTGGATGCTAAATTATATGGTTGTCCTAGTTATAAAAGAGTTGTTGTGAACAAAGAATTTTGGAAATATAGAAATGACTATGATTAGTCACCAGGAAATCAGGAAGGCTTTTACAAAGGAGATATTAATACTAACTTTGAAATAAAAGGCAAAATTTAAATGATAGGGCTGAAAGGCAGAGTAGGAAAGCAGAGATGACATTCCAGGACAAGGAACAAGGAGAATTTTAAAAGCAGGGCATGCCTACCTCATCCTGAGGCACAGAAGAATCAGTCTTAATTTTGTATATGGTAGTGTGCATTATAGCTATGCTAAGCTTCTTGAGAACAACTATTAGGCTCCACCTTACATTTCCCATTCCCCTTTCCCCCTATCTTCCAACACAGGAGACACAAAAACCCTTGGGTTAATAAGCATGTGGTATTCAACTGAATGAATGGGGATGGCCACATTATGTCACCTATGTCCTGTTACACACCCCTGCTGTTTCAAGAGGATGATTATGACCATGATACAGCTTGTAATTTAGTAGAATCCAGAAGAGATTGCCAGAGCAGGTAGAATCCATGTCCTTGGAGACAGGATCAGGGGTTATCCTAAGACACTAATTCAGAGACAAATTTTTACAAAGTAATTGAGAGGAAAAGGGAAGTGACAATGCCAACATGAAGCCACCAGGGTCTTCTCCTGGGCTGCCTTTGACATCTCAACTACAATAGGACTCTGCAATGATCGGAGACAAGAAGAGACTACAGCTCCAGGCTCACGGGCTCTAAAAGGTACAGCCCCAACATTCTACAAAGTTCTGCCCAGAAAAGCCACCAGGGTAGCAGTAGTCATGGCCACTGAGAGGCAGAATAGAGCAGGAAATCTCCACTTTGTATGCAGTGAGCTTCCCTCTAAATCTGCCTGCCTGGGTTCCTCTGGACATCCACACATTGCCAGACTGAGGGCCATTTTAGCCTTATTCTCTTAAAGTATGACTTTTACCATGGAGGACTTATGATGTCATCACTTGGCTATTTGTTCTTTGTGGCCCACAGATTTCTCTGGAATGGAAGCACACAACACACTGCAGAGAGACAATGAGGGAGTACAAAGCACGAGCCATCGACAATGACAACTGCAACTGGGGAAGGGTCGGCAAAGGCCCCACTCTAGATGGGCCTATGAGCTAAACCCAGTTAAGTCATAAGGTCTCAAATTATCAAACTGTGCACCCAGGCACAATCAAGAGCAGGGGTTGTGGCTCCATGGTAGAGCGCTCACCTACCATGTGCGAGGCACTGGAGTTCAATCCTCAGCACCACATAAAAATAAATAAATAAAATAAAGGTATTGTGTCCATCTACAATTAAAAAAGTAATAAAAAAATACTGTCAATCTGTGAAGGAGACTTTCTCTCAGTGTGTGTGTATGTGTGTGTGTGTGTGTGTGTGTGTGTGTGTTTCCTCAATCACAAGTGTTCTCCCCAACCTTTGCCAAAAAAAAACTCTCTTTATGGAAAAAGCAAACGCCTTTGCATTTCAGAGCCACTGGTATGCATGTCACCAGTGTGACTGTCCAGAGTTCTACGATGTCATTCAGAAGACAGGGCAAAACCTTCTGTTTCATCCAGAAAGTAGAGACAATCACTGTCACAGTTCATTTAATGCGTCAACTTGACTAGACTACGGTTATCCAGATGCTTGGTCAAACACCAGTCAAGCTGTTGCTGTGAGGTCGTCCTTTTTTATTTTATTTTTCAAAGATATGATTCAACATTTAAATCAGCAGACTTTGGGAAAAAAAATCAGTAGACATAGAGCAAAATAGATTATCATCCAAAATGTGGATGGGATGAAAAATTACTGAATGACACATACTCAAGCTGTCAGAGCAGCCTCTATTCAGGGGGGCAGCTAAGGCAATAGATCTAAGGACTCCTAGGCAATGGGGTCTTGCTGTGCAGGAGAGACTGGACTCAGCCATGTCTCTAACAAGGACAAGTGAGGGCATATAACAAAGGGGCAAGATGGGAGTCAGTGGATAGAAAGTGACTAAGAGGGAACAACTTGTATAGAGATTTCTGTCAAAACAACCTGATAGAATTCTTGCTAAAGGCAAGCCATCTTGATAAGAGATCAGGAATGATCAGATACAAAGAGTGAGGGATGGTCCTCACTGACTTTTTTTAAACTGACTTTGCAGGATTCTTGCTCCAACTGGATTCTACAAGATCAGAAAGGGAAACCCAAGGACAGCCAAGTCAGACAGGACTCCCAAGAAGCCTGGCTAAAATTTTGGTCAAAGGAGAAGATGTCTGTCAGGCTTTATCCAACCACTGAAGGTCTTTAGAGGAAACACCAAGGTCCCCTAAGGAAGCAGGAATTCTGCCTCCGGACAGCATCCCACTCAAGGCTGAAATAGCAGCTCCTCCGTGGAGAGCCAACCCATCAGCCTGCCCTGGAGTCTTCAGACTTAACTGCCCCCACAACCTCACAACACAATTCAGCAATTCCTTACAATAAATCTCCCAAACGCGTGCACACACTCTCCCTCTTTTAATCTCTTACACACACACATATACACACACACTCACTCACTCTCACTCTCTCTCTCTCCTCTTGATTCTATTTCTCTGGAGAATCTAATTAATACAGATTAATCTACTATTAAGACCACACTGTGTTGTACAGATTTTTAAAATATTTTCATAAACATTGCCCTCTGACTCAATGTCAAAACTCTTCATAAATATGAAAGTAAAAGTGCCTGGATAATTATAAAGCATTCTATAGATGCACAAAACAATGAGCAAGAAATTGAATTACAGCATTAAATTCTGCATTAACTATTTTCATTCCTTTAGGGTTAGCCCAGCATCCTATATGTCTAGTCCCTCAGTATTTGATGCATAAGCATTAAGCATGGCATATAGCAACCCCTTGTATAAAATATAAGCTCTATTAGGGCAAGGATTTTTATGCATATATTTTGATGTACTCACAGAATATAAACCACAATGTCTGACACATGGTGGGCCCTGATAAATAATTCTTAGATGAATGGAAATGTAAATGAAATACGTACACAAATACATACACACAAAGAAAAGCCCACTTTTGTTAAATTAATGGGTGTTGATTATGATGGGCAAGCCATATTATAAATTATAAGCTTTATTATAATTCCACATAAGTACCACATAATGTTCTTTATAACCACACAATGAAGTTTATCATTGATCAACATTCTGTTTTCAGTGATCATATTTCTGCCTTTGTTTCAAGGTAAGAACAGAGAGAAGCTGGGGACATTTACTCTCTACCTTACCTGTTGTAATAGTGCCCTTGAAGAAAATTGATAAATACTGTGGGCTTTTCCTCCATCATTTAAGAGAGATTGAGGTATGAGGCACCTGCTTCACTGTCTAGAAAGTCATCACATTAATCCTTGCTCAGTCAACAAGGCTCTTCAGTGAGGAGGTAGGTAGATGGTGGAAAGGGCAGTTGAGAAAATGGCAGCGTATCAGCAGAGGCTGAGAACAGGACGTTCATTATACAAAAGCAAACATACAGCCTCACAGCTCTGTTGAAGAGCCATCAATCCCAAATGTCTGCTAGGTGCCTGGGCTCACCCCGCCAGGGGACTGCGCCATTCAGTACAACTTCTAGTCCCATGCCAGCCAGACACATAGAAAGAGCCTTCTTGTTCTCTGGCCAGAAACCCTTGGAGCCTGTTTGGAAACCACTAAGAGGAAAACTGAAAAATACCCAAGAGAGGGAACCCAGAGACTGGGTTGCTGCTACTGTCTCTGACACTTGATTTCCGGGAGACCCAGGCCTCCTTTTTCATAAGAGGAGGCTAGATGGCATGTCTTAAGATCTCTTCAAATTCTAACAAGAATGCTGGGGATGTAGCTCAGTGGCACATAACTTGCCTGGCGTATACAAAGCCTTGGGTTCAACACCCCCCAACTCCCCACACCAAAAGAAAAAAATTTAGCAAGAAGCATAGCAGTTGTGCAAGATACTTTGCAAGATACTTTGCTGCCATCTCCTCCAAGGCTGACTGGCCTCCACAAAAGGGGAGGATCAGAAGACAGGGCCCTAAAACAGCAGGGCCGGGGCAAGACTGTGAAATGGCTGCACTTACTCCAATTTGATGAGGGTCTCCTCTCCCTGGACATTGAGGCACACTCTGTGGGACACACCTTCTCAATTCCCTTTCTTCAATGAGATTTTGAAGAAGAACTGCTTGGAATATGGTTGTGACTGGGAACATTAGGTTTTCTATCAAAAGGCCCTGGGTAAAGAACTATTGACTTTGGGTGAACATTTAAAAGCCTAGCTTGTCAACAAGCTCAGAAGTTTGCAGAGACCTCCAAATCCACTGAAAGGCCAAATTATCACTTTAAAGTAAGAATTGCATCTGCCAAGAAGAGGCATATGGGACCTCCTACTGAGATAGGCTCTTTCTGCAAACGATGTATGTGGAAAGCCAAAGCATCACTGGAGGGTTATTTGGTAAGATTTATGACCTGAATGTGTGATGGCATGAAGAAATGCCTTCGAGGGCCAGGCAACTGTTAGACCAGGGCAGGAAGGAGGGCACATTCACTATGACGACTTATCCTTCTACATCATTTTCCTTTCTGTATATTAAATGCTTCTCTAAGTTAGACTAAGTGGCTGGCAAATGTATTTTATTTTACTATACATAAGTATATAAATTAATATTTATTTCAGAGACACAGGTACGTTCAGAAATGGGACTTTTTTAAAGTATAAGAAAAAATTACAAGGAAAACACAATCCTACTAGTAAGCTTTCTGTCTGTGCAGATACACGGATATTAAAGAGTACCCTGACTTTTATTATAATAAACAAATCATAAACATGTCTCATGCATTAAATAATCTTCTTAAAACATTAAAGACTGAAAAATAAGGACTGCTACATATTAATATCTTCAAATCAGTGACAGGCAAGCCTTACTCTGGAGTCACTTGGCATGTCTGAAGCTTTGTCACTAGAATCTATTAGGATCTTTTTTCTAAGTTGTTGAACTGTATTCTACTGTAATCCATACGCCTAAAATAAAAATCCCCTGGCCAGCTACTCCCGTTAGGCCTCATAGCATAATGACAAGGTGGCAATTTGACAAACTAGGAGATACCATGATACCTGGGAGAGGAGGAACAGGTGCACCTCTCTTCCTCAAATACCTCCTAGCATCATTTTTGCCCAAGCAACATATACATATCAATGATGGTCTTGTCAAATTAATTCTATTTTGAAAAAGGGAAAACAAGAATTTATACCAAATAGAGAAGAAATAGAGGCCACACCAAGTAAGGGAAAAGTATATTTTGGAGGAAACAAGCCAGCAGCAGAATCTTCAAAAATCACATCATTTCTTCACCTAAAAGAAAAATAAGCTCCAATTCCCCAAATTAGCTTGTGCTTACAGACCAGAAACTTTTTCAGCCTTCTGCAAAATATGCCCTACAAATCTAAGAAACAGCCCCAAAGCCTTGTATCAAACTGAAACACTATAACACCACCCTCTTAATACATAGTTGCCTGTTTCTGTCCTGTCTTCAGAGATGGGGGACAGAAACGTCTTTTGTAAAGCTGCTCTCTGATGACACACTTTAATAGAAATGCATGGATGGATTTACAGCTGGCATGGATCAATTTCTAGTTATTTTACAATTATCGATTAGGGAACTCAAACAGGCTTTGCTACTTGCCAGACAAAAAGCTAACCGCACCCCCCCCCCCACTTCATAAATCTGAGAAAGAGCCAAAGAAACGTGAAAACTGATGTCTTCTGGAAACAGAGCATGCCAAGATAAGATTATAACCAACTCAAAGCTGAGAAGAGTAACAAATGTGTCTCCAGAATGGAGGCTGAGAAACGTGCCCTCCCTCACAGCAGCCACCTTTGTTGCCATCGGAACTGACGGAGGCTTTTTCACTTCAAGTAAAAGATTTCTGTCAGGGTGAACGTATTTTCCACTGCATACATTTGTACCATGTCATTTACAAGGACAAAACCTGACTACTTCAAAAAATCTGCTTTTGTTGTGTCACTCTGCGGGCCCAGTACACATGTTCCCAAGGCTCACTACATATATCTATTCAAAGCGAGGAGAGTGCAGAAGAGAGGAGGGGGGACAGTACTATAACATGCATGCCAAGCATATGTACTGCCATAGATGTGCCTTAGAAATGGTGATCGACAAGATGGCGGCACAATTAAAATATGCTGCACTCTAAAGAAGACTGCTATTTAGAACTGGTTCTTTTTGATGCCTTTGAAGTTGGAACTGAGACAATCTCTTTATAATATATTGTGTCCCATCACAGGTAAATAATAATAAAAATAATAATAATAATAATACCTGAAATATTTATAAATTCTTCTGTCACTTCAGGAACATTCTAGAGATGCCACTGTCCATATGCTGCAAAGTTATAACTTGGGCAAAAGAGTGTTATGGAAAAAAAAAATGCCAGAAAATGGACAAGGCAAAAAAATACAACAATCATAATGAAAATTAACAACTGATTTTTCATGAGCTGAATATATGAAAATAAAAAGAAAATACAGTAGACATTTGAAAAAAATGAATTTTTGAGCTTAGAGGAAGCAAAAGGGCTAACTGACTATAATACAGAAATTAAGATGATATTTTTTCCCACCGATTCTTTTATTATTCCCCAGCTTTACTGAGTTATATTTGATAAATAAAAATTATATATATTTTAGATGAACAACATGATGGCTAAAATATGCATACATCATAAAATTGTTACTATAATTACATTAACTAACACATTTGTCACCTCATACAGTTACTTTAAGATCTATTCCCACAACTAATTTTAAGTGCGCAATGTATTATTATTGACTATAGTCACTACGTTGTACATTAGATACACCGAACCTACTAATCTCACAACTGAAAGTTTGGAAGACCAATATCTTCCCATTTTCTCCAACTCCCAGCCATTCCAATCTCCACTCACATGAGTTCAACTCTTTCAGGTTCCACATATGAAATCATACAGTAATTGTCTTTTTTTTTTTTAATTGTCTAGCTTATTTCACTCACCATAATGTCTTTCAGATTCATCCATATTGGCAAATTTAGGACACTTAATTTAATAGTCATTTCATTGAGGCATAAAGTAGACCACTTTCTGTTCCTTTTAATTTGGTTGAACACATTTTTAAATATCAATTTAAATTTATTTTGCTAATGAGGCTCCGAGTTTTCATTCTAAGCCAACAAACAAATATCCTATCCTCTTATTTTCAAAAAGGGGACTCATCTCATTTTGACCTTTCAATACAGTGACTGTCTAAGAACATTTATATCTGTGCCTGTGACCAATGTACCTCTACTAATCAGAATAAGTTTTCAATAACAAAAATCCAATTTAACCAAGAAAATAGAGGCTTTCAACTTTAACTATTTTTCTTTTCTTTTTTTTTTTTGAAATGGACTTTTTTAATAACTAAAGAAAATTAAAATAGATGTGTCTCCTGGAATTGGTAACCTATTCATAAAACAAAATTACTTTTATGAAAAGTCAATTTATAAGTATATAGAATTTTGAATTCTCTAAGAACCCCTGTATTTATATATTTATTCATCAAGGCAACAGACTTGAAAGAGAAATACATTAAAGACCTTGTCCTCATTTTAAGCAGATGGAAACAAAAGGCATAAAGAAAAGGAAGCAATTTAACTAAAATTACATGTAGTATAACCTGAAAGGAGGGGCAGAGGGACAGACAGGAGGCTATTTCATAAGAAATTACTACTCAAAAAACTGTAGAAAAATAGGAAAGAAGTTCATTTTCCAATGGTGTTCAATGACACAACTTAGACGACTGCTATAACATTTTTGGTTCATGAAAAGGAAATTTCCAAAACATTTTTCCTTAATTAACTCATAATATAGAATATTAATCTGTATGTATGAATGACACCTTTCATCTCTCCTCTTGCGGTTTTATTGTTTCTGTTTCTTGTTTGTTTGTTTATTTGTTTAGTGGGGGCATCCTACTTTTTTCTTTCTAAAACTCCAGCAATGACGGCAGAAGTTCATGGATCCCAGTTAACATAGTAAGCTCATCCTAACCCTGCTGTTTGCAAATCATGATGGAATTTTAAGTCCCATAACTAGTTGCTATGCCTGATCCTAGAATAAATCCTCTATGAGGACAAAAAGTCTGCCATAAAAACACTGTTGGAGAGATTTGATAAAAATTAGAATCTGATTAAAGATTAAAATAACCATTACTGTTAAGTTTCTTCATTTTGACAACCAAATTTGCTTACATCAGAAACATGTACTGACTTTTAAGAGGAAGTATTAAAGGGCAAGTGGGGATAGCGTGTGCAACCCAGGTAAAATGATGGCCCCTAGGCATACAAGATATATGACTATACAAATTCAGACAGGTATTTATATAAATGATAAAGCAAGACTAGTAAATGTATTAAAAGAGATAACGGTAAGTTAAATTCTTTGCACTATTCTCAAAACTTTTCTGTAAGCAAAAAAACATCAAGACAGACACTGAAGAAATAAATTTTAAAATTTTACTTTCTTATACTGTCTTTTAATTTACCAATACAAATAAATTACACACACACACAATCCAGCAATGTTTACAATCAATTTTTTATTTTTGCAATAGCAAATGTAAAGTAAAAAAAATCAGTTACCAGCTCTTTCTCCTCATTCTGCCAGACCTAGGTGGAAATAATGTATTTTAGGGGAAAATAAACTAATTTTTATAACCTGCTGTCAATAAGAATTACTCCTTCACCTAGAAAGTATAACTGGAAAATACATTAATGATTATATAACTATGTCCTTAATTTTTTGTTTCTTTTTCTATTAACTCAATGAATCTCAAAAATGGTTAATGGCATGTTATTTGAATTCTATTCAGAGTTTGAGTTTACAAGACAAACCTGTAGAGTATCTTTACTTTAAGTTTCTCATAAAATGAAATAAAAATACAAGATTGATTGAATCCACTGCATGAGTCAAGTGTGTACTGCTAATATCTATCACATTGACTCTTTAAAATAACCTGTTGCAGCATGCCTATCTCTATTGTCCTCAACAAACATCATCTATTCCCTCCCATGTAAATAAAGACTTCACACTATAGATTTAAAAAATGAAAAGTTTCTCCCAAATTATGTCAACCTATAACAAAATGTCTTTTCTTGAGCACGTCAAAAAGTGACAATGAAATTCATTCATATAACCAGTATGCTTTGCACTGTACGGACTCATGTGAGACAATTTTTTTAACATGGAAATTTATAACTTGTTTTGCCATAACTTTTAAAATTCAGAATGGTTTAGGTAGTTCTATTACATATTTCTGGATGCCCTGCTCTGAAACAGATTAATCCTAATCTCAAGAATATTATAATTATGAATACACTATTTCTCTAAGCAACAACACAGAGGCCTAATAGGGTGGTCAAGGTTGCCTACCTCTGTGCCGAGCAGGCCCATAATGCATGTATCCATATACTTCCTGTGCATGTGCGTTAAAGATATGATTTCCATATCTTTTTTATATCTGCAGTAATTTCTACTTTGTCCATGTTCCTGTTCCATATAATGAATCAAATTCACTACAGGTTAAAATAATAATAATCAATTAGCTAAATCATACCCGGAATCATATCACCCAGGCCCTAATGTTCTGAATTGTACTCCTGGCTGTATTTCTGTGCAACACTGAGGTTCATGGTCTCTTTAAACAACTGTTTTATCATCTCTAACAGAAATGATACATGTCCTACCATGAGACACTAGATGCAAAAACTTATGACATTAACTAGGAACACTTTGTGACTTCTTTCAGGTTTGAAGCTATGGTTCCAGTGATCAGCTAGCTATGTTCTGGGGAGTCAAACATGTGATCTCTGGATCAATAAGACAGGATTCCAAATAGTTGCACACACTGTGCTAAGGAAACTATAAAAAGATAATGTTTAATTTCTAAGCAGAAAATGTATATTAAGTTGGTTTTATGATCTCCAATTAAATTGGCCCATGACACTGATTAGTGACCTTTTCTATCAACAGAATATTAAATATAAATCTAGAATTAAATTTACATTCTGTTTGGGACAAGCAAAGAATATTTAGACACAGCTAAATATAAAACTCTGACCCATTTGTCATAAGAGACAGAAGGGAGAACACTAGCTAGAAAACTCCAAATGTTTAATCAACAAATTTCTATGACAATGAAGATATCTAATAAGTTTACCATAAGTAATCATAAAATATTGGTGCTGATCATTCCATTATATTTTTTAAAAATAGCTTGGTACTGTCTGAGTAAATCATATTCTGCCTGGGGCTATGTAGCTTACCTCGAATTATTTCAGAATCATCTAAAATGACTCATTTTTCTATTAAAATGATAAATGGACTAAATGAGGTATGTAATAAATACTGCAGGTTTGTAAACAGATTCCTGCTCTCTAGAGAATGGAGGGCTTACTTCATTTGGTAAATCTGCCCCTCGGTATTTTCAGGAGAAGTCATCCTTAAACTATAGTTAGCAAAGAAAAGAGCAGAGTGAGTCACATTGGAATAAAATGGAGAATGCCTTTATGGTTATAGGGGAATAACCCCAAGGTTGGTTCTCCCCCTTAACCACATAATAAACATTCCCCCACTCAGGAGCAGGGCATGGGTCAGTTCATCAAGAACACAGAAAGGACATAACTCACTTCCATTTAGAAATCATATCTAAGCAGTAAAAGCAAGAATACATAAAAGAAAGAAACACTGAACTGGAATGTTCATTAATGTCCAATACACAAAACTGAAATAGCTCTCATTACACATGGTATATCACACAGTAAACAATACTGCTATTCAATTTTCTACTGAATTCACTAAACCATGGGTCCACACATAATAGGTTGAAAGCAATTCACAAAGACTGTATCAGAACTGACAGTCTTGAGACTTGCCATGAAGGTAAAATGGAAAGATTACTATTGAACAAAAAGGAATTCATCTGCCTTGGTCTCAGTCAAAACACTACGTGCAAAATACTTACTTGGGATTTGCAATAACTGACAGACTTGATTATGCTTATGTTAAATTCTTAATATGTTACAGGTTAAAGCAAACACTGAGAGCCACATTTCTTAGCCTCTTCAATAGGAAATAAGATTATGACATTGGTTCAATAAAATTCCAAGGCCTAATGACAGTTCATTTCCGAGCAGGCTGTGAAGCAAATATATTAACAATAAATGCCAAGTCATTATAAAGAGATGGAATTATAACCAGCCTTTTGCACCTTAGTTACCTATGGATTTTCACTCAGTGCTCTCCATATCTCACCTGGAAACCCATAATGACCCAAGTGATAGGATGTCAATAAGCTATTAATGGCAGCACTACAATATAGGACACCACTCAGGAGAAGTTACCCTGAGCCAGTCGGTTTGCAAGCAACTTGATGAATTTTCCAAAGTACACTTAAAATGAAAATATGACAAACACATTTTAAGTAGAGTTGGTCCTCACAGCTGCCTTCAGATATGGCTCATTCTTTCTCCAGGTCCTTCCATGGCATTATACTCGATTGCACTGTCTTCCTCTCTAATCACTTTCTTAACAAGGTCACACAGTCTAAGATAATCCTTTGGAGAAAGCCAACATAAGCAAACTGTAGTCACCTCTAGATTGTGTTCACTGGGTAGGTTTATCCATCTTAACGAGGCAGTTTAATCTACACCACTAAAAGAGCACTTGGCCATTCTCTTCCTCCAGATCTCTCAATGTCTGGTCAACATGGTATCAAGCTTCTCTAAGGCAATTTAGTGATTTTTTTAAATCCTAGGTATTTCAGCCTGCCTTGAAAAGAAGGGGGTTCAATAAAGCACATTTAAGAAATATATTCATCTGGGCAAGATTTCAGCATACAAACAATATTTAAATCTTTAATTGCAAACCTACTCATTCTTTGGGCTCTACACATTAAAGCTAGGCTGGCAAATGGAACAAACCATGTTTCTCCCCTCCCACTGCAGCAGCAACCATACCTGAGGCTGCCTGCACTCCACAGAATAGCTGATTAACAATCTCTTCACAGGGTTGTGTGCATTCCAGCCAACAATAATAATGCTGCCATAATGCACAGGAAGCAGGACCACATGTGATAACAAAGAACAGAAAAGAGGAAAAGAGACTCCGAATGCTTTGTCTTGGAAACTGTAATGCCCTGCTAAATCCAAATGCACTGGAGGCAAAACGACAGTGTGCCTCTGCCCTCACCTGTCTTGAGGGATGCTGCCCTTTGAAGTTCCTGGTAAGCTATTAACTGAGCAAGAGTAGAAAGAATGGGACTTGCAGATGGATTCCAGACCCTGCACTCACCAATAACCTTGAGAAAAATATCTTAAACCAGGCTCAAATCCCTCGAACATAAAATGGAAATTGTATATTTAAATAGTCTTCAAAAGTAAAAGCTCAAAATCATTAACTTCATTTTTGGCGATCAAAGCAAACAAATACTCTACACATATCCAAATAACTGGGGCAAGAAAACCAGCACACAGCTTATATAACCAGAGGGAAAGCTTTAATAGAGGTTATAGTCAAAGTACTAAACTGCACCCAAAACAGGGAAATTTTTTAAACAATCATCGCTAAGTGTCCAATAAAAGAACCCAAGATAATCATTGTCACCATGCAACTTCATTCACCTTGCTAATTGCAATGAGGTTAAATACCCCAAGTGATCACTCTCTCACGCCGCTTGTATACATAAATCTTGTTCGCTCCTTTCAGAATTACAAACCCTAGTTGTATCATTTGCCCTTGGGTAGAACCTCACTTACATCTGGACAGCAGAGGTATTCTTATCTACTCCCTTTAATTTAGTCATTTTTCTCCATACCCTACATTCAAAACCTTTTTCTCTTTTAACATAAAATTTCAACTGTCACAGTTTGAAGCACAAAGAAAACACAGAACTGAAAAGCACACAGCACAAAATTAATCAATTCTTCTTCTTGATTGCTTCACTGGTGCATTTCAGACAAAAAGGAAACTGGGGATGAAAAGTGACATTTTGGTGAAACAGTCACTTAAATTTGCAAAAACTAAACTTATGCGTTTACTCACCCGGGTTTTTTAGTGTTATGTTTTTTTAAACAGTATGAGGTTTTACAAATTCAAAAATTATAACATAGGTAAAAGAAGAAAATCCAAGGTAAGGATGACCTTCCTCACAATGACTACTGGAGAGTCTGAGAAAAGCAACCAGGTCTAATTTGCAGCCCCAGCAACCTCCAGTGCCTAGTACATAGTAGGTGTTTAATAAATTTGTGATGGAGAAAAACAAAGAAAGAGACCAAAGAACCTACTGATTGAACGTTCTCATCAAGAGCTAAAAATAATGATGCAGTATCTGAGGCCAGGACTTTCCCCAATTCTATACTTTACAATGTACATTTAACCCAGGACATTTTTTAAAAGCTAATAAAATTTCTATTAAAAGTGATATAGAGCTACTGATATTAAAAACCTTGTAGCTCGTCTTGATGCTTCTCCAAATCCTTAAAACTTAAGACCCTAGTAATGCTATTTCCCAAATATTTCTACATCTCTTCTCTGCATCCCTGTGAGAACTGCTCTAATTCAGGTACCACCTGTTCTCACCTGGATTAATGCCAGGTCCTCTCCCCTGGTCTCTATGCTTCCAGTCACATCTTCTCTGTTCTTTCTTTCACAATCACTGTGAGCCATCAAAATGTTTTTTAACCATTCATTGCCCTGCTTCAAACTTTTTCTACATCCCTAGTCCAGGGTTCTTTGATCTGACTCTATGTTAAAACATGTTTCCTCTGCAATCTCAGCTCCACCAACTACTTCTGCCTCATCCTTCCACTCCGGTGCCCTATTCTTCCCACTCAACAACTCTCTGTAGCGTTCCACTGTCCCCACGCAACCATGCTTCTGTCTACAATGTCCAAGGTTACACCATTCCCACTCATTCACCTTAGGGACAATACCCACCCATACCTGAAGATTCAGCTCAGGCACCACTTCACAGAAACCCTGTCCATTCTTCTCCATTTCCTCTCCTACTGTTTCCAGGGCTTAAGTAGATTCACTGATTCATTTATTCAATTAACAAATATGTATTCATGCATTAATTCAATCAACAAATACTAGGCATTTAAACTATGTTGGAGGAACAAATGCAGATATAATGAGCTACAAGACAAAGTTCCTGCTTTCAAAAAATAAAAATTTTCATAAGACAATAAGTAGCATAGCTTAATAACAGACATTGCCCTTGCAAGCATTATTTCTAATGTAGTAGACTCCTGTGTTATACAGTGAATTTCCTAAGGACATTTTGTCCTTTCATTTCTACATCTTTAGTACCTAGCCCCATAATTTTCAAATAGTAAGCACTCAATAAAACATCTGTCCTAAAGTGAAGGAAATCATTTCATATTCAGGTTTATACGCACTAGAATATTTAAATAAATATTGCCTTATGTAAGTAAATTGAAGGTTAAAGTTTAAATTTAAAAAAAAAACAGAAAATACTGCATAGTGTGGTGATAAATAATAATACATAACTAAAATTAAACAAAATTTAATAACAGAAAAAGTGAATCAAAATTTTAATCACTTTAGAAAAGAAATCAAATACAATAACAAGTTAAAAACCTATTATTATTTAATTTAAAAAATTCCAATGACATATCAAATAGCAGATAACATGTACAAGATCTTAAAGACACACAAAATGTCAAATTATATTAACTTCAGAGTTTCTTGGTCCTGTCCTTTTAATTAGTCTTCATTCTTTACAGAGGTGCTTTCCTATTTCTATGCAGCATATCTTTAACATGAATTTTGCTTACACAGGCAGGTAAAACCACGAGAGGATGGTGGATAAAATGAGCTGATTAAAATATCCGCATCAGTCAGTGCAGGATAGAGGGGCTGGTATACTCTTCCTAGGACTTAGAATGGAAGTAACAGCTTGCCCACCCAAAGCAATTCTTTCAAGGGGGAAGAGTTTTGATCTGACTCTATGTTAAAACTTCAATGACAGGGCCATGCTGTCTCTACAATAAAGCCAGCTGCTACAATAGCTGTGGGAGGAGAAGCCTGGACTGGCAATTCTGGGGACAGTGATCTAAACACCAATTGTTAGTGAGCAGGAGGATTGGGGAAAGGGGATAGCTGTATGTCACTGTACAAGTTGAACACACAGCTAAAATCCAGGATGCTCCAAAATCCAGAATATTTTGATTGCTGGCATAATGCCACAAGTGGCAAATACCACCTGATCTCATGTGATGGACCACAGTCAAAACGCAGACACACTAAAACTACTAGATAAAATTATCTTCACCTTATATGCATACATTTGTATAAGAAAAACATGAATTTCATCTTTAGACTGGGTTCCCATCCCCAAGATATCAGATTAGTGTAAATATTTCAAATCCCAAAAAAGTAAAAATTCCAAAACACTTCTGGTCCTAAGCATTTCAGACAAGGGATGCTCAACTTACAGCCTTCCAATTCCTGCTGTCTAATTATTGCAAATGTAGGAAATCCAACTCTACTTTCTTACAGGCTGCAATGCCTGGGTTCAAAATAAAAAGGAACGAAGCAATATTTGGCCATTATTCAAAGAGCCCACATATTAGGGTTAGGCAACAGGGGGCCAGCATTCACAGCAGGATAACACTAACATCCTTGGGGTGACTCTCGTATGAACTGTGGGTTTGGAAGAGACCTACCCCTCCACGGGGAATCAAGGGGTATGGTACAAGAGCAGGCTCAAAGTTCACACCACACTATTCTGTTTCAGAGTGCGCTGGGATGTAGAATCTGAAAGCTTAAAGTCTATATGGAATATATATGGAAGAGTTACAAAGAATTTTATACCTCTAACCATTAATAATAATGACATAATTATTTTCTTAGTGGTTTTTATATTTTTATATAAAAATACATTATTATATATTATTATATTTTTTAATTTTTTCTATAATAACCTTGTATAAGTTTAGTAATTAGAGAAAAATGCATTGAAATACATTCAATCATTACAAAGTAATCACACAAAACCACATTTATAGATACAAGGACTTTCACCACATAGTCTTCAAATGAGAAGGTTTAATAATATAAGAGTACAAAAATATGCACTGTATTATCTGTGTTTGGCCTAACACATTTACACATATAAATATAAATATACAAACTTTGGCAAGTGAAAAAAACTATTTAAATAATAAACTGGAAAATTATCTTTGCATGATGATACTAAGTTGATTTTAATATTTTTGGATTTAATTTCTCATCTTTTTTCAATAAATAGTTATGTTTTCTGTATTATCTAATGTTAATAATGGAAAAAATATGGTCAATAAATCGTCCAGTATCCAGAATTATCCAGTTAATTAATTGGATAATTAATTAATTATCCAGTTAATCTTAATTGCCATCGGCAGCTATGGGCCCTAACATACATTCAAGTAGAATGGAACATTCAAGCTAGGAAGGGACCTCTGAATGAGCTAGCATCCAACTATATAAATTCTACTTGTATCCCTTCAGTGCTTTGAGGACTCTATTTGGCCAATATTGTGATAGATGGTGAAATTTAGGAGTTGTGAGTACTGTAATTTGCCATCTCTACCATACAATACAAGAATCAGTAAGAAAGAGATCTACAAAATAGAATGTATAGTATCAGTTTCTTACGCTTGACCAGCTAAACAAAAATAAATAAACAAACAAATATAATAGACAAGATTTATTAGGTAGAAAGAGAATATGGGCTGAATATACACTGTTCCAACCATACTATATAATATTTAAATTACTTTTGGATAAGAAATCTTTTTCTACTTTCACATTTTTTGTGAACACTCTCCTCTTCATGTACCTGGCTGTGTGTGTGTGTGTGTGTGTGTGTGTGCTTGCCTAAGTGTGTATGTTTAGTGAGTTTTGGGGTTTTAGAATCTTAAACTAAGTGAAGAAGACCTTATATTCAAATTCAGGTAGTAAGAAAAAAAAAGTCTAAGATGCAAAAAGCCAAAAGGCAGGTGAAAATGCAAAACAAAAATTCTTCTGCCCACTGGAAAAAGAATTTTCCTCCCCCACCTTTCTCAAACATGAGCACTATTAACCCCCCTCTCCACTCCATCCTTATCCTTCAAGTTGGGAGACTTCAATAGGCACGGAAATGGTGCTTCAATCCACATGCCTGACGTTTTTCTTACTTCCACAAAAAACCCTTCAGCTTAGACACAGAACAGGCATAATCATCAATTAGATTATTCAACACTTGGTGTCTTTAATTCTGAAATTATTCCTCTTCCACTGTGACTGGCTTTCCTTCTCCCTCACTTACTCTCTCAGTCCCACACAATGTGTGCCTGCCAGTGAGCCCACTGACAATTCTTTTCCGGTCTATCACCTCTGTTCTAGCTTTACATCTACTCTGCATCAGTCACGAAACAAATAGGTTTATTATAATATATTAACTTTCCTTTTCTTTTCTCTACTTGCACCTGGTCTTAGGTTAGCTTTTCAAATAAATTAGTGAGGTAAAGAATAGGAAAGAGGGGCTGGGACTGTAGCTCAGTGGTAGAGTGCTTGCCTAGCATGTGCGAGACACCAGGTTCAATTCTCAGCTCCGCACGTAAGTAAATAAATAAAATAAAGGTCCACTGACAACTTAAAAAAATATTTTAAAATAAAGAATAGGAGAGGATAGTTCAAGGGTTTGAAGACTCCCAACACAAAAAAAAAGATAACTGTTTAAGGAAAGAAAAATGCTAACTACATAGATTTGACCATTGTGTGTTATATACACATACTGAGTTATCACCCTGGACTCTCTAAATATGTGCAATTATTATATATCATTTAAAAATGGGAAAAAAATGTCAAACTTCCTAATTAATGAATATTTTCCAGTATTAATGAACACTGTAAAAAGAGCGACAGACAGACTAGGAAAGAACAGAAATTGACCCTTTTCTTACAAAGATTAGTAACTCCCAACAGCCTGCTGAACTAGGAGCTCTGGCATTCAAAAGTCCTCAACAATAAGGTCCTTATCTCCCTGTCTAAGTTCTCATCTGTGTCCCCGGAGGACTAAAGGTTCTGAGGAGTCACATCTGCAATTCCAAGAAGGCTGATATAGGGGCTGAGAGTCAGGAGCACCGGCTTCAACCAGAGCAGCTCCACTTTTACCTACTAAGGGGCAACTGGTTGAGAGTTTATGTTGAATATAAAAGATAGAGCATTATTCAGTCATTGAAACCTACATTTCAAAAAAAATGACCTGTGATACAAGAAAATATTCAAGATGGAAAGTACCGTATATAGCATTATCCAAATTCTTAAATATGTAACAGACTAGAAAAAAATGTAAACCATGGTTACATCAGACAGACTGACTTACAGGTGCCTTTTAAATTTTCTTCCTTCTATTAACAATTTATTTTTGAAAAGATGTTTATATACCATTTTAAAAATTGAAAAATTATTTTAAAAATTATTGGTTCCCTTAAAATTAAAAGATGGTTCCACAAAGCCCTTGTTTGACACTGTCCCTTCCTAAAGTCCAGAGAGTAACTGACCCACCTTAACTCACATCACTGGAGTCTTCCCAGATGAACATCTGGTCATTGCCACCAGAAAGAAAAAGAAGGCTGGTGGGCTGGCCCCAGAGGTTTCAAAGATAATAAAACCAAAAGAGAGAAAAATGCGAACAGACCGGCGTAATACATTTGCCTGTCTGTGAGCTGATCTTTCTTTTAATTCTTCTGAAGTTACCTCGGGGTTCTTGATGGTTAATATTAAATTATCAGCTATTTGTAAAAGGCAAAACCCAAGAAAGTATAAGCAAAGAGAACATGAAGGTTCTCAACAATAAAGTGGCACAGAGTACTTAGCTCTTCCCAGACATCCAAGATTTCCTTGGAGGCAAAATATCTTTATCAACCTTCAGGACTCACCAGGTGCTTGGCCTTGGCACGCTCCTCCTCACTGGAAATCCTCTCTCGAAGGATGGCTCTGGTCAACTGCTCATTGGCATCAGCCCTCTCTCGCTCCAGGTCCCTGCTTTGCTTTAGTCTAAAAAGATTAAAAAAAAAAAAAAAAAAAAAAGTTCTACTTAGAAAATATTTTATCAGTTGACATTATTTTTTTTGTTAAGTGAAATAATTAAATACAAATGCAGATATATACCATTGTTGAGTGTCACTGGCTGAAATCCTCATCTTGACCCACAATTTACAAAAGTTGGTACCAAAGTAAATTCCCACTCAGCCTCTACCCACACATTCGAGAAAACAGTTCACACCAATGAGAAAGCTTATTGATTTGACTGTCATAGAGATCTAAGTTTTAAAAAGTTCTTCTATAAAACTGAAATCTCCTCAACTAAAAATTCCACCACTCGTGCTCCCATCTACCCTCTAGAAATTTAAGTAACAAAGCTAAGTAACAAGCCATGAGGATCTGTTATGCTATATACAATCTTTAGCATCTTAAATATTTTCTTGAATCACAGCGGGGGTAAACAAATATTTGAAGGTTGATGATTATTCTTCCCCCCAATCTGACTCAATCCAGTTATTAATTGAACACACACCAGGCCCTGTGTTGAGCACTGAGGACACAATGGTGCTCAAGGTGGACAGATCTCTGTCCATATGGATGCTACATCACAGCAGGGATGAACTACTAACACAATGAAGACATATTTTGGCCCAACATCTTACTCCCATTTTCCAATAATCCTCATATGCAAACACAGCAACACCTTTCAACAGCAGGCAACTCCCTTCTGGAATGACTCCAATGCTTCTCTGTGCTCCAAACTACACAACGCATTCCACACACCGACTAGCAAAATAAGACAGCAGAACCTCACCTCTCTGGGTACACAATTCTAATTCTATTAACAAGGCATAAGATTGCATTAAGAATATCAGTAGCCTCATCATACAATTAGACCATCTGAAGTTACAATCCACTGAAACCCCTCATTGTACATGATAAAGATAAATTACTTTGGCACCGATTTTTGCCATATTGCCTGGCAGAGAAAGGCATTCAGTAATCACTGAATGAGAGAACATTTTAGTCTAATCTCATGGACAAAGATTTTCTGATTGCCTTTTCTTCTTTGAGAGAATAACTCTTCTACACCATCATATCCCCAAAAGTACAATCTAAGCTTTAAAAGGAAAAGGTAAAATTGCTACACCGGTATAAGACTGAATGAAATCTTATAACTGTGAATGATGAGTACCAAATTCTACTTATTCAAATTTTAGCTTTAAAAAGGCTCTAAAAAAAAACTAAGAAGATAAAACTTTTTGTTACTATTTTTTAATTGCCATAACTTCCTGATTTTTTGGAATTCTCACAAATAAATTATAACATAAAATTGTTCAATAAAATATATTTCAGCCAGGCACAGTGGCACATGCCTATAATCCCAGCAGTTTATAAGGCTGAGGCAGAAGGATTGTAAGTTCAAAGCCAGCCTCAACAACTTAGTGAGGTCCAAAGCAACCTACTGAGAACCTGTCTCAAAATAAAAAATAAAAAGGACTAGAGATGTGACTCAGTGGTTAAGTAACCCTGGGTTCGGTCCCTCATACCAAAAAAATAAAAATAAAATAATTAGATATATTCCAAAATTTTAATGCTTTACATATAAAAAACAAACCTGTGTGGTTCTATGTCTTGAAGAAAGAAGAATAACAGAAACAAATTAAGACCTATGCTTTGAAATTCTCTAATGTCAAGGTAACCTTTAGGAAACTTCCTTCAGCAATGAACACAATGATGTATATAGGAACCAAATTTCTCTGTTATTTCATGAAGACCATACAATGAGTTCAGCAACATCAGTGATATCAGTCCATCAAACTCCACTGGACATGTAAGAGAACAGCAATAATTAAAATTGATGCCACTTCCCCAGAGCATTTGTTCTAAAAGCATGGTCCACAAACCAGTAGCAACATCACCTAGGAACCTGCTAGGAACGCCAGTTCTTAGACCCCACCTCACACCTACTGAATCAGAAGCTCTGAGAGTCTTTTAACAAGCCCTCCAGGGGTCCTGAGGCATGGTCAAGTTTAAGAGCCACAGCTCAATTCACAAATCCTGGTGACACACCAAAGGAAAGTGACATCAAAATGGAGTAGTCCACATGAGGATATTGCACTAATAAGTGCTGAGATCATTAAATCAAATTATAGAACTGTAATTTGATTTAATGACCTCAGTAATTTGGCGTGAACATACTTTATATACAGAGTTATGAAAAATTGTGCTGTGAATGGATAATTATGATTGTAATGCATTCCACTATTTTCATGTAAGAAATAAAAATAAATTTAAAAAAGAAAAAAAAAATACAGAACTGTGCATTTAAAGCACTTTTGTGAGTATATTACTACAAGTAAAAAAACATCAGGCCCAGGCGTAGTGGCACATGCCTGTAATCCCAGCAGCTCAGGAGGCTAAGGCAGGAGGATCATGAGTTTGAAGTCAGCCTCAGCAACTTAGTGAGGTGCTAGGCAACTCAGTGAGACCCTGCCTCTAAATTAAATACAAAATAAGGCTGGGGATGTGGCAAAGTGGTTGAGTACACCTGAGTTCAATCCCCAGTACCAAAAAACAAAAATAAAAAATAAAAATAAAGCATCAACTATTTTGCATGCGAGGTGGAAACTGAAATAAAATAATAACATTACTATCCTTATGAATTACTTTCTACATGCCAAGCACTATGGTAGGCAATTTATTTATTTATTTACTTATTTATTTATTTGTCATAAATTGAACCCAGGGTTGCTTAACCACTAAGCCCACATCCCCAGCACCTTTTGTATTTTATTTAGAGACAGGGTCTCACTGAGTTGCTTAGCACTTCTCTAAGTTGCTGAGGCTGGCTTCGAACTCACAATCCTCCTGCCTCAGGCTCCAGAGCCACTGGGATTAAAGGCGTGCACCACAAGCACCCGGCTATACTAGGCAATTTACACACACACATACACACACACATTATAAAAATGACATTATTAATTTATAAACATAAAAATGAATTCTATAAACTATATTTTATCATGTAATTGGGTGTATCAAATTTTGAAGTCTATTTAACAACAACTACTTTTTTTCTAATTGAGTTTACTTATATATCAATTTTAATTACAATGGAGTTATAAGTGGTTCAAATTAAATATAAGATCATAAATTGGGGCAATTTAATGAAAAAGAAGCAAAGCCATGAGCACAAAAGTCTCCGATGCTATAATACAAATAAAGGTCATTTAGTTTGCCATACCTGCCCCCAATGAATGAACCATGAAGTTGGAGTCCTGAGTCCGAATCAAGGCTCAACCCTGCTAGCTGAGTACTCTTAGCTTCCCTGAGTCCTGTCACTCTCACTAGGACATGAGTGGGTGTGATGCCTCCCCATAGCCTTCTCCTACACAAAGCTGGCACAACAACAAGACTCAGCAAGAGTCAGCCAGCAGTAGCTACCACAGTGCCCAGGATGGGATCAGGGATACAGAAAAGCAGAGATTTTCTGAAATGAAGAAGGACATCCCCCAAATCACTAAACACACTGTGACCACAAAACAGCTTCTCTTCCCCATTTTTTGCCAATGGGAGGTTCTGCTTTACTTTTATTATCGAGGGCTTCTAAAATAGAAAATTTACTCTACAGACGCTACAACCCTTCCTTTTCCCATGCGTGTCTCTCTCATCCTTTCTCTCTTCCCATTTGCCCATGAACTCCATAAAGGGAAGGCCTTGGTCTAGTTTTGTTGACTGCTAGGTACTCAGTACTTATAACCATCCTACCACATAGGAGGCCCTCAGAAAAAACTTGTTGAAGGTATGCAGGCAGGTGTCAACAATTGAACAGATGAACAGCATACTTGTAACCATAGACAAGTATGAATATCAACCTGGAGAAAACAGAAGACTGAGGGATGTGTGAAACAACCAGAGAGGCAAGCCGGATCCTCGTCCAACATACATGCAGCACCTATGTGATAAAATCCAGACAACAGTAAATGACCAACAACAGAAGGGTGTGAACATTCCAGAGCTCTTGGGACATCCACATCTAACTAACTGTGGTTGATTTTGGATTCAGAGAGACTGCTACAAATTGACTACAAAGAAAATTATTTTTCTTTCTTAATAAATTCTTAGAGTTACTTTCATTTATCTTTACAAATAGAATTGCTCAAATTCCCAACAGTTTATTTTAAAGGAAGGTCGGTTCTGCACAGTGATTGTTGAAGAAATAGAATTCTGTATGTTAGGAGTTTAGAAGAAGGACCCAGAACAAACTCTCATTTCCTAATAACTACTCAGCTGTAGAATCTAATAAACCTCAGTTTTCTCACCTTTAAAATTTGATGGCTAAACTACATAATTGTAAGATCCTTTGAAGCCTACATATTTTACAAACCACATACCTGAAACATATTATTTCATTCCATAAAAATGCTTGCAAAAAATAGTACCAATGGATAAATAAAACAGAGAAGTATCATCTCCAAATTTTCATTCAGTGAACACTTATATTTCTACTAATTCTTAGACTTCTCACTACTTAACCAAAACTGTACATTAGGTAAGAGTAAATGGTATTCATGAATTCATCCAGTAGATAATCACTGGGTGAGAGGCACCATTCTGGTTATTGAGAATAAAGTGGTGAGGAAGAGACAGAGTCCCTGCCCTCATGAAGCTTAATTAAATTATAAAAGGAAAATGCAGAGGCTGGGGTTGTGGCTCAGTGGTAGAGCGCTCGCCTCGCACGTATGAGACCCTGGGTTTGATCCTCAGCACCACATAAAAATAAATAAACAAAGATATTGTGCCCATGTATAACTTAAAAAATATTTTTTAAAAAAGTAAAATGCATTATTTTTAAATAAGGTTGCTATGACACTACATGGGTGGCAGTATTACTGGATTGGATGTCTAAAGGGAATTAGCTGAGCTACATGGAGAAGAAGAAACTGTCTTAGGCAGAAGAAACTCCAATCAGGTCCAGAAATACCCAGAAAGAATGATAGAGTCTCATGTTGACCTTCAAAGGGTCCCAGAAACTTTAAATGGCCTCTGCAAAGAACAAGGTGTTCTTTCCGATTATTTTGGAGCACACAGTTTCAGATAAATGGTGCATTAATTGAGGCTTGTCAAGTGCCTTTAGAAATAAAAGCTACAGATTAGAAACTTTTAAATGCACTGTTCTTCCATCTCCCCCACCCTCCTCTCCAAAACATTAATTTACAGCAATTTGTTCCTCTAATAAGTTTCCTCTTCCAGTGATTCATTTAAATCATTTAATGAAGTACACCACTTCACAAAGAAAAACTGCTTATATGTTCAAAAGCCCCCGGTTCTTTCTGGAGATCCTCTCTGATCTCCTTGGTTTCAGATCCCATCCAGATATTGTATTCAATGATTATCTATGAAAGACAGATGGCTGTGTGGCCAACCAGTTTGTCTTTTTTCGAGCCAAATGAGAGACCCTGTTCTCTGGACTTCTGTGTACTCTACTGCCCAATGGTGGAGCTAAACATCAGGAGCCACGTTATCTCACAAACATTCCCCTGGGAAGAAGAGTGATGCTCTTCCTGCCAGGGAATGCAGCATTCACTGCCCCGGTTAGGTAAAAGAAGGACCGGGACCAAGTCTCTCATTCTTAACTTCAGTTTCCAAAGATTTGAGAATCATCTCAAAAGAAAACACACCCACCATTTGATCGAATACATTCCCCTCTTTATGTATTGGCATTTCCTACTTATTATTTTAGATCTCATGGTCTAATATTATTCTACATTAAGCCCCTGATTTAAGTTTCATTTAAATTTCCTGCTTTTAAATACATATCTCCCCTCATTTAAATTCTCTAGAGTTTAAGCAAAGAAGTAGGAGTTTAGTGTAAACTTTTCTTATTTGCATTAAGTAATTGGATAGCTTGCCGAAGCTTAATGAAACAAATACCAGTTGGTGCCTCCCGTACACCTCAGCCCTAGCAACTCAGCTTTTCTCAATATATTCCCAATCAGGTGGGAGACTTAAGATGCACCAGCAAAATGAATTCCTAAAAACCAGTCAAATCTCCTATAATGAATAGTATTACAGGTCCTTTTAAATGAGGGTGGGGTACTTCTCATGTATATTCAACTCATATTGTATCTGATATAAAATCCAGTTCTATATTTTTAGTCCTGGAGTAAAAACCAGCCAGTGTGGTTTCATTCTGAAGAACTTAAAGGTCTTAAGAAAGTAGAAGGGGAATTTTAGAGATAACTTTTTTTTATATATTGAACTTCATCATCCTTCAAGATAGAGGCATTCCTACCTCTATTTTAACATTAGAAATCGGAGACCATACCAGAGGCAGGGAAAAACTGTGATCTGGTTTCCAATGCCACATTTCTTAAACCTCCTTAAGAGTAAGCCCCTCTACAAGAATTAGTTTCCATTCTATTATTAATTTTTATGACCATATAAGGACAGTTTTTAAAACCTATTTATTTGTAGCTATTTTAAAATGCCTTAATTTGTTTTTACTATATTAAGGCTTTCAACAGCCCTAAAAGTTTCTCTAAATCTGGATGCTGCTCATTTGTCCATTCACAAATACTCAGATTTATCTTCATATAGGTTGACACATAAGTAATCCTATATGATTCTAACTTAGAAAATTACTTTATAATTTAATATATATGGTCATTATATTACTGAGAAAAAGTTGATAAGAACCTCAGATAATGGGTAGGAATAAATGGGAAAATGCAATTGTTTAAGATAAAACAATTTGACTAAACGATTTATCCAAAATTGAACTGTGGCCATTAAATACAGATAATATCTACAAAATATTGCAATGTACTTCATTCAGAAAGACTCAAACACTGGAAGAGAAAAATGAGTGACTACAACCTCAAAGGTCATTTTTAATGTTAATCATAAATTTTATTTTAATGCATCATACTTTGTCATAACATGCTGAACTAGCCTTCAAAAGACTGTTACCATACATTTTTAAACAGAAAAGCTAAGCTGGATAATCCAACAAACTAATTATTAGACTATTAAAGATAATGACTGAATAAGTATATAGTTCTCCACTTATAACTTTATAAAAATAAGACTACATAACATATCTAACATTTTTCAGTTCTAATTGTTTCCAATCTTGGAAGGAAATGTAGGTTGATATTTCAATATAAATCCCTGAGCGTGAATATGAATTAATATAACTGTGCTTGTACATAATATCTGTGTGACAGATAAAGAATTAAAATTTTCTTATGTTTACTTTGTACCACGTACAGTTCTAAGCACTTGATAAGTGTAACTCATTTAATCCTCACAACAACCCTATGGAATAGATTATTATAGTTCAGAAGAGAAGCTGAGGCACAGAGAAATTATGTAAAACTGAGTCTTACAGAAGGTGTAATTAATTTACTGAGTGTCACAAAGCCAAGGAGAGATGTAGCAAGGATTAAACTCAGTACCACGGTAACACAGACAGTGGGTAGTGTCTGGCTTTTGGAAGCCATTCAATAAAAATAAGGAATGAATAAAGTGAGCTATTTCAAGAAAGATTATGAAACACAAGTACTCTTTATGTAATGATAATCCAGCAGTATATTATTTATAAAATGATAATTCAGCAATAAACAGCCTTGTTTTAGAAAGTAGAATGATCTACAATCTAGCAAACCATATGCTAGACAACAGTACTTAACCAGCATAAAGGCCTGGTTCTGAAAATAAACATTAATTTTGGTCACCGATTCTATGTAACTCTTAATTAAAATGGCACTCATAATTTAACAAGCAAGCCTTCCTTCAGCTGTGGTTTGGACCTTGGGTGTCTCCCAAAGACCCATGTGTTAAAGTCTGGGTCCCCAGGGTGACACTACTGGGAGGCAGTAGAATCTTTATAAGGTAGAACCCAGGGGGGTCTTTAGGTGACGGGGGTGTGGCTCTGGTCTTTTCCTGTTCTCTTTTGCTTCCTGGATGGTGATTAGCTGAGCAGTTTTGCCCTGCCACGATGTACTGTCTCACCACAGGTCCAAAGTAACAGTGCTGGCCAATCATGGCCTCAAGCCTCCAAAACTGTGAGCCAAAATAAATGCTGCCCTTTACAAATTGATTATCTCAGGTATTTGTAACAGTAATGGAAAACTGACTAACAACTTCCTTTTCACAAGAACACTCTAAAAAAGTGATTCTTCTTTAATTCACACTAAAATTTTGTCGCAGTCTGGACTTCTGCCAGAGTAGCTAGATTCAAAACGATGCATAAGGTAAAAAGAACACAGTCCAAAACTACGAGCCCATGACTATAATTAGGGATTATTCATAACCTTCATCCTAAATGGTCTTCATCTCTCCCTTCTAGAAGATGGTTTCCTATTTATATACTGTATATAATTTTGTACCTGAAGTTCTTATTTTAGTTCTCATTTAGGAACAAAATACTACCTGCCCTGGATTTTCTGAGACCTTCTTCTTGGCAAATATTTTCTGCTATTTCACTGAAAAGTACATTTATATTTGCAAAGTATTCAGATTTGGGTTCACAAGTTAATGTCCCCATATACATGGTGTGGCCCCGTACCCATTTTCCCTCAGCAGTTTACAGACTCCCTTGGAGGGAGTTATACAACCTAAAGCACTCTCATCTTCCTCTAGAATGACCTAGCCACTTCTTTGTCTGGCTTGAACAGAATATTTAGAGGCATCTTGAACCAAGATGATCAACTTTTTACATTAAAGTATACACTGATTGTCATAAAAGTCAAAATACAGCTGAATAATGGTAGAGAAGACAAAGACACCAATCATTGAAACCTGTTTTATAGAAGTTGCAGAAGAAAAGGTTCATGCATGACCTATTTATTAAAAACTTGTTTAGGAAGTATGGACACCCTTCCCCTTGCATCCTGGCCTACAGCATCCTTCCTTGAAAGAGGGGTGCAGCTGTTCAATTTACTAAGATACTGGAGGAGCACAGTCATAGATTCAGCCAGAGGAAAAAGGAACTCAAGGACAAATGCAGTACTTCCAGGTAAACCCCCTTTCTTGGCCCCCACTGGGCAAATGATCAAGTCCTTTCTGCAGGCAGATGACCATGGGAAATGGTGGCAACCTGAGAGACACCAGTGGGTTCTCATAAAGAGAACTCTAAGTCAGAATCTCAGTATATTTACATATACAAAACATACATGAAGCCTTTTACATTGTTTTGCCCTTACATTCCTTTTTCATACAGGATACATTGGCCAGGACACATACTTCATTTATTACATTCATATTATTACTGATAAGTCTTAGGAAACCTTTGAGATGACACTGCCATTCTAAGACTTGTGGAGAAGCACAGTCAATACTTCTCTTCTTCTATTTCAAAGGACCTTCCAGCTTGAATCAAACTGCCACTTATCACCCTCCAGCAGCAGTTAACCTCCTGAACGTAGAGTTGGCAGAGGTGGCATGGGTGGACCCTCTGCTCCCTGCAGACCCACATGCACCCATCAACTAACCAGCCCGACCCTTCTTATGGGAAATGCCCAACATCAAAGTTTGGCATGCTCTTCCATCAAACCCAGAGTAAACATTTTTAAGGAAAGGATGATTATACAAATTCCTTTTTAATTTCTTTAAATTCAATAATTTAAAATTTCTAATCACTTTTGATTAATATACTAAGCTAATTTGACTGACACATAAAGGTTGATGACTTGTCTTTACAAACTGCGTTGGTGATTATTACATAATTGTGCTTTGCTGTTCTTTTCAGAGCTTTTAACCTTTGATTGTGTCTTTTCTCATATTTCTTTTTGTTTGGTACAGCTTGCTAATCCATAAATTTTTAACCTTTATTAAGATTACAACTAATTACTTTATCTTAGCTGCATTTAGTATGTAGCGTATAGCTCATGCATGAGCACTTAATGTGTGTGTATTAACATAATCAGGTGGCCTTGATCTTAACCTGGGTAACTGTTTTCTGTCACAACTATTAACAGAATAACTGAAATAATTTATTTCTTCCATTTGATATTATTAACTATGTATTTTACTTTGTTGTCTCTTTTTTTCCTTTTCCTTGTTTTCCTGATTGTGTCAAGCTACCATATACCCCAAATGAACAATAACCCAGAAAGATATATATTGAATTTTCCTATTCTATTAAGTGTTTCCATTCTGAACACTCACACTTTTTCCCTATTTTCACATATAAACAGTTTCCACTATTTTCTCAACTACTCCCCCAGCAAACCGAATAAGATGAATCATTTGACGACTTGGACTTTCCCCCCAACACCACTCTTGGCTAAGAGATCAGTAGTTTTTAAATTCATACAATTCTTAGACTTTCTCCTCAAGGATTTCTCTTCAATGTCAAGAATCCTTATTAGCACTTTTATGAGATGTTCCCAGTCTATCACTCATACATGCAAGCCAAAGTCTGGTCCCCTGGCTGCTTCCCCTCCTCCTCATCTTCCTCTCTACTGAGATCTCTGTGGTAGTTAACATGGTCTAAGTCCTTCTTTAGGTATCCTCCTAAGATGCACTACTGTGTTAGCTATTTAGCCATGAATTTCAGCTTCCTACCCCTCTTCTACTCTCTGCTTTGCAATGCTGGGAGTGTCTTTCTGCTTTACAATAGAGTCTGCCAATAACCAGTACAATAGGGTCTAAAAGGCTGAAGAAAGAACAAGAACTCTCTGTTCTGCTCCTATAGTACCATTCAGGCCCCACGCTTCACACCAGCGGCCATCCTTGCCTCCTGCAACAGCAGGAATCCAGGATATGGTTTGTTTCAGCTTGCTCAGTCTCTCTACCTGCCACCTGGAGACATTAGCCCCACCCTCCAGCACATCAGCTCAAACACCAGCACCAGCCAGAATGCACCCCACTTTGGAGGTCTGAGCCACAGTGTCACAGAGACCACTTCCAAGCTTCACTGTTTTAACAGCTCCCACCTCTTCCCATGTGCTTCCAGTAGAGACATGGTGACTGCTTCTGCCAGTGCTGCCTTTGAGATGCCCTGAAGCTGCACTGTCCCATAAGGTTTTCATAAACCATGTAGAGCTACTGCACCCAGGAAGCGTGGCTAGTCCAAATTGAGAAATGCCTTAGGTAAAAAATACACAGTGGAATTTGAGGACTCCAGATGGAAAAAAGTAGGGGGGGAAGAGATGTAATACATCTCATCAGCATATTTTACATTGATTACACTGAGAAATATAACTACAATTATTTTTACCTATTTCTTTCCACTTTAGACATGGCAACTAGAAAGGTAACTACATAGATGGAGCACATTATACGTCTATTAAAGAGCACTGCCCTAGAGTCAAGTTTTTTGTTTGTTTTATTTTTGCCTTTAGAGCTTTTAAATGCCTCATTAACAATTCTTACATGAAATTCTCCCTGTAAAAATAACTCATATGTTTTGTCTCCTTAACGGGCTCTGCCTACTGGCTGTTTACATTAATAAATTCTCTACATCCTTGCTATCTGTGGCCCTGTTCTCACCCCAAGGTGAGGGAGAGCTCCGTAGAGGATTCTGGGATTTTAGTCCTTGTGCCTGGAAATCTCGAGGTGTCATTCCAGCGTCTACCTTCCAGTTTGCAGACGCCAAGCCTAAACCCAGGATGATTCCATTTCCTTTATAAATTAGTTGTTCTTTCTATGTGGAAGCTTATAAGATTTTCATTTTTATCCTTTGAAATTTTTTCTCTTTATCCTTCAGAAATGTTAGCAGTCCACGACTAGGTGTGCATCTTTCCTCATCAATCCTACCTACAAGAAAGCATCCTTTCAATTTACAGGCTCCAGTTTTTCTTCAGCTCAGTGAATGGCTTATATCATTTAATTATCACCTCTCCTCTAACTCTTTGCTTTGTCTCCTTCTAGAATTTAGTCTGCTTCGTCAAATATACCGTGCATGAGGTTATTGACCCCCACTCTTTCATATCTATGAAATCAAGATGCATCTTAAAGCTGATGGTGTCTTACCATCAAATGGCAATAATTGTCAATGGTACCAACACCAAAGCACCACTACAATGTTCCAAGAGGTCTGCAAGAAACTGCCTTTCCTGAGAGCTCTTCTCCTTTGGCCCTTTTTCTCTGGCTGCAGGGTACCGTGCATGCCTCCTTATTCACGCTGCCTACTCATCTGTGCTCAGGTCCAGCTGCTAGGCTGCCTTCGCTGGAGGCATCAGCTCCAGTGTGGGAGATGAGGTGGTCTCTCCCTCAGTGGCCCAGTGGCATACTGCCAGCTGACAAGTTTGCAGCACCCTGTGAAAGGAACGTGGAGAAAGTCTCTGTTACCACACCCCCATCCACCCAAATCAGTTGATAAGAGACATGGATACCAAAAAGTTTTCTCTGAAACATTTACGTGGAGTTGAGGCCAATTCTCTGAATGCTTGTGCTATGCCAAAACTAAGTCGATGGCTCCCACCATGGCCAGACACTCTTCCAAGAAAATACAGCTGGTAATGAGACTGACACTGAAAGAAGAGAGTAGAAATGCTCCAAGCCTCTAAATTCCTAGAATCCTCTGCACTTCTATATTTTCTATCATATCTTTATTTAACATTACTTAAAGAATTTTAGGGCAGAGTTAATAAGTAAAGCTGGATGGGGCAATCTAAGGCCCTATACATCAAATGTTATGGAAATAATTTCTCAAAATCATCTTTTCACCATTGGCTGCATTTTCCTAAAAAAGAAACCTCAAGGTTTAATGAATTTTCCCCATACTGGAAGCACTACGAACTCTGTATATACAACTAATGAAAACTATGAATACCAAACACAATCAAAGAAGGGCAGTAATGACAGAAAGCAAACCGTTGTGTAGCTCACTAATAACACTCAGACACAAATCAAGGCCAGGTTTTAGACAATCAAGGATTAGAACCCCCATATTTCAGATTCCCACTTTGATTAAATATTGCACAGTAAGAAGTCCAAGATTAAACTCCATGACAAGCACCTTCTATTATGCTGGTGATAAATACAGTCAATCGCTGTACAGGTCAACCAAAATGAGGAAGAGTAACATCCTCTTTTGAAAGCTGAAGAGCCTAATGAAGTTGTATGAGAAAACAGGAAAACAAAGAAATATATGCTGCAAAAGCAATTCTGTTCTAAAAACTATTTGAAACTCCTTCCAACCAAAGAATAAACAGCCTCTTCAGAATTAAATTTTACATCATTGGGTATGACTACAATATTTATTATCAGCTAGTTAAACAAAAACCTTCTAAAAGGATTCCTACTGGTCTCACTTCTGAATAAAGATAGTCTATTTTCCATCTTTTTTTTTTTCCTTAACCTCCTTTGCAACTGCCAAAGAAATATGAAGCATTGATGGGGCCTGTCCCTTAGACCAACGGCATCTCTCTGATAGAAATCACCATGATACACACAGGAAGCACACCAGACAACAGCAGCATCCACCACGCCTGCTCCATGAGGTGCTATTCCTTAGAAAACAGCAATAATTTTCATGCCTCTCTGACACTATTCATCAACTAAAACTTCATTCCTTGGCAGATGCTGTATTTCTGGTATTCCCCACGAAATCATGCTAAAGAAAAACAAATTCCAATAAAAAGTTCACTGATCTGAAAACCACACTAAGCACTATACTGGATTTTATTTTACTTTAATTTTCACCTTAAACATTAAATAAAATGACAGAATAGCATAAAGAAAAGAGAAAAAAATGTAAAATTCTCTGTGATTTTACCTATTGCCATTTTAGGATAACTCTTGTTCATTCCCTTATTTGACATGTTCTTGATTAAGCTGCTTTATTAGAATGACATATAAAAAGCTGTCCATATCAAATGCACGCCTCTCTGTGAATGTAAGATAAGTAAACACCCACAAAACTATTACCATCAAGGCCATTAACATACCCATCAGTCATCACTCCCAGAGTTTCCCTCCACCCATTTTATTACTGTTGTTGCTGGGGGGGGGGGGGTTGGAGGGGGGTGTTAAGGATACTTAACATGAGATCTGCCTCTCCACAAAGTTACCTGTGCAGAGCAGTATCTTTAGACAGAAGCACTATGCTGAACCCTCACTTGCTATTTCTTACCTCCCGTTCAAAAGTTAAATCACAGACATACTTCAAGAAATAAGAATTACTATGCAAAATTCACATCAAGAACAAAAAAGAAACAACAAACAATGCAGTTGCCTGAAATCAAAGTGCATTAAATAGTACTTTTTTGCGAATCTAATGTGTAGATCATAGCGTGAGGACAAGAAATCAACCAGCAGGATATCATAACATCTAGGCTTTGCTCTCACGAGGTCATCAAGATACACGATTTTAATTCACTCCAACAACAGGCATCAGACCCATGTGGTCCTTTCACTTTCTAGACCATTTATTTTGTTATTTTTAGTACTGATACTAACATATAACTCATGCCACTTAAATTTTTAAATGCATAATATCTGGCTATTAATAATATTATAATAGCTACTACTGATTAAGTTCCACTTTGTGCCAGATGTTTTATAAACGTTACTTCATTTATTTGGCACAAAAATCCCTCAGAGGCACCATATTCCCCTTTTAGAGCTAAAGAAACCAAAGCCGAGACATTAGATAACCTGCTAAAAATCACACAAGGCAAAAATGTAGTAGAATTCATCTTCTAGATTCATGACTCCAAATATCATGTGGTAGTCACTAAGCTACATGAACCAAATGATTAGCTGAAAACTCTCAAAGTGAAATGCTCAGTGTTACTATTCAAATCCTGATGGACTTGTCTAGTCTTGCTACCCTCCCCTAAAAAAGCCCGGCCCTCTGCAGTCCACAGGGCACCATCATGGGCTCTGCCATGCACTTAGCCCTCTGCAACTGCAAAAGCAAACATAAGCATCACGTGTCAACAAGCTGACAAGAATGTGTTTCCACTCTTCTTTTTCCACTCACAGACTAAGGTTGAGAAATGTGGCTGAAAAACTATTCCAAACGTACACATCTGCATGTAAATTTACATTAAGTGAAGAAGTATAGAATAAAAAGTTATAATCAAATTGACTGTGACTACAAAATACTACATGCAACATTACACAAAACTTAAAAGGTTTAAGTGAGGTCTTTTCCTTCAGAGTTGCTTAAGTTGAAAAGGTAATAAATTAATGTTGAAGTTGCTTTTGTAAAGGTACAAATGCATATGCAGTCCCCAAACTGGGCAGATACAGAAGTGGTGACCTTTACCACTCAGTCCATAACTGCCAAGTGAGAAGGACAAGGAAGAATGACATCACCAGGCAGAGGCGATGTGCTCACCAGGCTTTTGCAATGGACCATTTACTGCAGAGCAGCCTTTTGAGAAGAAAAACACTGTGGAGTGGTACGCAAAGCAAGGGGAAGGAACTAGAAGATTAACTACAGTTAAAAATATCTTGGGCATACAGCCTACGTGTTGCACAAATGTTTAACATCCTAAAAACTTCAAAATGACTAGGCAAACAGCATCTACTTATTCAAATAAAACTGAATTTCCATGATGTTAACAACCATTTCTAAATTTCAACTATGTTTCAGGCCCGAGGAACTGAGGCTTTTTAATTATGCAATATTAGTCATTGACATAGTGCTCAAACCCCACGCAGCACGAACCATGTTAGCTAAACTAACAAAATGAATAATTTAACTCTCAACCAGCAGGAATTCACTATGCCACCTTCATTATTTACTTCACAATATCCATTTCTATGGGGTTTGAAACAACAGCTGTAGGTGTTCAAGATGAGCCCACGGGCTGCCTATCTAGTTTTTGATCCACATATCACAGAAAAATTAATCTACCCTGCATTCAAAAAACAAAAAATCCAGGTAGCCAAGGATGTTTTTAGATCAACCCATACTCTCTTACTGACCTCCCTCATTAAATTCTAATTCATTAGATGTCAATAATCGCTGAAGTATAATATAATCAATATAACCACACTTCAAATAAAGCTCATAAGCTGTTGTTACCACAGTGCAAAAACACAATGTATCCCCTCATCAACTGGAAATTTTCACATTTTCTGCTATTTGAATTTTCTTTGTCATGCCAAAAAAAAAAAAAAGAAAAGAAAAAACTATTTTCCTTTCTTTTTTTTAAAAGGAACAATTTTAAACACAAAAATGCTCCTGTCATCTTCCTTCGTAGGAAGAATTTTATGGCTTCTCACTGTAACTAACAGGGTTGTGAAAAGCAGCAAGAAACCAGATGTGTTCACAGCAATCCAGAACAAATTTTGTCACAGAGACTAAGGCCTGAACTCGATCACTCTCTTACACTCTGCAGAATATCAAAAGTTTCTCGGTTGCTCCACGGTTCACAGGAGGCCTACACAGCTTGGACTTCGTGCAGATGGTAGCCTTCCTGGAGATTTGAAAAATGGCCCCTGAATCAGATAGTGCCATTCATAACCAGCTGGAATGGTACTGAGTCGTATTCAACTCCCAGATAAGTAATCTCAAAAATAAATAAATACTATCAAGGAAGAAAAAATTTAGAGATAACTATAAATTTCATTAAGATATATAGCAGATGTTACGTGGAAAATGAATATTCATTCCATCTGGCTTCTACTGAAATCCGTTTTATCTTTGCAGTGATTTCCAAATATTCCAACACAAAATGCTTACATTGTACTAAAATTCAACTACAACACGTTTGTGGTACAAACAGTTTGTCATTTTTTGCTTAGTTCAACACGACTAAGTTTGTTAATGTATTTTGACAGACTTGCATAACATCCTAAAATGTTTTGAACAATGCAGTTTAGGCAGCAATGCAATATTAATGAGTGAATAATGTTCTTGAATATAAGTTTTAATATTTAATGACTCAGAGTGCTGCCTGGATTTGATGCAGAAGAAAAATGTGGTTTGGAATCACTGTACTTATCAGGGGACTTGAAAAAAGTCTAAGATGCCAGGCAAACCTTTAACCTAAAATTGGAACTGGGGTCTCAGGTGTGAAATTGATGCTTCACCAACTGAATTTCTAGTGCTTATCAGTATTCACAGGATCACACCATTTATCAAGTGCCATTTATCAGAATTTTTAAATTACTAAGAGTTCACATGTCTAAGCCAAGAGGTGAAGAAAAAAAAAAAAAAGAGATGGTTAGTGCAAAAATAACACTGGGTATTCTACACTGAAACACATTTAGAAATCAAATCTGCCGTTTGCATCAACATGCCAATTTGATTATTCCTCTTTTTTAAAATATCTGAAACTGTAATAAAGTAGTAACAGATCAAATAATGACTTGTCTCCACTTTCTTCTATAAAGGAAGCACTTAATCTAAAGTATCACACAGCAAAGTTGGTTCAATGTGTCAATCTAATCCAATGGAAGGGTAATCTGCACACATTATTGGACTAGCCTCACTTCAAACAATCATGTTTTTAAAATAAGCAGAAGAACAGCAGAGAGCAGAAATTATAAAGATTAGATAAGTAATACCCCAAACCACAAAGCTATGAAGAAAGGACTTTAAAGTACTCCTAAATGGAATGCTAATGTTACTATGATTTTAAAATAAAACACTACTCAAAGAATGAAACCAAAGCCCCTTCCCTAACATGCATCTGCATTTATGCTTCACAACAGCCAGGCCAACGATTATTAAAACTTAACCTAGAGTTAGAACATCTGAGTTTAAAACTCTACTCTGAATTCATCAATATAACTCTCTGGATCAATCTCATATGATGATGGGAATAATAAGACTCTATGTCAAACAACTACTATAGAACCAAATTAAGTGATACTATCAAGCTCTAGATCAAATAAAAAAGAAAAATCTATGTAATATTTATTGAGCACCTACAATGTTTCAGGAAAATACTTTTCCAAAACACTTTGCACTGTAGCTGGTACAATAAAACAAGCAAGCAATGGCAATTTGTATTTTGCCTCATTTCATTTCTATAAACAAGGAAGAAAATGAGCTCAAATATGTGAGTAGAATATTTTCTAACACCTGTCTAAGTTCTCCTTAATGTCATAGTTTGAGTTTTCAAAGTATCTTCTTAATTTGGAAAAAAACAAATTGTCCCCAATACTCAGTACTCTACTATTCAATTTGACCTGTGTGAATCATTGATTAATATTTATTGAACATTTATTGTATGCTTAGAACAGTGTACAAAGTATTATGTTTAAAAAAATCAGACTACCATCAATTACAGTATCATACTTTCTTTATATCACGACATTTCCATGATTCTATTAGCTAAAGTCAATCTATCCCACTTTTACCAGATCAGCAATTATATCAACAAGAATTTTTTTTAAAAAAGATGAAAATAAACAAAACTGCTTAAGATTTTAAAGGCAAAATCTTGAAAACTTTGTGCATGATAGGTAGCAGTCTTCATTCAGACAAGACCTTAATTACCACCAAAGTCAATGACAGTCATTTTTAAACCATTTAAAAGAACTGGTGCTACAAATTCATGAAAATTAATCAACTCTTCCTCAGCACCAGTCTTGATGTTCCTACCAGGTAGGTGGTATCTCTTTAAAAGTGCACATATTCAGTAATTACACTGTTCTCAAGTATGAATAACTCAAGACAAAAAAAGCATACAGATATTCATTTGGTACTTTATACCCACCACCAATCAAAAATCTCTTAAATTACAGCAGCTTTTTTTTTTTTCCTAGTAAACAATGTACTTAACAGAATACTTAGAAAAATGGCTGGAGAAAAACTATTAATGATGGTCACCACTACACAAGAAGAGAGGCTTTAGCTTTTTATCATTTCAATGCTGTTACTATTACAAGATCATCTCACATTTAAATAAAACAAACTATGTGAGGGCAGCACTAACGGAAATACAATGCAAACGACATTATGTAATTTAAAATTTTTCTAGAAGCCATAAATGAAAGGCAAAAAGAATCGGTTCAAATTAATTTTAACAATGTATTTTATTTTAAGCTAATACATGTCAAATGTTATCATTTCAACATGCAGTCAATATAATCAATTCCTAAAGAGAGTTTTATGATTTTTCATTCTGAGTCTTTAAAATCTGCTGTTTTATACTTAGAACATATCTCAATTCAGATCAATCACACTTTAACTATTTAATAGTTACCTGTGACCACAGGACAGCACAGGGCTATAGCAAAATCTCAAAGTCATACACCTAGGTACAAGTTAGATAATTTTCTTTCTAAATTTCAAAGCAAGAAAGAGGTGCTTATTAAAATTTCTCTCTCATCAATTTTATCTCATGGCTTACAGCTGTTCCCCTGTTAATTTCTAAGATCTTTATCAAGGTTTAGCTTTTGATGGCCTCTACCTTACCAAAAATGATTTAATTTCTCTCTGAAAGGTCTGATTTCCACTTGCTATTTGATGCTTTCAATCTTTGCACTTTATTTACCTTACGCACATAAATGGGAATTCTTAAAATTGCATATTTGGGTGCTACACCCGCTGGCTGTCTTTACTTCAGGGCTTTAACTCCATTAGCAAAGCCGGATCTTCTTTTACAACGTCTTTTAAAAAGTCAAATGCAACTTTACCCACTTCTCTCACACTGAACAACGCAATATTCCAGCAGCACAGACCCCTGGACTTTACAGAGGTCTCCAGCACCCTGAAGATGATTTTCTGAACAATCAAAGTAAAGACATCAATATGAAACCATTAATCGTTAAATGCTAACATCAATGTTAAAACCTATATGAACAAAAACCAATTGTTTTCAAATTAAAGGTTAAGTTAAATTTTTAATTAGTTGTAAATCTGAAGAGCAAGATCTTGTACTCCTACTTGGCACTCAAATTCCTAGCTGGGCACAGGCTTGGAGGAAGAACATAAGTGGCTCCTGCAACAGAGAAGTTCATCAAGCTTCACTTGGCTTGTTTTTCCCACATTTCATGAACAAAGAAATTTTCTACAATCCTTAGAAATTGTAATGACATGAGAAGATGAAGAAAGGGTATCTATAAAAGAAAGTAGATCGTTTTTTTTTTTCCTTCCATACAACTAGGAAACAATTAGTTCTCTGGATGAGTGGACTGCTAAAACAGATAATCACCTTTATAGAGCATTTACTATGATTCTGTTCGAGACTCTGTGCTTTACATGGAATGACCCATTTAATTCTGAAAACATTAAAAAGACATTCTGAAAGCAGATCCAGATGGGTTTTACTGCCCTGAATCTTTCAGATGAAGTAAGTAATGAACTAACTACATGGGCTCAGAACCAGTAACCACACAAAGCTGGAACTCCAGCTAACAAACTGACTCCTAACAAACTGACTCCTGAGACCATTTTCTTGACCATCACATTCAACTAACTCTTCAATGCAAAGAGAACAACAACAACAACAAAATCTCTCTATAAGAAAAAGCATTTTGTATTGAAAATTCAATGTGTGGCACCTGCCCCATCTATTACCTTTACACAAATTACCTAACTTAATCTTCATTTGAAAACAAGCGTATCCAATAGGTTTTCTTTTTTTTAAGCTTCTTAAAAAATACCTTTATTTTATTCATTTATTTGTACGTGGTACTGAGGATCGAACCCAGGGTCTCACATGTACAAGGCGAGCGATCTACCGCTGAGCCACAACTCCAGCCTCCCCCGCCCCCCAAATAGGTATTCTTATTAATTCCATTTTTCTAATTGAGGAAGTTGAGGCAAAAAAGGCTTAGTCACCCACTCAAGATAATAGGTTACTAAATGGCAAAGCTGGCACGCAAATCACATCTCTAAAACCAAGAGACATTAACTCTTGGCCCTGGGGGTTTTTTTTCCCTACAATTTAGGTGACTTTCATATTCCTATAATTATAGAAATCCATGATAATTGGGTTTTCCTAGTAATAACTTTATTTGTAGTGCACTAATAGTTAACAAAGAGCATTCTTTATACAGAGATAACTTGAATAAAGGTAAGCACTACAAAACAACAAAAAAAACACTTACATATAAAGACTATTAGAGGCCACAACCCTGCTTCATTTCTAATTCATTTTTAGCTTGACTTAATAGAATTAACTCAGAATGGGAGTACAATTTAAATAGAGACACATTTACAAATTCCTTTTCTTTTCAAATATCTATAGAGCCCTTTCCAAAATTGCTCTTCCATTTAATGTCACATCATAATGACCACCTCCTGAAACCTCAAACACAATGCATTCATATCAGCAGTGAATGTGGCAATGATATTAACTTAACCATTCATTTAAACAGCGATTGAGCAAGAATGAAAATGAAAATCAGTAACACTGTTATACAGTTTCATTACAATTCCCAGGATGAAATGAAACACCCAAGTTATTGAAAAATAAAACATATATTTGAGTTTCCAGGAGTTGGAGTATGTTGGCTATGTCTACCAGCAAGGAAATAGAGTGGAAAAAGATATAAAAAACCAATGAGGTCAATTCAAATAGTTCATGAAAAACCAAATCCTAAAAGTATTAAGGAGATATATAGATAAATAAAATTAATCAAGATGAACCCCAGAAGGCAGTAGCTCAAGTAAGATAAATGTTTAAAAAATAACGTACAATTTCAAAAGATTGTTAAAAGAACATAAAATTCCCACTATTGCCAATCCTTAAAAATTCCTTTAAGATTCATGTTTACAGTGCTAAAGGAATACAGAGTTGGCAAACATGGTCTTAAAATAGTTGGAGACCTGTTTGCTTTTAAAATGGCAAATTAACCTCTTTGGATTTGGGTCAGTCCCTTGAGAAGACAAGAAAGACCATTAGATTTTAAAAGCAAAGTTAAGAATAACAAGCACCACAACGGATCCTTATTTTTTATCTGCATGAGACACATAAAACTAAAGATATCACATGACTCCAAGCATAATAACTGAGCAAATGATAATTTTATCACTATCCCTCATATATGACAGAAAAAGACACCACATGGCTGGAAAGACCATTTCTTCTGTTTTTCTGTCCCAAGACAATGTACTCCAATTTAGTTGTCATGTTCAAATTTACAGTCTTGTGTTTTACACTTGCTCAGGCTCAACGCCTCAACTCAAGCTCCTGTCCACAGTGATCTGCTACCTTTGAGTGGCTATCCCCAGCCCACCTAACTTGCTACTACAAAATACCTGCTAAGATAAACACAGATTAAACAGGGAAATAATAGATCAATAAGGGCACATAACATCATCAGTATAAATCAGTTTAACCTGAGACTTTTTAAATCTTCAGCAAGTTGGAAATGATCTATACCAAGACTCTCCTTTAGAAGGTAAACACTTTGAATTTTGGAATTAAAAGACACGTTAAAGATTTAACATGAAAATTAATGGGCTGCTGGGGAAGAACAATTAAAAAAAAAAAAACTAAGACCTATCCATATGTGTTACCAACCAGTCTATGCATCTCCTGGAGGAGAACAATGGAGCAGACTCAGAATTCATGAACGGGAGGACTGACTGTAAATGTGGGCCATGAGAGCACACACGACACCAAGAGTCAGAAAGGACACTTTAAAGAAAAGGGAGAACAAATAAAACCAAGATGTAAAACTGTCCAGCCAGTTCAGTTCAGGTTAACTAATCCCATAGTAGACACTGAGTTATGACAGATGTCCAAAAAGGGAGTGAGAACAAGAAGACACAGGGAAAGATAGGAGCAGAAAGGTAACGTGAAGGGTGAACAGATTCCACACCTGACCTAAGAAAGGGGAGGGGCTAAAGAAACTTAAAAATAGTATCACAGTGAAATGCAAAGAACTTTCATAAGCAGATGCATAGTTTGGGGATCTGATCGCCATAATATGGCAAGCTAAAGAATGCAAAGGTTGGGCATTGCTGAGCTAACATCTGTATCAAACAGCCACAGTCATATTTGTATAACGAGGGTGTTTATTCAAGAGATTAACAGTTACAGAAGTAAATGTGGTAATAGTTATCATTCTTATTTTTTATTAAAACAGCAGCATCATTATAGTTTATAAGTTCAATGCAATTTCAACCAATTATTTCATCTTTATAACAAAACTAGGAGGGAAATAGTGCTTTTATATTTATTTCCATTTTTAAACACAGGAAAACTGAAATTGATTCATTCTTGATCAGTGAGTAGATAAGGCAGGACTAGAACAAGGTCTCTTCTGACTCCTGTTCTAGGCTATTTCTGCTTAAATAAATATCTTCCATCTCTAAAATGCCATTTCTATGTTCTTTATGTGGCTTAAGGATGAAGTATCCGTATCTCTCCAGGTTCATCCTCACTCCAGTGTGTGTGTGTGTTAACAATGAACAAGTCATGTGCATCTGTTGTTAGTTTGTAATCAAGAAAAGTTCCATGGACTAGGTTTGTAGCTCAGTGGTAGAGCACTTGCCTAGCATGTGTGGGGCACTGGGTTCCGTCCTCAGCACCACATAAAAAATGGATAAGTAAAGGTATTGCGTCCACCTACAACTAAAAGAAAAACAAAAGCTCCAAAGCCAGGTAAGGTGTAGTATGCATGCCTATAGTTTCAGCTACTCAGAAAATTGAGGCAGGAGGATTGCTTGAGCCCAGAAATTCAAGGCCAACCTGAGCAATATAGCAAGACCCTATCTTTAAAAAAAAAAAAAAAAAAAAAAAAAGTAAAAATCTTTATTTATAACTTCAGAATAATACTATCAGCATTTTTTTAAATATGTGCAAATTACAAAAGAAATTTTAAAAACAGGATAGTAGGAGAATCAAGAAGTAGTAAATCAACAAAAGTCTAAGTTTATAATATTTTTAAAACTAAAGTTTATTCATTCATTTCACTTCCCATAGATTTTTCATTTCAATTTTCTAGTTTATATGCTCTTTTTCTTTTTTCTTTTGTTTTGTTTTGTTTTGCTTTGGTACCAAGCAAAAGACAAACACCATAGTATCCTTCAAAAGATGAAAGAAATGGTCGAATTCAACCATAGATGATTTTGAATACCTACTATGTACAAGATATTGTTTTACTTCTAAAGCTGGAAATATGGAAATATCTCGAGCTGGTTTATTTCTTCTGTCACTTGATCTTATGACACAATCACACATTTGTAGACAGCAGTTAACTAAATCACACTTCGGGGAAATTTCAGAAACACTGAAGTTCAATCCAGTGTGACTAGAGTATCACCAGCTATATACTGAATTGTACCTATTATATATCTATTGTCTTTCATTGGATATATATAGGTCTAAGTGACAGGATTTATACCTACAGACAACTAACAAGAAAATATTATTAAAGTTAGATTTTCATACTTTTAACTATACTGACTTAACAACAAACCAAAATAATTTGTCAGTATTACCAAGTGCCTGAACAAAGGCATCAAAATATTCTATCCCATTAGGAAACACCCATAAAAATACTAGCCAAATAAATAAATATGATAAGGCAAGGTCAGATGAGTATAAAACAATACAATATTAGTTTTACTATGTTCCTCAAATTTGTAGAAGTTGAAGGAAAAAAAACAGAAATTGGCATTGCTAGTTAGTTAACTAGTACAATTTCTTGACAGTAATTTGGAAATAATGATATTTTATGTGAAATTTAACCTGGTAATTTTCCTTATACGAATCTACCTTAAGGAAATACTGGTTATGCAAGGATATTCAATGCCATGAGTTCATAATAGTAAAATATTCTCAACCTTTTATTTGAAGCCTAAATGTCTAATCATGAACTACCATAAATTTATACACTCATAAATATGTTCATGATACATCTTAGGAGCAAAAACAAAGCGGCTAATAAAAATAATAACAATATGATAATCACTTACGATAATTTTCCCCCTGTGGGTGTATACCTGCATACCAAAATATTGACAGTGGTTTGGGGTGAATAGTAGGATGGGCAATTTTCTTCATTTTGTTTAGCTGCATTTCTATAATTTTCTAATCAGTGTATGTTATTTTTGTAATTAGGAAAAAAACACTTCTTAGTACTATGTGCCACATGATTCTTCACTTCAACCTATAGATATTCTTAGGCTCTAGGAAGATATTTGAATGCAGGATAATAACAGAACACAGAGAAAACAGATGAGGTTACAGTCATGAATAGACTACAGGACGAGTAAGAGGAGCAGGCAGAAGCAGACTCTAGAAGAGGCCCCCTTAACATTTAGTCATTGTCTTCTCTTCATTCCTTTTGGACATATACCATGACTCAGTTTCCACCGCAGATTAGTTAATTGTTCTGAAGGCTGGACAGTTTCTCATCTTGGTTTTGAGTTTTACCTTTGCTTCCAAGCTAGCTTTTGTGACACTGACCTTCTGTGACCCCAGCAAGCAGGGCTGCTGCTCAGGGACCAAGGCCTGACCCATCCCAGCAGTGGGCAGATAGACAGCGGTATCAGTGCACCAGGCACCAGGTACTCTCCACCTCCCTAGGGACCCCCTGCTGTGCGTCTGCTGCTCCTCCTCCAGAGCCCACACTATAATACATGTATCCCAATCTTTGGATTCTTCTAGTTTCTTGATTAATTTACTTGCCCTTTCAAAATGTCCTCTAATCCATTACAGCCTTCCTGGAATTGCTGTCTGGCTTCTGGACATGTTATATCAGTTGTCCCATAAACAACGGGACGATTATATTAAAATCATGAATTAGACCCAAGCATCCTATTTCTCCCCAAGCCTATTAACTTGATGTTCCTCAGGTTGAATCTCATTTAATTTGCCATTTACCAGATAACCTTTCCAGGTATCTCTCTCAAGTCCTTCCTGCTGTTCTGGGTATCTCTTAATATCTGTATGTTGAAGAAAATCATCTGAAAGAAGGGGAACATTAATTGTTTTTTCCATCAGGAGATGAACACACAGTGTAACGGATTCGAGACTGGACAATATCCTTAGGAGGATGCCGTCCTGAGCAGCAGGAGAACGGCCACACTGGGGAAAAGCAATGAATATTTGTCTTTGAAATGACAAGACTCAGCAATCAAAGGGGTCAGCTAAGGAGACTTTCTATCCTTGACATTTTTTTGCCATTAGTTATATAGTAAATGGCATCTGTCTTTGTGCACAGAACTATCACCAAATGAACCCAGACTCGACAGATTAGACTATGGGTGGTTTTTCTGAACTGGAAAAAAAAAAAAAAAAGAACTATCAATCAAAATCAGATTTTTCTGTCTTCTAACCACTTGCCAAGAAAAAAAGAAAGAAAGAAAAAAGATTCTAATGGGGTGGGGGAGCAGGTATACTTATATGTCACAAAAAAAGAGTAATTTCAACAAAAGAAAAAAATTCACTTCATAACCTCTTAGTCTTCTACTGCATAAGAATATGTTAAATAATACAGATAACACCAGTGAGCCATAAAAAATACCTGAGACAAATTTAAATGACCACCATAATAAAGAATTTGATCTTTTCCTTTTATATTCTCCCTAGGCTTATGTCAGTAAACTAGAATAAACATGTTATTAAAAGAGAATCAATAGGAGGCTTTAAAATATACAGTACCACAAAAGGTCAAGCCCTGGTATTGATTTTAATATAACATTTTTTGTGCAGCTTCCCAAAGGGTTCTTTTCTAATATTGTTCTTCATTTTTCTCTCACTTTGTTCCCTGACTGGCGAATTTGTTGTTCTTGTCTGCAAAAAGCTGTCTAAGGCTGAGTTTGCTGAGCATGTGTCATTGCTATGACAAGCTGCTGGAAAAGAAAAAAAAAAATCAGCAAAAAAGAAAAACACTTAAAGGTAGTGAGTGGGAGGACAAATACACGAGGGCATGAAGCACAAGACAACTTTCAACACACAAAATGCCCAGGCACAGGATGAAACTCAGAACACTTTGTCATCAAGGGTCATTATGGGCTTCTACCTTCCCTAGTTAGTGCCTCAGCTGGTGGCTGGGCACTCATTTCCAGGGGCCAAGGAGGCCCAGGAGACCAGAAGAAGAGAAGAGATGATCTCAGGCTTCAACAAAAACTCTCACCCCACCAGGTAAAGAATGCAGGGATTCTAGATCCAAATCCATGTTACTCCATCCTCCAACTGACCTTAAAGCCCCATGTGTTCAAGGGACTAGAGGAAGATCTTCAACCAGGTCCATGGGGATGGGTCAGAGGTCTATGCCCACAGTCACAGGGCACTCTCTGACTGTCCCAATTGCCAAGGCTCAAAAACTTATATGAAACAGGTTCGGGTTCAGTTTTCCAACTGAACAAAATATATGAAATACAGTATATGTTTTGCACGGAGTTACAAATCTTGAATATGTTTTCAGCCAAAAATAAAAATAGTCCAAAGCTTAGAGTATATATATTCTCATACTGTCAGTTTTTACTTTTAGACAGTGCTTGCTAAAAATGAAGCAAACTAAGCAATTATCTCAGGACAGGAAGGGAGAAGTAGAACATTTTTGCCTAAAGCACCTGAAACAAACAAAAAAAAAAAAATCTTATGACAACAACAATTACCATTGAGTGATCACCTACTGTGTCCATGCAGTTCCCACAAGAAAACCTGAAAAACAATGAAGCCTACTAGAAGGGAAGACACAACCACATTTGCCTAGGGTTAGGTATGTAACCTGTGTAAGCTGCCTTCTTATTATAAAGTATCCCATAGAAAGCATAGCTACCATATCCATTTGCTCCCCAGGCCATTGGGAAGGGTATTACCCATCCTTGGATCCTGGGAGGGAAGGAGAGGGAGGTCTCTTCTGGGCTATCTAACCCCCACTAAGGCTATCTAACCCCTCAGCAGAGGGCTCGAGGATGGCCCCAGCTAAAGCACAAACCTGTGTCAGCACAGCACCTGGGACACAGGAGGTGATCACTAATGGTAACTGTTGTTGTCATAAGATAACTCTCCTGCCTCTTTTTCATTTTGTACAAATTATATCTCGTTTTAATCCATTTAGCTGCAGCAGTAAAATACTATTAGAATTTAGTAGTCCATTCTTTTTTGGCACTTCTCAATTGATGGAGTTTTGCTCTCACACACCCAGTGTCGGAGAGAAACAAGAAACAGATAAAGTGTTGCAGAGACACAAAAGCAGAAAAAGGACAGCTCGAGTGAGAAGAGAGAAAAATGGAGAATTGTATAGTTATTTTCCACAAAGTGACCAGGTCAAGCCTCTCTGTGGGGTTGAGAGGAACTGTGAAGAGCAAGAGGGAGCCAACCATGCAAAATAGGGGGAGAGAGTAGACTAGATAAAGAGCTATTAGAACCAGCAGGTTTAGTGGCCAGTGTGGTCCAAGTGCTCAATGACAGGGTGAGGGGGGTCTAAGTGTGTGAATGCAGGAAAGCAGACCGAGGACAAAAGTCAAGAGAAAGGGCTTGTACATTATGTTAAGTATAATTAAAAAGCGGTTGGGGGTTTTAAGCAAGGAAACCAGCAAGAGTCAAAATACATTTCTAAAGCCTGCTAACACTGCTTTGTGGAAAATGGAATCTAAGACAAGAGTGGCTCCCTGCAGGTGACCCTGTAATAGTACAAGTGAGAAGGACAATGGCTTAGATCAGGGTTTCTCAACCTCATCACTAGCGACATTTTGGATGGAAAGATTCTTTGTTGAAAGAGGCTGTCCTGTGCCCTGGGGCACATTTAGCAGCACTGCCTGCCTCTGATCTGATAGATGCCGGTGGTATCCAGGATGTCCCATGGGTGAAAGGAGCAAAATCTCCCACAGCTGAGAACCACAGACTAAGACTAAAGTAGGAATGGAAAGTGACTTGTATTTTAAATATAGACATTGAAGCCCAATTAATTGGAAGGAACAGGGAAAGTAGAGACACAAAGGTAGACGTAACTCAGTGGAAGAGCACTAGCCTAGCATGTGTGAGGCACTGGGTTTGATCCTCAGCACCACATACAAATAAATAAAATAACGGTCCATCAACAACTAAAAAATATTTTTTTAAAAAACAGTAATCAGTAACCAAATTTCTGATGCTACCTTCACCTTTTTGTTAAACTAACATATTTACATTTTCAATAGTTTGAGGAAAGTTAACAGAAACTCACTTGGAAAATAGTTTGGACTTCTTTAATTCTATAAAAACTGAATTGCACAGTTGACAGATATATTCATAAAGAAATGCACAATTTCCAACAAATTACAGCAAAATCTACAGAAATATTAATCTTCACCCACTGTTTGACAGTATTTTGACAGTTTTATTTCAATATATAGTCATGTGGATTAAAAAAAACAAAAACACCAAAGAAGTCCTTTCATTTGTGAATTTCTTTTTAAACTAAATTTCTTATTTATTGAGCTCCATAATCAAGGCCTAGCTGACTGTGCTAAAAACCTCCAAAATGTAAACCTTCACTAAAGTGCTTCAAAGGAGACTCAGATGGAGCATTCAGACATATAATAAGAAATGTCGCTGTTAGAACAGAAACGGCTTAGCTTCTGAGACGCAGTCTAACATGGCCTTGGAGGCCAGGCAGCCTGGGTTCATCCCAGCGCCTGCCCTTCCTGGCAGGGTGACTGGAAGCAAGGGAACTTCTCTGTGTTTCAGCTGCTTCATCCACAAAGTGAGGAGACCAGCAGGTCAGAACCTGCCTTATAGGAGTGCAGCAGGAATGAAATGATGAATATGTGCTAAGTGCTTGGACAAAGGAAGTGCTCAAAACCTGGGAGCTGTGACTAATACATACGATCAGGCATTATCACATATTTCCATTAATAGCATTACTGTTCCTAGGAAAAGCCTTCTTAAATGGTGTTGATTATCCAATCTAAAGTCTACTTGAGATCTGAATATACTGAGGGGAAGAAAGCGGGTTATACAACATTATTCCATCCTGCTTTGCTTTCAAAACTATATATAACATGCTAAGAATACATTTCCCCTAGGACATGAATGTGTGAGTGATTTTATGGAGAGAAGAACAAAGGAGAGTGGGTGGGTAAAGAGGTACATATTTCTTTGGTCTGTCTTCCTCAAACCACTGTTATCCATGTTTTTAGGAGTTTGAGGATTGACCTTTTTTGGTCAAACATACCTGGTTTCCTGGAATTAAGAGTTGCTGAAATTCTGTTGGATAATATTTTTTAATAAATAGACATTTCTCACATTAAATCAGTGGTGTCAGTGACTATTTTTTTTGTACTGTTTTGATATGATTTGGTTTGATCCATCAATCCCACCATGAAGCAGAACACACTGTGATTTATGGGTTTTTGAAAGATTTTTGTTTTAACATAATCAGCACTCACAAAACAGAATAATTCTACAAGATCCTCTGAGAAGCCATGATGAAACCTGAATTTTACTCATTAGTTGAAACATTTATGTGGCTAACTACCATTTTTATAATTCATACTTGACACTAAAAACATCTGAATGGGGCAAACTGAAAACCTTCCAAATGAAATGATTGAAGCCCAGAGGAGCTAGCTAGTTTATATGTAAGGAAGCAACTGTGAGTAGTATACAGCTTATAAATTGCTCCAATGCTCATGAACATATTTCACTGGAGAAACTCAATATTCTAGTTTCAAAGGCAAATTGTCCCAGCAACTAACTTTTTTTATATACAAAATTTTAGTTGTAGAGGGACACACAGTATCTTTGTTTATTAATTTATTTATGTGGTGCTGAGGATCGAACCAGTGCCTCACACATGCTAGGCAAGCGCTCTGCCTCTGAGCCACCACCCCAGCCCCAGGTAATTTTTTAATAGATCATAAAAACATCTAAGCATGGAGACTAAAGGTGATGACTTGACTATCGTACAAAAGGCAAACAAATTAGTTATAACAAACACTATAAGCCAAAAACCCAATACATCAAGCAATACAACCAAAACAAAACAATGGAGTAAGTCAATCTTCTGGTTAAAAAAAAAAAAAAGAGAGAGAGAAAAGAAGTCTAAGAAAGACTATAAATGGAGAAGTGCAAAATTATTTCCACTCCACAGCCATTTATCAAAGTAAATGTTGCACTCTTTACTGCTTCCTGACTCCTGGAGGGAGGTGGACAAACTCCTCCACTGTGGAAAGTACCCAGGTTGCGCCATTGAACTCAGCAGATTGCCAGTGGACACAAGTGTACCTCACTGACCAGAAGAAGATACTCATCTCTAAAGTTCCCAGTGCAGGGAACCATCTGCTTCCATGTATTCTCCACTACACTATTAAGAAATTGTCCCAACCTCAAGCTAACAAGAACTGAACTAACAAGAAATTCAATTGCCACATTCACTAAAGCTGTACACATAAACAAGGTTTGAAAAGGAAGTTATACTTTATACTTTAAAACTTAAACTTTAAACACAGATTCTCAAAGAGTTTGGTCCTAGGATAAAGGAGGTTTTAAGAATGTCACAGAGAGTAGCTGTCCAAGTCTAATACCCAATAGCACACAACAGAGACCATTTTTAAGAGACCTTTTATTTACTACTGGTTTAGAAGAAAAGATCCAAATAAATGCTTATTACTCTTTTCCATATAGTAAATGGAAAACTTTAAAGAAGACATTCCCTGTACACAGAAGTTAGGACCACAGGATGTTTAAGTGCAAGAACTGTACAAGACATGGGTTCACATCTCTGAACAACAACTTACTAGATATGGCCCTGGGAAAATGACTTGCCCTGTGTCCTCCTTTATAAAGCGGAGATAATGGAAATACCTACCCATAAGGGTGCTAGGAGGATGGGTTTAAACATAAAAAAATGCTTAAAACACTGTCAGCACATGAAATTAGAAGAAAACAATATCTATTTTTGTTATTTTTCTTATATTCATTGGGCATATGTTCTCTACTCTAAAATGGTTTTCATAGCAGATATATGGTAATATATGACTCCACTGTGTATATTCAATGTGTATGCCATCTATAAACTGTGAGGAAATTTTTAACAAAAACAAAATATATCTGCTTCTAGATAAGAATGAGATGCAAGAGAATATGGGTTCACTCACTAAAATGTTTAACAGAAATAAGTTACTCTTCTTTTAACAGTCTTCTCCAACCAGGAAAAGAAGGAGAAAGAGGGTTAATACTTAAACATGAAATATTCCAGTGTTCAGAAATTATAACTCTGAGATAAAATTAACATTTGATTTCCAACTATGTTGCCTCTACTTTTCAACTCAAAGCCCAAGTGGCAAAGCTATTAAAGTTAACAGAGAAGAAAGGGGAATACTATATTTCTTCAGCATTTCCAGAGTGAACCCCATAAAAGGGCCTCACATGTTTTATACTCTTCCTATCACAGCATTACCAGCAGGACCAGCAGATGGCCACCAGAAGGCCCAGGACTGAGATCAGCCAGGCCCGGTCCAGCCTATATGGACTACTGCCCATAAACAGACTTTCAGACTTTAGGAAATGAACATCAGGCCACTGCCCCCTCAACTTCTAAAATGAAACAGAATTAAGTCTACCCAACAAATGCAATTTGGATTAGAGTACCAGTCCTCTTCCATGAAATGCCCAAATCTGAGACCAAATGATCCTGTTTCAAGGTTTCTTGAAGGAAACTTCAAACACCTCCAAGACCAGCAAAAAACTTAAAACTTTAAACAGATTCTCAAAGAAAAATAGGGCAAAACTACTGACAGAACTCTAGGTCCGAAATCTTGGCTATAATTAGCAGGTTCTTAGAGCAATGTTATTTGGGGTTCCATGTTGGATTTCCTTTGAATAAATGTTTGCATAATGACAAGAGACAACAGGACTCTATGACCTCAGATAAAATGAAACCATGGGGCAATCCAGATCTGATCTGGTTCTGTCTACCTCGGTCACCAACAATACGCATTAATGGAATATGTAAGGAGTAATAAACAATTTATGGAATCCATTACAACTCCCTCTCTTGACCGAAAAAAAAAAAAAAAAAAAAAAAAGAAAACTTAAATTGTTCCAGGTAATGAAGAAACTTCAACAAGAACTACTACAACAATAGAACACTGAGAAATCAATTCCTAAAGACTTCCAAATGCAAAAACCAACTTGGGCACAAATTGCTTCAAACACTATGCTTCATGAAAGAAAACACTATAATTACTGTCAAAAGAAACATTTGAACAAGAAGTGGTTGAACATCACTGCTGTTATTATACCTAGTAAAAAAGTTACAGATTTCTATGGCATGCTTGATTGACTTTGGTTTTCCAAGTTGGAAATTCTTGCCATGTAAAAATAGCTTCTCAAATAGGATTCAGAGCAGGATTCTACAACAGCAGAGCATCAATAGGAAAGAAATTGGATTTGGAAAAAGAACTAAAAAGATATGAATAAAACACAGACTTAGATAATCCAACCTTCTATAATTGTTGGTTATAGAAAAGCAGTTGTCTCTATTAAAAATAGAGAAATGCCACTTGAAGAAAAAAGATGAAAGTAGCAGATGGCACAGGATTCCAAAACCTCGTACATAAACAGCACTTCCAATCATCTTCCAGTGAAAAACACTGAGTGGCTGGGATGTCATCTTCCTATTACATTCAGAATGACTAAGTCTTTAACTACTTGAAAGTAGAATGAAATTTTAAAAAGCATGGGTACCACACAACAGCAATGTGGAAAGCATGGGCAAAGAAAAACAGAGAAACAAATGGAGTTAAAAAGAAATAGAAATAAAAAAAACAGTGGGCTATCATACACCAGAGGGATTTCTTAAGGGTAACCTACAGAAGAATTTTTGGAGTTAATACCAAGAAATGTTGCCCACTGTCTACAATGAAGCCAGACACTGGAAGGACAAACGTCCTCAGCACAGCAGGGTGGTGCAGGCCACACTCGGACATTGGGTGTGCATCAATGAAGAGTTACAACTCAAATATTTGTTATTCACTTCCTTGCAAGTATCTTTAAATTAGAAGTAAAATTTATTTATGTGTTCGTATCAGTAGTGACTGCTTTTTTATTTATTATTTTAATTCCTTTAAAGCCTATAATAAAATATCCATTACATCATGTAAAACTACATTACACATTCACATGAAAAATGTATTTCCAAAAGAAGTCATGAGATGAAATTTTTTAAAAATTAAAAATATCTTTCATATCTATCTCCTAATGGAAGTCTATTGGATTCTTATTATCAGTTTCTGCACTTAATCTGTTGCCATATGATCCATAATCAGTAGAGATTGATTTCTTAAGGTCATTTCAAAACTATGTTTTTACAATGAGCCTTGGTATTTATTAGTTATCAAACATACTTGTTCCCTTCAAGTTGTATTTTCCTTAAATTATTATATATCCAGAAAGTACATGTAGGTTAAAGTTACGTAATTTTTATAACAACTGTATGATTTGTGTCTATGACAGGAAAACAGTGTTCAACACCAAATTAAGACAAAGATAAGATTCATAAGACAGGTATCTATAATCTTTGGTTAGTGCCTAATTTTAAAGGCATGATTTAATTTTTTTCTGCTCTTATTTTAATATAATGTAGAACATAGACATACACTTCTACAATATAAAATTGTGTGCATTAGTCTCTTTTTCATTACTAAAACAAAACACCTAAGGTAGGCTAACTTTATAAAGAAAAAGGTTTATTTAGCTCATAGTTCAGGAGATTCAAGGGCATAGCACCAGCATTAACTCAGCTCTGGTAAAGATTTTCAGCAGATGGCATCACAGCAAGAGTATGTGTGAGAGGGAGAGAGAGACATCACATCGCCAGACAGGAAGGCAGACAGTGACGCAGGCATCCGTCTCACTCCTGTGACAACTTGCTCTAGCAAGAACTCAGGGGTCCCACAAGAGCTACTGTAAGAGCAGTGCCCCCAGTGACTTCCCACGAGATTCCAGCTTTGGAAGATTCCATTACCTTCCACATTACCACGTGGAAACCAAGTCTCTAACACATGAATCCTTTGGGAACAAACCACATCCAAACCATAGCATCGCACTTACTAGAAAAAAAGTCTGTGGTCAAGATTTCCCAGTCCTAGTGATTCATTCGGTAGAACAGCTATTTTTCAAAGGTCATGAGGAGGCACATTTTTCTTGCTGTCAGAGACTGACTTTGGAGGCAAGACAAAGGGGAAGAGTACACCATATTTTGAAAGTCTATACTCAAAGGGTAGCATAGTAGTATGTCCTTGCTATTTTGACCTCTCTGTAAAAGCACCATGCAAAAAAATGTGCTTTCTCACCTTAAATATTTTAAACATGACATTGACTCACAAAGCCCTCCTTGTCACTGGCAAACTCTGTCCTCATCCCCATCTTAGCCTTATCCTCCAAAGGCTGAAAATATCTAATATTGAAATCAAGATAAATTATTCAGCAGAATGGATTTAAGCTAAAGGTACTATCCCTAAGAATCGCAGCATTATTATGAGAAACTAAAAAGTATGAATACATTTTAAGTCCTTATTTGATGACATCCATACTGCTATCAATGGAAAACTAAATGGGCCGGGCCATGCTGTACTCTGAACCAGATAGCTGATAAAATTTATGACTAATTTATTAAACCACTTAATAAGCTCAATTATTTTAAGACTCACAAATCTAATGTAATTTTCCAAATAATTAAAAGTGAAGGAAAATCTCAACTGATATCCATTTAAAAATAGAAAGCAAGTAATCCTGGCTGATGGACAGCCAGTTACAACATCAAGCAGCTATTTCCTTTCTTCTCGTTTCTTGAAGAAAGGTCACTAAAACTGAAATACTTTCATATGCCTTTAAACAGGTGAAATTCAAAGGTCAAAGGTCATGAGGAGGCACATTTTTCTTACTGTCAGAGACTGACTTTTGGACGAAAGACAAGGGGGAAGAGTACATCACATTTTGAAAGTCTACACTCAAAGTGTAGCATAGTATGCCCTTGCTATTTTGACCTGCTGAAGGTCCAACACTATGGTCAGCTATAATGCAAACACACAATATAGACTATCACGGCAAATCAAATGGCTGGCATGGGCATTTGAATTCTCAGTATGCAGAACAATTATTCTGTCCATTAGATATTCCAATAAGTATTATGGTTTGGATATGAAGTGTTCCCCAAAGATATATGTGTTGATAGCTCAACCCAATGCACCAATACTCAGAGCTGGAGCTTGGGAAAGTGATCGAATCACATCAGTGGATATATCCATTGACAGATGAATGGGAGGTGGTCAGGTCTTTGGAAGGTGGGACCTGGTTGAAGAAAGTGGGTGCTTGCAGACATGCCTTTGGGGACTATATTTTGTCCTCTACCCCCCCTTCCTGGCTGCCATGACATAAACAGCTTTCCCCTGCCACACCCTCTGCCATGATTTTTCTGCCTCAATACAGGTCTAAAAGCAATGGAGCCAGGGGGCCAAGAATGAAGCCTCTGAAACTGTGAGCCAAAATAAATCCTTCTTTCCTTATTTTCCTCAGGTATTCCTCACCCTGATAAAAAGCTGACTAGCACAATAAGCAAAACTATGATTCCAAAATTAGACTTAACGATTTTAGTGGGTGGACCCATATATATGGGCAATTTGGTCGGCATGATTTTGTTACATAAGCAAATCGCTTAAGATTTCCATAATCAAGAATAAACCTACAATACAATGAAGGAGAACACAACAGACATATGGTCTTAGTTCTCATAAATAGCTGTGCTGTCACTGTGGTTCTAGTAAGAAAACTCTGGGGTAAGTCTGACGATGCCACATCCATATTAGACTTTAAGCGAGTGGTGCCTAAAAGGAGTTGGGACAAATTTTAGGCCATAATTAAAATATCTTTGCTTTAAGTGATTCTGAACAGAACCTAAATGTGCATGGTGCTACCTGTCAGAGATGCTAAAAGGGCTTCTGTACCAGGTGGAAGATGAGGCAAGAAAGGCTCTCAAGAAGTCCTCCCAATCTAAAGGGCTGTGGCCTGGCGCTGGTACAGATTATATTTCGCCAATTCTAGATTGCTATCTTTTGCACGTTTTCACACGCTTGAAAGCAACTCACGATTGTTGTCTGCCAGGCGGCAGCCCTGACGCAGTTGTCAGAGCTTGCATATAAGCATCAAAATTTGCAGAACTGGTGTCAGCAGCTTGGAAAAATCCCAGGAACAACAGTGGAGCAATCTCATTTAAGCAATATGGTGTCGCCAAGGTTTTAATGGCACAGAATATGATATTGTGTGGAAAAATAAGAACATTGACACCCTGAGTCCAAAAGTGATTCAGAGGAATAAAACCCAATGTGAACAAGATCTGAAGAATAATTGAAGCTTGGGTTTCCTGCTATTGCCACAATTGACATTTTAAGCCAGATCATTCTTTTTTGTTGTACAGGGAGGGATCAGGGAGCCTGTCCTGTGAATTATAGGATGGTTAACAGCATCCCTGGCTTCCATCCACTAGATGCCAATAACATTTGACAAATATGACAGTCAAAAAAGCCTCCAAATATTGTCAAAATGTCCCCTGGAGACCAAAATCTCCCCCAATTGAGAATCACCACCTTCGTCAATTTATTTTGCTTGCTCTTTCCTTTTCATGAAAACACAAATGGACATATGTTTTTAAAAATCCAAAATAAGTCTTAATGAGCTGTTTCAAAAAGGAAACTCTAGGAGACAAACTATTGCGTTATAATTTGCAGCAATTTTTTTCTTAGTGGTACATCTTAAAATCGATAGCATCTTCAGTTCAATGAAATTCAGCCACCCACCATCCATTCCCCTTTGTTACGGAGCCCTCCTCCTGGTCTCCTTTGGAGGAATTACTTCCCACTGTGTAGTTTTAGTAGTATCCAGCTCTTCCCTAGCTAATGGTTCTCTGGTCTTCCTTTTGATTCTTTAGAACTGTCCAATATGCCTCTAAAAATTCCCTTGCTTCATAAGTTAACCAGAGTTAAGTTGCAGTCTTTCCATCAAAGAAATCTAACTGGAACAAGGTCCTTATTTAAGCTATCCTGATAGAAGACATTTCAGGATTTCTCCCTGCCACAAAGCTCACCAGCCTGTTAAAACTGTACTGCTTCTCACACTCACCACCTGGGAGAGTGAGTAGGGATGTACATGCAACAAGGTTGTAAAACTAAAACCGTGTGTGATGCGTTATGTCAATTCCTTGTGTTCATCTCTAGTTTTAAATGAAATTAAAGTGTTCCATGATTAAAAGTCCTTTTCAAACAGGTTTATCTGAGACTGGCATGGGTATGTGCCTAGGTTTAGATCTTACATGCTGGAGAACACAGTCGACAGTTCTCTGTGCATTTGAGGTAAAAAGACAAAATGTGGGCATATATACATGACAGCACTACAGCACGAGAACCATCTTCCAAAACTGCTTACAAGGCTTTATTCAAATTTAAGCAACAGACACAATAATGTATAAATGCTCTGTCACTCCAAAAAGTTGCATTTAAAAGACTGAACAGAAAACTTTCTTAATGCTCTTTTTAAAGTTTCTTCTTTGGTAGGGAAAAAATAAAAAGAAAGCTATTGATTCTTCTAAGAACTATCATATAGATGAACACATGCTTTTTGTCAAGATTTGACAGCTGAAAGTTTTCTTGAAGGAAGCTTCAAACAAAACATTTTAAAAAAATAAGAAGAAATAATATAAAGGCTGTACCACCCTCTGTTCTCCTTAAAGGTGACAGAAAATAAATTCTTTATCAATAGTCATTTGCTCAGGTTGTAGGTAGGCTGCCAGCCCCTTCCACGTGAGATATGAAATTGGCTCTCACTGGCACCTTTTATTCATCTCATCTGCCCTTTCCCTTTCGTGGACCTAGGCAGAGTGAACAGGAGTTGAAGAGGGAGGGAGGGAAAAACACATACGCATCACAGTGAGGGTTAATGTAACAAAAAGCCTACAGCATATGGGGAGTGGGGGGGACAAAACAAAAAAAACAACAACAGAACAACAACAACAACAAAAGACAAACCTATGTGTTGTAGAATTAAGCAGTGTAACCCCGAGACTAACCCCCCAAAAAATCCTTATTAAAATAAAATTCAATTAAAAATACTAAAAATTCAAAGACAAGAAATGCTACCAGAACTTACTGATTTTCTTTGCTTCTTAATGAAAGTGATTTAAATTTTTTTTAATATTTAAACTTCACTATCTAATTATATACTCCATCAAACTAACCCAATTAAATAATTACAAAGTGCTACATGGGAATCTACTGAAATATATACAGACCCTTTTGGCAGTGCTAATTACATCTTGATTTTTTAAACCCTAAGCCATAAGCCTTTTCTACTTCCTGACAAAATGGTGGTCTTAATCTACAACTCATTCTGTTCCATATGTTTGTGCAAATTGTGGGCATGCTTAGCCGTTTGTCAAGAGAGAAAACATATTAGGGAACGTTTTTCAAACCCCTCATCACGGGGATGAAAGATTTCAGGCCCAAAGAGGTTATATCAAATGTTGAAGGTCCTATAGCCAGTGAGTACAATCCAATTCAAAGATTCTTTACATTAATTCTCACAAACAAAATAGGTGCACAGTTCAAAACAAAACAAATGTATACCCAGCATCAACTCAGAGGCAGGCATGTGTTTGGTGCTCACAGAAGAAATACATTCACAAGACCACATAATGCTCCGTGCTATATGCAAATGTCAGAAATAGCACAGATGGGAAGTACTTGACTCTATTTGGATTAAAATGTACTCACACATTTTTATGAATAAGTATATCCTTTAAGTCTTTAAAAAGTAGTACTTTTTGCCAAATAAGAAAAAAGAAAAATAATCTGTTATGTTTTGCACGCTGCTTTTTTTCAGTTTGTAGCTCTTCCCCGTCTTTTTGAATCAGCACATAAGGATCTACTTGACTGACTAGTATTCCACTGTAAGCACGAACCATAGCTCATCGTCCAGCCCCACAGGATGGTATTTGCATTGCTTCAAATTTTCTACTATTACAAAAATACTTTAATGAGCATTCTTTTTTATTTTTTTAAATTTTTTTATTTGTTTTAATTAGTTCTACATGACAGTAGAATGCATTTATGTACTTTGATATATCATACATAGATAGGATATAATTTCTCATTTTTCTGAGTATACATGTTGCAGAATCATATTGATCATGTAGTTACATGTATACAAACAGTAATAATGTCTGTTTCATTCTACTATCTTTCCTCTCCCCACATCCCCACCAGTCCCTTCCTTCTACCTAATCTAAGCTAACTCTATTCTTCCCTACTGTCCCCCACCTTATTATGAATTAGCATCCGCATATTAGAGAAAACATTCACCCTTTGGTTTTGTGGGATTAGCTTATTTCATTTAGCATGATATTCTCCAATTCCAACAATTTACTTGTAAATGCCATAATTTCACTCTTCTTTAAAGCTAATATTCCATTGAGTGCATATATACTACATTTTCTTTATTCATTCATCTATTGAGGGACACCTAGGTTGGTTCCATGGTCCAGCTATTGTGAATTGAGCTGCTATAAATATTGATGTGGCTTCGTCACTATGGTATGCTGATTTTAAGTCCTTTCGGTATAAACCAAGGAGTGGGATAGCTGGGTCAAATAGTGGCTCCATTCCAAGTTTTCTGAGGAATCTGCATACGGCTTTCCATATTGACTGCACCAATTTTCAATTCCACCAGCAATGTATAAATGTACCTTTCCCCCCACATCCTTGTCAATATTTATTGTTGACTGTATTCTTGATGATTGCCATTCTGACAGGAATGAGATGAAATCTTACAGTAGTTTTGATTTGCATTTTTCTAATTGCTAGAGATGTTGAACACTTTTTCATACATTTGTTGATCAATTGTATTTCTTCTTCTGTGAAGTGTCTGTTCAGTTCCTTAGACCATTTATTGATTGGGTTCTTTGGTGTGAAGTTTTTTGAGTTCTTTATATATCCTAGAGATTAATGCTTTATTGGAGGTGCATGAGGTAAAGATTTTCTCCAAATCTATATGCTCTCTCCTCACTTTATTGTTTCCTTTGCTGAGAAGAAGCTTTTTAATTTGAATCCATCCCATTTGTGGATTCTTGGTTTTACTTCTTATACTTTAGGAGTCTTATTAAGGAAGTCAGATCCTAGGCCATCGCTCGTGGTGAAGATTTGGGTCTGTGTTCTAGTGCCAAAGTCTTTGATCCACTCTGAGTTGATTTTTGTGCAGGATGAGAGATAGAGATTTAATTTCATTTTGCTATATATGGATTTCCAGTTTTGCCAGCACCATTTATTGAATAGGCTATCTTTTCTCCAGTGAATGTTTTTGTCAACTTTTCTAGTATGACATAACCATATTTATGTAGGTTTGTCTCTGTGTCCTCTATTCTGTACCATTGGTCTACAAGTCTATTTTGGTGCCAATACCATGCCGTTTTTATTACTACAGAATTCTTTTAGTTACTATTCATAATACCATTAATAATTCAACTATAAGATAGAAGCATGTAATAGAAAAAAATCTAGAGTAATAAAATGAATAAAATGTGAGAGTTTATCACCACAGGAAGGAATTATAGAAAATTTTGATTTCCAACATTACAAATTTATATAACATCTTAATTTTTTTTAAAGAGAGAGAGAGAGAGAGAGAATTTTTAATATTTATTTATTTATTAGTTTTCGGCGGACACAACATCTTTGTTTGTATGTGGTGCTGAGGATCGAACCCGGGCCGCACGCATGCCAGGCGAGCGCGCTACCACTTGAGCCACATCCCCAGCCCAACATCTTAATTTTTTAAGTGAGCCTATTACTAATTGGTGTTCTTTGTTAATGGGGTACTATGTATGACATATGCTATTCATCATTAGCTACAATATTATTTACTTGAATACATAATAGCAGAATAGCAGGCATTTAATTTTCAATCTTTAAATACATTCATTAATAGATTTAGAAACTCCTGGGGAATCCTCAAAAACTATTCTCATATATTGAGAAAACAAGGTTCACTGTTCATGTAACTAAGAACTATTAAGAGATACAATGATAATTTATAATTAAGTTTGGAAAGAGGTAACATAGGACTAATAAGCACAATCCAAAACCAAAAAGTAGCCAATTTCATACATGCAGCACATTCTCAAGTACAGTAATGATGTGTCTTATTACAATCATTTTTCTCTAAAAATGCATGATACATACAGCCAGTCCATCAGCATCTCTCTGCAATAACATGAGACTCACCGCTTCTGGCTTTCAGATTCCTTCTTGGCTTGCTCCAATGCCAGCTCCTCAGCGACCCTTCTTTTTAGTTCTTCATCAGAAACTAGAATCAACAAAGAGCAGGAGATAAAATAAGTGACTTCCTAAAAACAAAGGAAAGAAAACCCTCAGGAACACCAAGATGAGAAGGATCTAAATGCACAAGTTCTGTCACGTGGTCGGTATCTCCTTGAAATTTCCCAAGCACTACACTTCAAGAGTAATTTAACAAGAGTCTCCTGGTGACCCAGAAATTTCCACACCTGCCAAAATGCATAATAAACTCAAGGAGCTGCTTACTGGTCCACTAGGTACAAATTTTTAAAAATGATGTCCCACCATTAAAGTCTAACAATTGTGTGTTAATGGAGGCCAAGCTGTAATGGACTTCAGAGAGGAAAGGAGACCAAAATCTTCTTACTTCAATAACTAAATTTATTTAAGAAAGTCATTTACTACAGTGAGGAGATCATTGTGTTTACATTCTTTTTTCATGACTTACAAAAAAAGACATTTGTGATTTATGAAAATTTGGAAACAGGGCTGGGGTCGTGGCTCAGTGGCAGAGCGCTTACCTCGCACATGTGAGGCACTGGGTTCGAGTCTCATCACCACGTAAAAATAAAGAAAGAAAATAAAGATATTATGCCTATGTATAACTAAAAAAAATATTTTTTAAAAATTTGGAAATCATGTTTTCTGGAATACATGTCATTCGAATTCAAGAGCGAACATCTGGAGGGAGACACAGAACACTGCTGAGGACACAGCTGGAGCTTTCCTAAATACCTGGTGACTTGATTTGAAACATCTGGCCTTTGCAATTCGAAGACTATGTTTGATATGTGATATGTTTTGTAAAGATTCTTACAACTGTGATGGTAAATAAAATGGACAAGTTTTACATACTTCCTCATGAGCCTTGAGAAATATGCAAATAGTATCTCTTCTTCATTAGAAACTTGCTGCCTAAAATATGAGCAAAAGAGTACCAGAACCATTTAGGAGAATCTAGGAATACACACAGAAACCAAGCATTATTTCAAATGGTTGGACCTATTAGATGGAAAATGAGACAGTACTGTCTCTTCTCTCTGAATACATTACTTGATGAACTAGACATTCTATGTGCCTTTCCTCAGAGCATATGCAAAAACTTAATAGGATATGTGCAATCCTTAAATACTTGGCTAACCTTGAATAGTAGCAAAAATATATATGGACGCAATAAGGATGTTTTCTCTCAGTGGTGGACTATCACAAAACAACAAAGCATAGTGTTGCTGGAACACCATCAAGATGATGAAAATAAAGAGGGGCAGGATGGTGCACGCCTGTAATGCCAACAGCTCAGGAAGCTGAGATAGGAGATGGCAAGTTCGAGGCCAGCCTCAGCAACTTATCGAGGCCCTAATCAACGTATTGAGGCCCTGTCTCGAAGTAACAAATAAAAAGGGCTGAGGATATGACTCAGTTAAGTGCCCCTGGGTTCAAGCCCTCAGACAAAAGAAGAAGAAGAAAAGGATAATGGTGAAAACAGAACCCACAGAACAGTGTCTTCTGACAAGAGAACTCTTCTAGAGTATACATAGTACAATATATAAAGATTTCTTACCCCTGAACAATAAAAAGACACCCCAATTAAAAATGGGCAAAGGACATAAACAGGCATTTCCCAAAAGAAGAGATGTAAGAATGGCCAATGAGCACATAAAAGCTGCTCAATAGCATTTCTCACCAGGCACATCAAAATCTCACTGACATAGCTTTAAAAACCTTACATAAAATTAAAACCTCCCTAGGGCTGGGGTTGTGGCTCAGTGGCAGAGCGCTGGCCTACATGTGAGAGGCTCTGAGTTCAATCCTCAGAACCACATACAAATAAATAAATAATATAAAGGAATTGTGCCCATCTACAACTAAAAAAGTATATTTAATTTTTTTTTAAATTTAAAACCTTTCTAAGACACACACACACACACACACAAAATGACACACCATTTCAAAACTTCTATCATCAAAATGGTACACAATAACAAGTGTCAGTGAGGATGGCGAAACTAGAACCCTCATCCATAGCCGGCGGGAGTATAAAATGGCACAGCTCCTGGGAAATAGTTTGGCATTTCTAAAACTGCAAAATGGAATAACCTTAGAGCCCGTGATTCCACTCTCAGGTAAGGTAAATATTCAAGAGAATTGAAACCATATGTCTACACAAGAACTTGTTCAGGAATATTGATAGCAGTATTATTCACGAATCCCCAAAGTGGAGACAACCAAATGCCCGTCAGCTAATGAATGGATACAGGAAGGTGCTCTCACAGTATACTAATAGGCCATAAAAAGGAAATGAAGTACTGATCCATGCTACGACATGGATAAATCTTAAAAACATTATGCTAACCAAAAGAAATCAGGCACATAAGGTTAAATATGTGGTGAGCATTTAGTTTGCCAAAATCCAAACAGAAGAATCTTAAGGTTTCTACTTTGAAATGGTCACACAAAAACTAGAGAAACAATTGGACAGAAAATTCTATAAGTATTCAGGAAAATCTTAAGTTTTTCCACAATTAAATGTTTTAAAACAATACAAATAATTGCTGAGAAATTGCCAGCATAATAGCTTGCCAAAGAAGCTAAACAGTTTGGTTTTCTACCAGCCAGACTTTGGGTAAATATATTCAACTTTTGACTTTTGGATACTCACCCTAGGTTAGGTGTACCTGTGGGCTACGAAGTTCTAGACTACGCACTTTGCAAGGTGATGATTTCCACATTTCCATCTACCTCTCAGAAATGAGCAAAACAATGTGATGCTAACTTTTCAAGTTGTACGCAGACAGCAACTCCAAAGGAAGAAAATATTCAAATAAATATTAATCTAATTAGTCCTACCTATCTGCACTCTGAAGTTAAGCATGCTAATTAGGATCAACACACTGTAGACCTACCTATCTAAAATCATGCTGCTTCTCCTAGATTAGTTCCAATTACAACACCAAAAGTTTTCTCAAGCAAAACTCAACCAGATTCTCCAGCAAAATTTAATTTGTCAATTAAAACTAGGCTTCTGTGAGACTTCAATCTACCAACTCTTAAGTATAATTAACAGATCAGCTTTAAAAATGAGCTGAAAGTCTCACATTATCTTTTTGTTGTTTAAAGTTTCTTTCCAACTTTATTGATAAAACTGACAAAAAATTGTATATATTCAAGATGTACAATGTGATTATTTCACATAAATACAAATTATGCTATAATTACTATAATCAAACTAACATATCAACTACCACACATATTCATCATCTGTGTGTATATGGAGTGAGGACACCTAAAATCCACTTTCTTGTCAAATTTCAAGTAAATGATACAATATTATAAAGTCACTCTGCTTTAAGTTCTATATCACCAGAACCTACCTTATAATGTCAAGTTAATGTGCTTTCACCAACATCTCCCTATTCCCCACTCCATCCACAGCCTCTGGCAACCACTGTCCTCTTCTCCATTTATTCTCTATGTCCATGTATTAGCAAGATCATGCAGGATTTGTTTTTCTGCATCCGACCTATTTCACTTAGCACAATGTCATCTTTTCATAGTGCATTATGCCTGTGACATAGGGGCTACCTATGGAGGAAAATCCAAAATGAGCAGTGAGCTTTGTAGTCTGATGTGATCAACTGGTAGAACAATGAGGCCACCATTGGTGGATGGGCATGAAGCCAAATGGGCGAGGCCCTTCAGAGGCAGTGGTGTGGGCACACAGAAATTCAGCTTAAAAGGTAGATGTTTCTTTCCCTGCACCCTTCCGTCAGCCGTCCGTCATCAGCCCTACCGCCTGCTGTAGGGTGAGGAAAAGACAGATGAGGCTATGAGACAGGGAGGGAAGTGGGGACAAGAAAGGACCAGCAACTGAACGGGCAAAACTCCAGGGTTGCTGAAGACACGCTCAGTGACCAGCTAGCTGACATCACTTCTGGTATGTAAAGGGACCCAAGCACAGCTATCTTTCTAATGCCCTCACTACTTACAGAAAAGAAGAAAAAAATTCACAACTTTTGGGTCTCAAGTCCAGGGTCAAATTCAAAAATGTAATTGCCTTAGCTACAATCAAGAATTTATAATAACAAAAGAGAACTATGACCTAGGATAAAAAGTTTAAAATCTAAAATAGCAAATCAAAGCACAGATGGGAAAATAAACCAGGGTGGTAATGGGTTTTTAGCAAATCTAAGCTTCATGTTATTTGTTTTTAAATCAATAGAATACAGAAAGCAAAAATATATTTCTTTGGATAGGTCAGATCCAAAGTGCATAAGGGGAAAAGATACACCATTTGGAGACCAGTATTTAAAGTGGCCTTTCTGAAAACACTCTTCAGCTCTTAGGATCTGAACATTTTCTCAAATAAAACTGTTATTAAACTAAAAGGTCAGTGTTTCAGGATGGACTACTTTAAGGGAAGCGCAGGAAAGGCCAACTTTGCCTATTAGCACAGTGAGTCTCCAAGCAGATCTTTAGGAGCTGGCAAAGTTTGTGAAGGAGAAAAAGAGTAAAAGCAAAATATTCAAGCCATATAAATCAGACTTGTCGTGGAAATTTGCAAAATGATTTCAAGTTCAGTAAGTATGGTTTCATGGCTTTTACATACATACATTCCCCTTAAAATGTGTTAAGGCAAGAGAATGTTTTCTTCTCATCCTTGACCCTGCACTTCTTAAATCTTCTCAGAAAACATTTTAATTTCTTTCTCAATAGCAAATGTATCTTAATGAACACAAACACTGGTGTTTTGACACTGACCATAAAACATGAGAAACGGTCAAACACTACAGTTGCTTGGTTATAGGAAGTATGGCCCTAAACCCTTTATGTGAAACTGTTGTTATAAATAATAAATACTTGAATGATTAAAAGCAGCTGATGATTTCTAACAAATTTTGTTGCTAGTCCAAAGAATTGTCTTTACTGATTGCCTAGGAATCTTTTAACTCTCTTAGTAATCTAATTACTAAGCTATAAATTTGGAGTTAGGACCAAATGAGAAACTTAAAAGATTTCTAAATTATGCTTGATTCTGAGTATTCTTAGGAACTGAATATCGTATTCTTCAGAGAAAGTGTTGCACGTACAGCACACCTCTTCTCTTACATGACGTGCAGCCAAATTTCTGTTTTCTCTAGCAAACTAACAAGTGGGAGTGGGGACAGACACTAAAATGCATTTAAGACAGATCCCTGAAAGGTGAACAGAAATGACTCCAAAAGAAGGAAGGACTTTATAACCTCACCACCTATGGGGGGAAAAAATGGAAGACTGAAAATCAACCATGATTTAGGGCTTCTTACATGAACTCCCCAGACCTCAAGGGACAGACCAACCAATTTCCTTTGCAACTTATCCCATGTATGATTTTCCTTTCCTCCATTTTATTTGCATAATCCTTTCACATTAATTCCCTCCCTAATTACAGTGTTTCTTAAACAATCTCTATAAACTGCTTAATAAAAATTATGGCTTCCTACTTTAAAACAATATCAGATTCTTTGGGATTTTTCCTTAACTGCATTTCTCATTTTGGTTTTACTATGTGCCGATACATATCATTGAAATTATGTAAAGCCTATTATTTCCTGGGCTAGCTTACAAACACTAAAGGGTAAAGATCTACTATGAGAAGAAAATAAATATATGAGATTGCATAATATCATATTTTATTTATTTATTTGGTACTAGAGATTGAACTCAGGGGCCCTAGATCACTGAGCCAGATCCCCAGCCCTATTTTGCATTTTATTTAGAAACAGAGTCTCACTGAATTGCTTAGCACCCTGCTTTTGCTAAGGCTGGCTTTGAACTCATGGTTTTCCTATGTCAGCCTCTACAGCCACTGGGATTACAGACCTGTGCCACAATGCCCAGTTCATAATATCAGATTTTTAGACAGTGATTCTGACTCTCGCAGGATTGAGATAGTTGAGCCAAAGCTTAGGGCATAAGATACAGCCAAATTAAATTTTCAGCACCATAGAAATCCCCATTAATCTATAATTTCAATAAATTCATTAATAGGAAAAGAAAATGTGTTGTCAACAAATACTAATGAAAGCATCCCATGCAATCAATGAAATACAATACACAGTATATTAGAACTAAATGACACTGCATGTGCTGAATAAATCTTGTCCTGTTCCTTACTTTCTAAAAGAGATAGGGTTTGATTGGGAGGAGAGTCGAAACATGACTAGGATAAATCTCAGGAGTGAGAAATAAATGGTTTGCCATTTGTGGCACAATCTAATTTTCAGACAAATAAACCTGATATTCTCATTCTCTCTCTCTCTCTCTCTCTCTCTCTCTCTCTCTCTCTCTCTCACACACACACACACACACACACACACATAGAATATAAGTACATTTGGCTGACAGTTACCTTCACTAACCTGTAAGGAGAATGTACCTAAAGGCCGCCTTCAAAAAACTGCCATCTGTCATACCTGGCAGGGTAACTGTGGCTACTTACAAGTTAATGAAGATGGTAGAATGAAAATTCTTAACTGCACATTCATAATCATCAATACTGTGTCAGAAGGAACAGTGTTACAAAGAGTTTGGCAACCTAAACATTAACAGCATCAAGTTAATGGTTTATTTTGTAGTATTATTGCTCCATCAGGATTTATATACCTTTGTAAATTTCTAATTTGAATGGCATAATATGCAAATAATGTCCATTTTATTGTTTGCTTCACAGTAAGCACTCATAGAAACCGGTTCCATGTTCCATTCTATGTGAAAACAAACATCAATACTGGGCTGCAGAAGCTGTACAGCCAGAGACAAGCTCGTAACTCATATTCTACAGTTTTCACGTTTTTAAGTAGACAATTCATAAAACCAGAATTGAGAATCAGATCTATCTAGTATTTCATGTCTTAATATCCTGAATAATAGTTGCAAGATCTCACAAAGCCTCTAGGAAAATAAGATCTATAATTTAAATTAAAAAATAATAATTACCTCTGGATATTGCTTTTTGATGCATAGCTTAATTTTTTGTTTGTTTCAGAAATGGATATATTTTGTTCACTGGGGATAAAACTATAAATTAAACAGCATTAACTCTCCAATCCCAAATGAAGTACAAAAAAACACCAAAAACTTGTTTCCATTTAATTAAAATAGTTAAAGGTTCGATCTGAAGGAGTCAAGAAATGCAGAGAGGATCACATGGAAATGAAGGGGATTCGGTCTGCTCTTGGCAGGGCCACAATTCATTTTAGTAATTTTGTTCAAAACACTTCATTGCTTTAGGCCAAGACTGTCTCATATGTAAAATCAGGGTCCAAACCAGCAAATTCCCAGTATCCCTTCCCTTCTGTTTTAAATGGGAGACTGATGGATTGAATTCAGGCTTGAGCCTTCACTGGCCCTAAAAAGGCCTCTGGAATGAAGAAGGTAAAGGAAAACTACAGTTTATCATAGGAAACATATATTGTCAGTTGTTTGCTTGGAGTGACAATTTATTCATTTACAGAAATTGTCTCTCAGGTACCCACCCAGCAAACCACCAAAACCAGCCTCTAGGCTTTACAAAGGAAAAGGAAAAACAAATGCAGGCTTTGCTAGGTAAATATGAGCAGGTGTTCAACAAAAACTTGTTAATGGTTTAATTTGTGGAGTCAAGCATCAGTCATTAGTAAAATAAGTCACCTACTTTGGGGACAGCTTAGGGAAGATTTAGAAGAAACATATACACAACTGTAAAATATATTGTCTAAATATAAAGACTGACTGCTACTCAGAAAAGAACCCTCCAGACAAATCCCAGCTCTCCAGCTTCTGATAACCCTGCTGCCACCACCAGGTTTCTGCTTCTAACCCTCCTGTACAAAGAATCTGAAGCCACCATTACCAACAGCATGTTGCTCATGAAGGAGAGGGCTGGGCATTCACCAGTCACATACCCCACTGGCCACAGAGTAGCAGTCTGAATGTTTAAGCTCCATTTTCTGTTCTCTCATCTACCATATGAAGTTATTTTTCTTTTTAACTTTTTCCCCCAAAATCAAACAGCCTCCTCCAAACTAGAGAAAGCAATCAATTCACCAGGTAGCAAATTCTTGCTGATCTAATCCTACACTAGGCTTTATGAGAGATGAAGACATATAAAATGGTTCCTGCCATTAAGGATATAATAATGTATCTGAATCAGTAAAATTGTGTTCCTAAATTGTGTTTAGTCTCAAGGAAAGTCACCAAGGTCAACTATTGTTAAAGAGTTAGGACTTGAGTGATGACCTAAATTAAACAGATGGAAAGGAAAAAGATTTGATTATAAGAAGTAAAAACAGAAGGGTAAATAGTGCTAAACGGTAGGGAGCTTTAGAAACTAGGCAGGAATTTTAAAAAGAAATGTTTAAGAAACAGGGCATCGCAGACAGTTACAAACCTAAAAAAATGTAGCAAAATAAGGTGTTATGGGAAATGTAATGTACTACATGTTTGCAGACAGACCAGGGAGGGAAAACACAAGGCAATGAGTGGTGATCTGAGTGTAAACCTGCCCTCCCCTCAAAGCAGCAGCACCTCCCGGGAACTTGTTACAGAACCACCAAATCAAAAACTCTGGGGAAGGGGCCCAACAAGGTGTGTTAATAAGTGCTCCAGGTGATCTTGCTGCACACTGAAGTTTGAGAGCCACTGGCAAATGGTGATGATGACCTGGAGTAGGAGACTGGCCATGAAGGTGGAGTCTGAGGTACAAGACAGATCACTGGGAAAAACCGATCATCTGAGACTAAGAGATGAAAGAGAAAGATGTCAAAGGTGCATCCAGATGCCAGAAAATTAATACCCATGATGGTCAATTAAGTAAAGAAGGAGAGGCTATTTGGGGAAGAAAGATAATGAGCTCAGTTTCAGACATGTTCAATTGAAGGTAATGGTAGAACCACCACATGGAATTGTAGGCAATTAGATATTTGATCCTGAAAACTCAGATTTGATTTGAGACTTGGCTGGAAATGCTGATTTAGGAATGACTGTTACAGATCTGAGCTCAGTAAATTCAACCAGGAAAAAAAAAAAAAGTGTGCAAAGGAAAAAGGGTAAAAGCCCGAGGAATAGGCCTTAAAAATTCATCAGATGAAGAAGGGGAGTTTAAAAAAAAAATCATTAGGTACAAAGAAGAAATATAGTTAAGAAATGAACCAAGGTAGCACATGTAGAAATGCTAAATAGATTTTATCTCAGGTGCCAATTCTGATCAGTTGGCAGGAGCTGCCTGGGGTGCTGTGTGTAGAAGGACTCTGAGGACAACTCCAGGTTCGGGGAATTAGTGTCTACCCTGGGCACAGGAGGAAGAACTGGCAACATGGGTTACAATTACCTGCCATTCCACAGAGCGCATGGAAATCAGATTGTGTGAGCATCAGCCATCAGTGGGAGGAGATTGGTGGAAGGCAGCAATTATAGGTCTTAAAACTGAGACAGGAAGGGGTGAAAATTATAAATAAAAGAAGATTTTCACAAATAGTAGAAATCAGTGCATGTTTGAAAGCAGTCATGATCAATAATTGTCACTAAATTATAAGATACAGATGGATGCTAGTTATTATTTCTCCAAAGAAATTTAGAGAATATAATGTATATATTACTCATAAAGAGCAGGCTAACACACAGTAACTTAAAGCAATTAATCTTTATATATTATTCTCTAGTACATTTTCCTAATGACCATCTTAATACAGGTTTCACAGCCTTTTTTTAAGAATATTTCATAACATTAAAACAGAGTAGACAAGCCCAGTTCACATGCTTAAAAAAAAGGCTTCAAACAACACTAATGCCCTTACCTAAATAATTTGTTTTGCTAAATAGAACCACAAATACCATTCTGATTCTTAATTCATAAATCATCTTCTCTCTTCCTATTGTTATGAACTAGTCTGTGTTTTAGTCATATGTATATGATCAAATATATATATATATATATATATATATTTAATCTTCAAATATATTACACACTAATAAAATTCCTGAATTCAACTAATATACTACTTAGTTCTTTAAGCTCTGATACTATTTTGTAAAGAAGACTTTCAATTTATCTTTAGATACAATCAACATGCAAGGAAAGCTTAAAGACTCAAAAGTCTGAAAATGAAATCTATCTTCTAATCCACCTAACTTTCTACAGCCTTAGGAAATCCAACTAAACCAATCTCCACACTCCATTCTTTAATTTATTTATTTATTCTAATTTGTTATGTATGACAGCAGAATGCATTTCAATTCACAGTACACATATAGAGCACAATTTTTCCTGTCTCTGGTTGTACACAAAGTGGAGTCACACCATTCATGTCTTCATACATGTACTTGGGAATAATGTGTCCATTTCATTCCGATGTCTTTCCCCTCCCCACCCCTCCCTCCCCTTTGTCCTATCTAAAGTTCCTCCATTCCTCCCATGTTCCCTCCACCCCCCACCATCCCCATATGGATCAGCATCCTCATATCAGAGAAAACATTCGGCCTTTGGTTTTTTGGGATTGGCTTACTTACCTTAGCATAATATTCTCCAACTCCATCCATTTACCCACAAATGCCATGATTTTTTTCTCTTTTAATGCTGAATAATATTCCATTGTGTATATGTACCACAGTTTCTTTTCATTCTTATGAATGAAAATAAAATTTGTGACTCAATAACAACCCTTTTTAAAAAGGAAGAAAACGTGAGTCCTATGTCTAGATATGGACCACTGTTGGACAATGGAAATATTGGGAGGATCCCAGACCTGGGGGTGTCAGTGGCTGCACAGAGAGCCCTTTAAGGGTGAGATGCCAAAAGGACCTCTTTAACATACTGGCTAACCACTGCTGCAGAACAATGGCTTCTCCTGGGAAGTTTTTTAAAAGCAATTCAGATTTTATACCCATGCCTAATTCATATTTTATTTATGATAGCTCAAATATATTAAAATGCCGAGACAGCATTATACATATTGGTATAATATTTTTCATTAAGCTATAGTGCAATATCCTAGGCTTTGTTTTTTATTTAATTCACATTGTGATAATTAGATCAGCCTCTTTTGAAGTCAGACTATAATACCTATGGCTCTGTTATTTTTTCCTTCATCTAAAGTAACAAATCTCCACTTAATGTTCAGAAAACACCATTTCAATGTATCATAAGTAGTTATAATCTCTAATAAAACAAAAATAATTCTCTGCGAAGCTTTGTGGAAGCTCTGTGACTTAGCTGGTCACAGCTGATTTTACCACTTTTAAAATACAAGGCTGCACACACAAAGATTTTAAGACCAAAGCATGGTGTTGTCTTTTGTTTAAATGCAAGGATACACTTACATTTTTTCTGAAAGTAAAATAAATTCTCCACCATAAAGTTAGACTGCACAGAGATCACAGGAAAAAAAAAAAAAAACCTTATGATCATATTCAAAATGATACAGAATCTCCTTAATACCAATGTTATATAGAGGTGGGATTTCTCCTTAAGAAGCCCTTCATTTTTGTAATGTACTCCATTTTGTAAGGTGGGTATCAATTCTGTAGAATTCCAAGGACCACATAAAATAGCAGTGAAAAAAGACCAGTGGTTCTCACCCTTCTCAGCTGGGGCTCTGCTCTTGTGATTGTTGCTGTTGTTTTGTTTGCAATGCTGAAGAACAAACCCAGGGCTCAACATGCTGGGCAAGCACTCTACCTCAGAACTAGCCCCCAGTTCTGCTTTATAACAGCAAATATTTTACAATTACTGTCCTGAAATGAAACAGATAATAATCTAACAAAATTTTTAATCAATATAATGCCCCAAGTATTATATTTAAAAAGAAATAAAGGAAGCTGATTTATAATAAAATAATGGCATTTTACTATGTAAATGCTCAACCATAACTACTCTAGAAGATGCAATAAAACAGCCTGAATATTGAGTTTCTGTGTAAATCACCACAAATGCAAAAGCTGTAGCTACTGCTACAGAGTTAATTGCATTCCTAGAAAATTCAGTATATTTTAAAACCATACAAAACATACTTTGGGCTTATATTTAAATCAACTAAGTTCTAGGCCAGGTAAACAGGTTTGTAACTGCTCGAATTTCTGACAGGACAATCAGAAGTTGAGGGCACAGGACAATCCTTTGAGGTGCAGAACTACCCTAGACACTGTGGGCATCTGGATGCCTGACTGGACCTGTGAGCACCAGCACCTCCCCCACAGATTTCCAAAGTGCCTAAAGCATGCAGTAATTTCCAAAGTTGGGCTGTACTACCCCACCACAGAGTACTATCCATTTAGCTAAGCTAAAATATTCACCCTAAAAAAAGGGAGGGGAATTTATATCACTTATTATTTTCATAGCCACTGATAACCAACAAATAATTCACTAATATTATTACAGGTTTTTTTAAAAAAAACACAGATAAAAATTTAGAGATGACACTAACCTCTCCTCCCCAACACAATTTTTGCCTTTAGGTGCTCATCTCCATGCTCACCAAAAAACATATTTTCCCAGTCCACTTATAAAGACCATTTTGAATTTCCTTGGGGGAACCAAAATTACTCTGCTAATCATCAAACTGTCTTTTCTGTCTTTTTTTTTCTCTCTCTCTCTCTCCTGATACATTAAGAGGAGGTGAGGCCTCCACTACTAATTCAGACGCAAACTGCAGCCTAAAGAAAGACCCCAGGTGTCTGTGATGATATCACAAGAGCACATGCACAGAAAAACCAGGGAGGTACAGAACAAACCCCATCCACACACAAACTGCAAAGGTGTGCATTACTAAGCATTTGCAGACATTTTCAGGTTCCTAAGAGACCAATTTCCCAAGCACAGATTTCTTTCAGACTTACTTCCCATCAAAATGATCTACATCTGACCAATTAAAACTGCATGATTCTTACGTGACAATTAACACCACAAACAAAGAGTTCAATAAGACCCCATCTTTCTATTTATATTCATGGAAAAATAAGAAAAGGATTTAAAGTTACTCACCCTAAATTAACTAACAATAATCTACCAAGATCCCTTTTTGAAATTAAGGAAGTGAAGATTTAATAAGTAATAATTTCTCTATAAACACCAAAAATAACATTAGCTTTTGGATACCATAATATGAAGTTATCTAGAAGAAATGGTAGAAAGGCAGCAAGGAAGAGTACAATCTAAACCTATATGACACTTAAAAAAAAAATGCATTTAGAATTATTTTCAAGTACCTTCAGCAATTGGATCCAGTCCTTTTAAAAAAAGGTGTTATCAGGTAGAGGTCCTTAGGGGAATTGACTTAATGAAACTAATAATTAGAATATCAACTGATTCTCCATAAATAATAACTTCCAACATACACGATGATTTCCTCAAATAATTTGCTAAGTAATTTGAGATTTCCTATCAGGGAATGTTCTTACCAAGCCCTCCCCTACTCTCACCCCTTGCCCCACCTCCCATCCTGTTAGTGTAAGTGAACATAAATCTTCTCTAATTCTGTTACAAATTATAAATTTAATTACTCCAAATGAATAAGATTTAACTGCATGTTTTAACACTTTGAAATGGTTTTAACATATTTTATCTCAGATATATAGTTTATGGAGAATTTAATCAGAAGAAATTAATCTAATAATGCATTTAATATATTTTTATAAATATAATATAAGAAACCTTTAAAAGGATAAGATGAAATGGTCAAATGTAAATTTATATGCATGTGAAACGTGGCTATGAAATCATGAGGACGGTGTAACATGCCAGACATCACAGGCTCAGGTTCTGCCACAGCCATTGTGCACATACGTGTTTGCAGAGACATGGAGAGACCACAGGGTTGTCAAATAAAATACAGAATCGTGTCATGTTTGATTCAACTTAAATGTATAGAAAAACAACTCAATGAGAAGGATAGCAAAACAATTTTAATAAAAGGTTTACAGAGACCCATGTTCTCCTGACCCTTCCCTCTGTGACTTATTTTCTTATCTAGAAATTACCAATTAGGTTTCTCTTGAAGATGAAATGCAGTGAACTGAGGAGGTATTTGAAGGTCAAAGATGAACATCATAACACTAACAGAGTGAAACTCTATTCAACTGAAGAACCACCAGTGTTTTATTTTAAAAGTCCCTACTGATATTGTATAATGTTTCAGTGAGCCAGTACTATATTTTGGAAGAGATTGTTTTGTTTTAAACCATATATTCTTCAGAATGCCAATGTGCTAGGCACTGCAATTTTTAAACTTCCAGAAAAGATTATATAACAACAACAACAACAAAAATCTGTGGTGCATCTTTCATGAGGAGTTAGGACCTGGCTTGATGTCTAGGTCCAATGACATTAGTATTTTAGCTTCTGATCACCATGGTTCATATATTTATTGTAAATGAATTTGATTTGACAATAATAAAAATTAATTTGAGTCTCTTTCATTACCTTTGAATGCTGCTAACGTCAAAGATTATGATGAATGATAAGGAGACAGAAGGGTAAAGTAAAATTGATGTTCATAAAGTATTTTCTAAAAATTCATTTTTCATGACCAGCTTAAAAGCCTACTGAATCTTCCTCCTAGGAACATGAAGACTGGTGGCAAAGACAAAGACCCAGATAATGAGGCTGGCTATTATATATTTTATATATAAAACAATGAAAACCTGAAAGTAAATTAAATAGCCAAAGCCAAGATAACATCAAATAGTAACATGGCATATCTACATGATGAAATACCTCACTAATATTAAGAAACATGCTTTGAAGAATATTAGTCCTATGAAAAAATTCTCACAGGTAAAAAGAACTAGGCCCTGGGCTAAACATACTGTTGGATTCGTTTTCTTTTTGTGTATGTCCAGCACTGAAAGAAGCACAAGGAAACCATCACAAAGAAGTACCTACACATATATGTACAGCCTGGAATGATATAGGCCAAGACATTAGGATGATCTTTGTACTGGGAGAAAATGGATCTTTTTCTTTCTCTCTGTATACTTGATTGTATTTATTTTACCAAAAACACACCTCCTAGTTTCATCATTATTTAATTTATTTCTAAACAATACATAAATAATTAAACGAAATCCTAGTTTTTCTTTTTTTTTTTTTTAAGAGAGTGAGAGAGGGGGGAGAGAGAGAGAGAGAGAGAGAAAGAGAGAATTTTTAATATTTATTTATTTTTTTTAGTTCTCGGCGGACACAACATCTTTGTTGGTATGTGGTGCTGAGGATCGAACCCGGGCCGCACGCATGCCAGGCGAGCGCGCTACCGCTGAGCCACATCTCCAGCCCATAAATCCTAGTTTTTCAAAAATATCTTTCTCAGGTGATGACATGCGCCTATAGTCCCAGTTACTTGGGACTCAGAAGGAATATTTAACCCCAAGAGTTCAGGACCAGCCTGAGCAACATAACACGACTTTGTCTCTTCAAAAATAAAAAAGGTGACAGCTTAGGAAGTTGAGGCAGGAGGATCCCAAGTTCAAAGCCAGCCTTAACAAAAGTGAGGCACTAAGCAACTCAGTGAGATCCTGTCTCTAAATAAAATACAAAATTTGGACTGGGGATGTGGCTCATGGACGAGTGCCCCTGAGTTCAATCCCTGGTACCCAAAATATAAAAATAAATTAAATTTAAAATATCTTTATCAATTCTGTCATGAACATCAAATGTACAAATTACAGTTTAGCTCTCAGAGGCTCAGACTCCAAAACAGAGTTGGCTGAAATTAAGTGCCTAAAAGTGAGCACCATTTGATCCAAGAAAAAAAAAAAAAAAAAACTTACATTTTTTTTCCTTTATCCCACAGTCATCCTGCCACATCCCATTCTAACAAATACCTCTAAGTTTTTCCAAATGTAAACTAACAACAATTAAAATACAATCACAATTTTACAATAACATTTGGGAAAGTACAATTTATAGTATATGGTTTCTTGCACTAAACTTCTAGAAACATACCAGACAAGGATTCTTTTGCTGAAGAGTTAAATAATTTAAAATTATGAAATTCAAAGTATCTTAAAAAGACTATTCAGTGTCCATTGGTAGAAAATAGGGGAAAAGCAAAAACAGGTCTCTTCCACTCTAGTTTTTCAAGGAGCATTTAATTTTTTGCCTTCCATTTAGATTTTTCAACTGATAACAGCAATCATCCTAGGATGATGAATAATAGGTGTTACCAAGGACAGCAGATGAAAAATTCTTGGCCACTCACTTAAGCAATCAGCTGAGGTTAAGCAAAGTCAGATAAAAGGAATGAAAGATAACCAGACTGTACTTTCTGTATCATACAACAAATATACCGCCACCTAACATGTGGTGGGACTCTACGGAGATCCATTTCTTAAACATAGCAGTCACTGTCACAGAAAGTCACTGCGTTTGGGGGTATTCTAGAAAATCACTCTATAAACTGTCCACTTGTGTTTTAGACTTAGAGACCTATTCATTTTATTCCACACAGGCACAAGCTAAAAAATAGAACTTCAACTATAAATTCAAACTATATTATATTCATCATTACACTCTTTGCTGCCACTAGCAAGATAAAACATTTAATGTTCTTTGCTTGCTGATTAGATTTATAGTTGGTAGGAAACACATATCAAAATTTAGCTTTGCTTCCTTAAAATGGAATCTGACAACTTCTCACTGGGGTTTCATGGCCTGAAGTATCTCTAGTGAAAGCTATTATTTAACATACCAAACTTCATTTTCTTTTTCTTTTTTTTTTTTTTTTTAGTAATTTAGTCCAAACATACATTGCAATCAGCTGGCTAAGACAAAGAGATTTTAAACACCTATTTGTGGGAATTATATCTCAATAATAAATATCAAAACCATCACTTTCCACAAAACTTTCAAGACAGGGTACCAAAGGTAAATGACAAGACACAATAAGAGATACTATCGATTTATCTTGAGTTTAATCTTCATCTTATTTATTTGGATTTAATGGGAAATCAAACTAAATTATTCATTCTTACAGTAGCAGAGGAATTCTCAGATACTATTTAAGCTATTTTGGAGATAAATTGAAAACATGAAATCTTTTCAATTTTTCATCTATGCTGATAAATCAGGAGTAACTAAGATCCAAAGAGGGATTCAGACATGTGAGAAAATGAAGGCTCTGTGACAGAAATATTGCAACACAACTCAGCTCTATTTTGAGAAGAACTGTGTCTCAGCATTGCCAATATTCCCAACACTCAAAAGTTTTGATTATACCCTTTTCAGCTCTCCCCAGGAATCCAAAGAAAAGTATGACTATCAAGAGGCACAGTGCAGGCTGCCCCGGGCGGCGGCATCTAGTGGTCTCCATACTCCATTTTTCCCTCTAAGACCAGGAACACAGTTTCTGGATGGGCACATGGCTGGTCACGGTAGACTACGTTTTTCAGCTTCACTAGCACTTAGGCATAGCCTGGTGCCTAAGTTCTGGCTAATGTGACGTGAGCAGATACAGCAGGAGCAGCTGCCCAGTCAACACCAAGGCACGGGCCTGACTGCAGCTGGAAGTCATTTTGAAGCATAAGGATTCATTTTGAGCAATAAGACAGAGGAAGACTGGGTGCCAACACTAAGGAATCATCAAATTACTCAAAACGTTATATGAAAGAAAAAATCTAACTTTTAAAAACCACTGAAACTAGGGTCTCCATCAGAACTGTGGAAACTGAATGTTGCCCCACTATCCTGATAAAACATGGGGGTAAAAAAATCAAAGTTCTACTCCACTCTTTGTCAAAGCTAGAAGAATCGGAAGACAGCCTGAAAAACACACAGGCTTAGGATTTAGAGAAGCAGCAGAAAGGTCAGCTATGTCGAGTGCTCTTGAAGACCTGAAAGAGACCTGAAGGCAGAAGCACATGCTTGCCCTGGGAAAGTCTCTTTTTTTACTATGCACGGTAAGAGTGACTGGGAAATCATTGAGGTGCTTTGTCCATTCTAGAGCAAGCCATCAGGCAAGGTTTCCAATCTCTGTAGAAGAGCCATTTTATTATTTCCATAATGAAGGACATGAATTAGATCATTACTAATGTCCCTTTCAGTTAATATAATTCTGAAATTGTTATGCTGTCTACCCATGTCATCCCTACATAGCAGCCAAGAATGTTAGTTCTGGGATCAGATCTCTTAGGATCTAAAATCCTCTTCCGCCCTGTGTCATATGTATATCGTGACTCTATTCCTCATCTGTAAAATGGGTAAAGTAAAAGTAATCATGTAATAGGACTGTTGTAAGAGCTATATCAGCTTCTGATACATACCAATACCTCATCAGACTACATTTCACTTTCCATGAATCCACTTTTCCCAAAACGCTGCACAAATAACCTATAAAGTTCAAGTAACAAGGAATTTCAGAGATTCCACATCAGTATGACTACATTCTCTTTTCTACTCTGCAATCTTTTCTACTCAAGGCTCCATCTAATCATCTACTTCCTGTTTAGTGACAGTCTAACATAATCACACAAACTAGTAATTCATATCTCCCCATCACCCTTCTGGCAAGCTAAAGTTTTATGAGAAAAGTCTCAGCTATCACAAAGTTTATTTTGAACCTGACTAGCTAAAGCAAAGTTCTCAATCTTTCTTCCTTCTCTTTTCTTAGGAAGCATTCTATATCACAGCAGCGAGGGTTCAACACAAACCCTCCTAGATCTTCCTTATTCAGGCTTTCTTTCAATGCAAATTCTCTAGCAAGGTCTGAAATATAAGGAGCAACTCACACAGAATTGCTTCCCTTCTCCATTCCTCCAATTACATGCAAAAAACTTAAATGTGATTTGGGACCATCCTATATGGGCTGTATCCATAAATCCATTTCCTCTCGTCTATGTTCTGCTGCTAAACTTTAGGGATTCTTACAGCTCAAAACAAACAGCTGAACTAATTCAAAATGCTCACTGATACCTAACAGTTCCTCAGGGAACCTCAACTATCAGCTAAAAAATAAACATTAGATTAGGTCTAAAGCAGTGTGCTGGAGTATAAGTTAGGTAAAACATGAATACATGAAAGGGACTGGTAATGTTTTTCATGTTAAAGTTCTATAAGAAAACAATTATTTTAAGCATGCAATGACAGATTTGCCACATTCTTAAGAAATGAAAATCATATCCAGAGGCACTTTTTTTTCCAATATAGCATGTCCAATTTTATAAAGATGTAAATGGAGAACTATACTTGACTTAAACATATTCGCTTAACACCACGTTTAACATCTATTTTCTAATGAGCAATATTTGTACTTTTACAATCTTAAAACCATCTCTTAATCACACTGATATAATATTTTTTTCATTTCCCCGAGAGTCTCTCAAACTAGCCTGTTTTCATTACTATAATGAAATACCACAGGCAGGCTAATTTTATAAAGAAAAGAGATTTATTTAGCTCAGTTTTTGAAGCTAAAAGTCCAAAACAAGGTGGTCCCATTAGACAGATCAGTCTCTGGTGAGATCCTCATGGGTCAATGGCATCACAATGGAGGGAGCACAAGTGGGTGGAAGATACCCTAAAATAGGAAGCCAGAGAGTGATTTGGGCATCCCATGTGAGATACCATAATCCCTTTTCAGGGCAGCCCCCCCAGTCATCTAAGAGCCTCCCACTGTTTAAGGTTCTCCCACCTCTCAGCACCAGCACTCTAGGGACCAAGATTCCAACACATGAACCCTTGGGGTCCACTCCAGCCACACCCTATCCAAAGCACTCGGGGTTCCCACAAGTACCCACACATGCTGTTGCTCTACTGTCCTTGCTGCAAAGAACAGACTGACATCATCATTTCCCCCAGAAAGAAGGAGCTGGCATCTCTGTGAGGTGATTCTCATTTCCACCAACTCTACAATAACACAGGAAACCAAGCAAGGCCAACGTACTGCTGAAGCCATTCAAGCTGGCTCTGGTGTGTGCCAGTGTGTACACATTTCCATACAGCCACTCTCAGATGCAGAAACTGAGAAGATGTTTCATTTTTCTACCCAAAACTCTTCTCCCTGCTGCACATTCCAACAGAAGATCGCATTTCTCAACACCTCTAGAGGTGCAAATTTTCTCACAATAATACCATCTTAAGAAACCCTTTGGTATGTTTGAAGACACCTATAATTTATATGTTACAAAAACGTGGTTTTAATCTTAAAATATTTTAATACTAACATTAAGAGCATGATAAAGTATGTTGTAATAACCTTTTCTTAGCATTTATAAAATATAAAAATAAAATTCAATTTGTTCCAATCTTTAATTGTAAAAAAAACTCAAAAGTGACCTCATGTTTGCTCTGGAGACCAATACTACAATCATCCCATGTAAAGCTTTTAGTCAACTTTTCGTCACTGTGACCAAAAGACCTGACATGAATAATTAAGAAGGAAACTTTATTTTGCTGCACGGTTTCAGGGATTCCAGTCCACAGGATGGCTGACTCCACAGCTCAGCATCTGAGGTAAGGCAGGATAACGTGGCAGAAGAGTGTGCGAGAAGAAAGCAGCTTAGAGCATGGCCATCAGGGAAGAGAGGGAACCCATTCACCAGGGACAAATGTATATATACCCTGCCTGCCCACAGCGACCACCCATTTAACCCACCCATTCCAGTGGAGGAAGCCACTGATTAGGTCTCACCTCTGAACGTTTTTTGCATTGTCTCACATATGATCTTCTGAGGGACACACACACATATCCAAACCATAATACCTTGGTATCTGCAGGGATTGGTCCAGATCCCTCATGGATACCAAAATAGGGATGCCCAAGTTCCTTATATAAAAGGCATAGCATTTGTAAATAACGTACACATATCCTCCCATAGACTCTAAAACATCTCCAGGTTACTCACAGTATGTAAGACAATGTGAACACTATTGTACTGTATTATTTAGGGAATAATAACAAGAAAGCAAAGTCTATACGTATTCATTACAGATGTCAATTTTTTCAAAATATTGGAATACAGAAGGCCGCTGTATTTTAAAATGTAGATGAAACTGACAAACCTGCTATAGCATCAAAAGGAGAAAAATCCACTTTCATGACCTAACATTTGGAATTCTTATATTCTGCACTTGAGGAAATTAACAGCTTTAATTTTCGAACTTTGTGTTTTGTTTCTAAATGACAAGAAAAGGGAAAAAAATTCAAAGTACTTGAAAGTGCAAATACATTTTGGGTGGATAGCTTTTATTCCCAACATATGAAAAGCAAAATTGAACATAATAATCACCATATCTTTCTCTTTTTAGCATTAAGCATTAAAATATTAGAAACACCAAGATGTGCTAAAGGAGAATTTTTAGCAAATGAATACACCTTACCAATCAACTAAAAAGCATCCTAAAGCTAATTTCCAGGGCCATCATCACTTTTATGGTGCTCATTAACCGCTTTTCAGCATCAGTGTCCCGTATGTTTCTAGACTGTCACCAATAATCCATTATGGGCATAAATTAAACACTACATGACTACAAATAAAAATTTTAAATATATGAATGTTTAATCATCATAGCAGCTAGCAGCATGTATTATAAGCCAACTGTGTAATAAAGCAACTCAGGGGCTGAAACCCATTTGCCTGATCTCTACTAACAATCAGAAAATTCATTAAATACTCAAAGAAAATACTTATTGGTTGATTTGTTAATAGAAATTAAAATAGCCTCAATTAGAGTATTTAATAGCAGGTGCTCTCCAAAACAATGTCACTGAAGTCCCCAGTTGAGAATGGTATAAAAAAACCAACCCAAGCAGACCAGTATTCTTTCAAATTTCACTGAACAAAGATACTTATATTTTTAGGTTTCAAAAGTTTCCTAATGGAATGCAACCAAATAAACCCTAATGGGTAAAAAAGGTATTATCCAAAAATAAAGTACTAAAAAAAGTGCAACGTTAGTATCTTTTCAGTTACCATAACAAAATACGTGAGGCTGGAACTTTAGTTAAAAGTTTTATTTAGATCACAATCTGGAAGCACAAAGGCAGGCACCAGCATCAGCTTGGCTCTGGTGAGAAGCTCTTGGGAAATGGCATCATAATGATAGGAGCATAGGTGAGAAGGAGAAATCACAGGACAATACAGAAAGCCAGAAAGAATTTGAGGAGGAGCCAGACTTGCCTTTTTCTAACAACCCTCTCCAAAGTACTAACCAGGATCCATGGGAGCATCTTCAATGACCTAACTATCTCCCACTAAACTCCACCTCTTGAAGATGTCACACTACTTCTCAATATCACTACAACGGGGACCAGCTTCCAACACATGAGCCATTAGATGACACACTCAAATCATATCCAAACCATAGCAAGCACTATCCAACTTACAAGCCAAATTCAAAACAACCTGTCCTCAGAAAATCAGTAGTTCGTATTCTCTAGTAAGCAAAAGAATGTTACAAAAATTCAGACCATAAGCTTTGCAAGTTTTTTGGATAAAACACAAAAAGACTGTAAAGCGTTTGCAATGATTAGAAAAATAAAAAAATTAGGCATCAGAAAGAGTGGAGGGAGAGGTGCTCATTAGTTGATGGTTTTGCCAGGCAAACTCAGAAGAGGAAATTCAGGAAGTTGAATGCAAGTGCACACAGGTGCGCAGGCTTCTGCCTAGGAAGGACATGAGACTGTGAGCAGTACCAGGTCACAGTGCCTCCTAATAACCCCTGAGCCTACAGCTCTGACCCAGAAGCATCCCTACAAAGCAAAGCCACACGCTGGGGAGTGCAGCAGTCCACTGAGTATAAATGTGCTGGGTGGGTGTTTCCCCTGCACCTAAAGCTTCTCCTAACAACATCATCCAAGGAACTTACTATATCTGGAGCTACAGCTGAATCAGGCAGGCTTAACAGTTGAAAAGAAATATCTTACCTATTCCCCACCTAAGGGAGGAAACAAAATGCTTTTAATTGGTTCCTGTTCAACTAATGAAAGAACAAGCGGAATTAGATTTTAGGTAAGGACAGAAGCAACCAAAATACATTTACACTGTCGGACCTAACAAATGATGAAGAGGTTCAGACTGGCCAGGTGAAAAGCAATACAACAAACCTTCTCAGGCCCACATTCTGTGCGGGAGAGCCAGGCCACCTTGGTATTCTCTGACTCTCTATTTCAGGTCTTGTGTCTGCCCTGTCTCTTTTTTCTAATGAGACCTGATATTGTTAGTATATATTTTTCAGTTTTGTTATTTACGTGGTCAAATGTTAAGTGCCTAATCCATGTATGGTCTAATACAGTAGTATTTAATTTGGGGATTAAGGGATCTGTAAACTTGGATGGGAAAAATAAATACATCTTTAAATACATTTTCACTAGCTTCTAAATGAAAATGAGCATTTCCTTCAATTATAAATGATGTAATGGCCACAGTACCTGTGATTTGCCATCAACAGAAATCAGACATTTTATAACACATTACAATAGTTCTGGACATTTCCAAATATTCACACTCAGCACTACTTTGAAGCAACCGTAACTAATACAACCAACACTAGAACTTTTTATTTAATGTGCTACTACGTAAACACATACTACAAGTTTGGGGTATTTTTTATTATTTTGAAAAATGTCTCTATTATTGGTTTCCTTTGTAGTACTATGTAGTTTATATATATTTTAAAACACTACTCTGAGAGGCCGGGTACGATGGTTCATGTCTATAATCCCAGCAACTAGGGAGGCTGAGGCGGAAGGACAGCAAATTTAAGACCTTGGCAACTAAGTAAAGACTTGGTCCCAATACAGAAATGTTTGGAAAGGGCTGAGGATATAACTCAGTTGCAAAGTGGCCCTAGGTTCAATCCCCAGTACTGGGGGAAAAAAACACTACCAAGAATGAGCCCATCAAACTTCCCCAGAATGTGAAAGCAGACCTCCCACATGGAAGGAGGTCTTGACTCAGCCCAAACTTACACCCTGGCATTGTCACCTGCAGTCTAGAGAAAGTCACTTAGCCTGTCAGAGCCTCAGTCTCTTCATCTATAAGACTTTTGAGAGTTTGGGGGATATGAAAATGCATGCAGGAACGTGAATCAAATGATACTGAATCACAGTAGAGACACTGGAGTTAACAGCATAGATGCAGCCAATGTGACTTCTTTAAGAGAATGTGATCCCCCCAAAAAATTTTTTTAATATTTTTTTTTTTAGTCATTGATGGACCTTTATTCAATTTATTTATCTGTATGTGGTGCTGAGACTAAAACCCAGGGCCTCACAAGTGCCAGACAAGCGCTCTACCACTGAGCCACAACCCCAGCCCAAAGTTCAGGCAAAGGTAGAGAGACAGTTTAGAAGTTTTATAATCCCCGCCCCATAAAAAGGAAACCCTTGCTCTCAGGTAATCTAAAAAGGATAATCCAAAGAGAAGCAAGATATGAGACAAAGTCAGGAGCTTCAGCTGATTATTTCACACAATTATATAGATTTTTGTCACTCAAGAAATGCTAACTGACCTCTGCTGAATAAACAAAGAGATTAATAACAGTTACATTGAAAAAGCAAGTGGCATACTCTCAAACAAAAATCAACTTTGTTATATTATCTTTACCACAGGGGATAATATAACATCCCTGCATAAACTGTGTGTGTGTTTTGTTCCGTTTAAGCATATTTTACAAGTTTCAACAATCACAGATTGATTGGGGCGTGGCTCAGCAGTAGAGTGCTCACCTCCCACATGTGAGGTACTGGGTTCAATCCTCAGCACCACATAAAAGTAAATAAACAAAATAAAGATACTGCAACCATATATAACTAAAAAATATTTTTAAAAAAAGAAAGAAATTACAGGTGGGGGAAAAATCCAGTTTACTTGTGATTGTGAATTTGAATAAACAAAAAGTAAATGAATTTGCTATTTTATGAAAATACTATTTCTACGAAGGCTCCCCAAATTATGAATATATTACGTATATTTATCTTAATCCTCAGAGATTACAAATTTTTAAAAGGAAGAGAAGAGAGAGACAGATGATTCCAAAAGTCAAACATGGTAGCTTTAATTTTGAATGTAATAAGAGACTCCCACTCAGAATCTTTTAGTGAACTAACTTCTTGAGATAACAGCCATGAGCTATGGGAATAAATTTGCAAGTGGGGAGGAAGAAAGTAATTTGTACCAGCCAATACTGATACTGGGCTGGTAAATTTCAAATGACTACAAAGCAATGATCATTTTAATCCATCAATGAGATTAATTATAGAACAAAGCATATGCAAACTGAGTAGGGGAAATGGCAAATTAAGACATAATCAGAGTTCCATAGAAATGATCAGGGCAGGCTTCCTGGAAGAGACAGGATATCACAGATCTTAAACATGAATTTGTCCTGATGGGAAATGAGAAGGGGATATGAGGAATCAAGGATACACAAAGAGGCAGAAGGCAAGCTGGAATCATAGGAATGGTTTAGAAAGTGGTGAAAGACCTCCTTTCCAAATTCAATCATCAAGATAACCAGTCACAGATTACTGGACTCACTATCCAAGGGTAAGTGTAGGAAACTGTTACCACTAAGTCATTTACAACCTCTTGTACACAAAAATAATAGAGTATTTGTAAAAGAGCAGTAACATAGAAACATGCAAATTCTCCCCCAAGAAGGCCTCAAGATATATAAATTCACAACTGAGAAAGCATTTCAGAGCATCTGAAAGCAAAGAACCAGAATTCTGCAAGTTCCTGCCAAGCAAATGGCATTTTTAAAAAATAAGCATATATCAGCCCAAAAGTCACCAAAAAATGTGTTGGTTTAAAGCTTTGGACACTTCCTATTTTAGGAATAGTTTTTCAATTCAGTAGCTTTTCATTTTGAGATCATTTCAGACTTACAGAAAAGTTATAAAAGTACTTAAAAAAATCCACATGTACCCTCCAATGAGATTTCAAAATTAATTTTACCAAATATCTTTGATCATCTCTCTATATAAAAATACACATAAATATACACACTAATATATTCTTCTGAAACATTTGATAAGAAGTTGTAGAGATGATGCCTTTTACCCTAAATATTCCAGGGTGATTTTCAAAACAGAAGGACAATCTGTAACATAACTACAATACCATGATCAAAATTACACAACTGTTATGGCTTGAAGGAGAAGGAGGACTCTATTAGAAACTGGACTAGAGGCCATTTATATTATATTCTGGCAAAGAAGTTATCTACATTTTGCCTATGTCCCAAGACTTTCTTTGACGCTGAATTTAAAGGCAACAGACTAATTAATCAGGCAGAGGAAATTTCAAAGCAGTACAGCATTCGTGGAATGGCATGGATATTGCTGGCAGCTTCTACCAAGTTTACAGTAATAATCAGGAATAGAAAGCAGAATAAAAATATTTGAAAAACTTTCAGTTTGGCCAGAAAAGTGCAAGTAAAACTGGGGCTAAGGAAGGTGTGGTTGTTAAAGAGATCATAGCCACTAAAGAGAATATAAGCACTTTGTCCCCCTCCCAAAAAAAAAATAAGATGGCTTGAAGGCATTTTAGGAATTAAGACCATACCTATCTCAGGCTCAAAGGTATTAAAAGTAAAAATTTATTTGAGAAGAGACCAATAGGGCACCCTGTTTGCATAGCCACTGTACCCAGCCACCCAGGCACTTGGAGGTTGCTACAGCCATGGTCCCAGGAGGCTTGGCTACTGCTCAAGGTGGTGGCAGACTTTGGCATCAACCATGTGGTATGGTTCTGCAGGAATGCAGGATGCTGGAGTCGGGGGGTCAAGAGATTTCAGGGATCAGGCAAAGTATAGTAGAACTAGAATTCCTATAGTCAGCCCCCGAGAAAGCATAAAGAAGTGAGAAGGGAGCCAAAGCTACAGTGGAGACCCCCAAGACAAGAACTGAGCAGAGGCAAGCCAAGAAAGAGGTCATATGGGCTGCCATGGACAAGGTCATAGGGATGGAGTGACACAAGGTCCTCTGGAAAGAATATCATGATGCCATGTGACCCCAATCCTGGACATGGAGCTACAGAATTTGTTTTCACAAATGGATTTTGGTCTTCCTTTGGTCCCATCCCTTTTTTCCATGCCCCTATTTCTTCCTTTTGGAAAGAAAATGTTTACTCTGTGCCACTGTATGTTGAACATATGTAACTTGCTTTTGATCTTGGATCCCATCCAAGACTTTGCCTTAGGTCTCAGATGAGTCAACCATGAACTGGACCTCTTAAGCCAAGAGCCAAAATAAACCTTTCCTCCTCTAAGTTGTGCTTGTCAGGTCTTTTGGTTCCAGTGATGCAAATCTGACTAAGAAATTAATAGTCATACAACTCCAATCTATAGAATTTATTGTATTTCACAAAGTAATTGTGTGTGTGTGTGTGTGTGTTTAATTATAGCACTATAGTTATACATAGTTGTTGGGTTCCTTTTGACAAAATCATACATGCAAGGAATTTGATTTTCAATCCCCCACTTCCCACCTTTCCCTCCTCTCCTCCCTCTCCCATTCTCCTTCCTCTACTTTACTGATCTTACTTTTGCTCCTTTATTTAAATGTATGTCTTTTAAAAGGGAAAAAAAATCTGATTCAGATCAAACCCAGTATCATACACATTATCATATTTCTTTACACACTATTCATTTTAACTTTTTCTCCTAGTGCGGGGGATCAAACCTAGGGCCTCATGCATGCTAGGCCAGAGTTCTAGCACTGAACTAAATTTATTGAATGAAAACTTAAATTTAATGAACCCAGGGTAAACAGTACACAACAATTTTGTCCCACTTACATTTTGAATTCTTTTTACATGCTCTATTGTTTTTAACATAGTAGAATTTGGAAAGCCTAACTCATAGAAGCATATGAAGCAGAGTAAATGCTTTTACACCCATAACAAGGTCCACGAGTCTCTTCAGTAGTCTTGTTACTTGTGTTTATTCTCATTTCTCATTAACCCACCAATACTTTGAAGCCAAAAAGTGTCACTTATCTTTAGATCCCTCAAAACTTACACATAAATATAAATGTTTGAAAAGCAAAGTACATTTGATGTTTGAAAGGTATTTCACCAGGACAGACAGAAGAGAAGTACTCTTTTCAGGTTAAACTCTTCATTAAGATTCTCCATGGAGAGAAAAGGGAACTAACTGTACATTAGAAAAAAAAGAGTCTAAGAGAGTCTAAACACAAAGCATTATCTTTAACTGTGGTGCTAACCATTTAGGCTTATTACCTTCGAGGTGTGGTGGCTAAATAAGAAATAGGAATAAACATAACTATTTTTCACAGAGACCAGGCAAAGTGTAGTAGGGTTAGAATTCCTATGAGACAACTGCATAGCCTTGTGAGTCTCATTATGGTGAAAAAGCATAAAAAGACTCTACATCCCACCCCTCTACTACTAATCTTGGACAGGGACTCCTTGATCAATTTCTTTTTTATAGCTAGTGGGGCTACTGCCACAGTCAATTGATTCTAAGCCACACATGTATTCACATTTTAAAGTCTCTGATAATGATGGCACCTTTCTGTCACTGAAGGCCAAGTGGCAGTCGTAACATACATCACGACATTGTGAAGGATCAAAAAAGCAAAAACATCAAAATATGCAGGATGAGTGCCAGCTGTTTGGGAGAAAACTCCAGAGTGGACAGAAGAGTACTATTTTTAAGAAATGTTATATCACTAGTACTCGAGTGTCACAGAGGGTGATGGAGTGCCATAAACACTGACGAGGACAACTCAGTCAGGAAATGATTCAGAAGACTTAGATTCCAAATGTAAGTTTCAAGAATATTGGTACTGGGCTGGGGATTTGGCTCAGGGATAGGGCACTTGTCTAACATATGCAAGGCCCTGGGTTCCATCCAGCACCACAAAAAAAAAAAAAAGAAAAGAAAAAGGAATATTGTTACCAATTCATTATCCCTAAATTTTCCTTTTTATCTATGTTCTTCCAGTAAGTATAAAATGAACACTCCAATAGATAAGAAAGCAGTTTATCATAGCTTAACTGTCAACATTGTTTCTTAGTGGAACATAAAATAATGATGTGTATCATGACTGCTGGCATCTCAGATGCAATAAAACAGTTTTCCCAGCAAAGGAGAAGGCTGACCAACGTTCTTGGAGAGTTTCTTCCAAAACAGACGCCAGCCAAGCCAGCATTTCACCTGCCACCTTTCAATAACTGCTCCAGACACTGATGAGGTGCTTGCAAGCCAGCAGGACACTGCACCTCTCCAGCCACCATTCCTGGAAGCTGCATTTTGGAAGCAGTGTCTCCATCTCCAGAGTAAAGTGCTCCTGGCTCGCAGCAGGGTGGGGGAGCAGCGCGAGAGCCAGCACGACACACACTTCCTAAACCAAAGCACAGCTGGGAGATTAAATTTAGACCTACCTACCTTGACAGTCCCCTTTTAATTACTGTTTTTTCCCTAATTCTCTAGAGTTTTTAAAAATCTGGAAGCTGCCAAAAACATTTTTCTGTTGGCCAAGTTATTCTGAGCATCAAATCCAAATAATAAATCATTTTAAAGTAATAGATCTCTTTAAATATATATATTTGTGTACCCTGATCATCTTTATGTATTTTTGTCTAATTTTTTAAATTTATTTGTTAGATCTGTGTGTGTATGTATATATGTGTGTTTGTGTATACAAAACATGCAAATGAATATTTAAAGATAAAGTTATATTTCAGATAGGGGAAAAGTTCAAAAAAGGGGATTCTCACTTAATAAATGTTCACAGACATACACAAATAAGCTCATAACTATATATGCTATGACTTGGGTAATAAATATACACAGCTGAAAACTCTATTATTCATTCAAAAAATGTTTTACCTTGGTAGCAGTGTTAGGATTCAAAGATGAATGAATATGGTTCCTATTTTTAAAACTCACAAAGGAATTAAAGCTAAGAAGTCCATTCTACCATTTGACAGATACAAACACTAAGGCCCAGAGAGATAAAGAAACCTATCCAAGTCAAATGGCTAGTTGGTCATAAGACAGGATAGAAGCATTTTCAATCAGCAATCCTGTAATACACTAACTTAGCCTCTATTGTACAGTCTTACAGGTATTACAAGGAAACCTATGGTGATTCGAGACTGGCTGGTCCCCAAGCACCATGCTCCATCCACCCAACCACAGTGCAAGGTTGGCATTTACTGCAAAGGTGTTTCTAAGTAACCTCTAGAGCCACACAGAGGAGATGCAGAGGCCTATCTGAGACAACTGGGAGAACCTCTCACCAAATCCTGCAGCCTGTGCCTCTCTGTGAACAAGTAAGGCTTCCCATTCCTACTTAGAGAGACTTACCAACTGAGCCCCAAGCCAAAGCACTGAGCAGTACTCTGCTACTCACAGAAAAAGTCAAGAAAAAAATCAAATATAGTGTCTTTGCTATTACATTCTCTCAAGAAACCCTAGTAACAATCAGATTCATGGTGAGAAACCATCCACAGCCATTATTTGTGTTAAATCGGAGTCAAATAGATCCTATCAGCCATCCCAAAACATTAATCTGAAGCATCCTACTTTTCAAGATAGTTGCCAATCATATGAAAAAGAAAATGCACCTTCAATAAAGATAAATGTTCTAAAGGATTACTCTGGTGATGGAGTATCAGGAAATAACTGTTTTATTTAAGTTATTTGATGATGAATTCATTCACGATTTCTTGTGGATAGATTATATGATGAATAACTTTTGGCTATGATCTTTGTTCATTCTTCAAGAGGCCTAAATTTGCATGAATGAGCAAACCAGAGTAGGTGTTCCCTGCTGTTTCAGCAAAACAGAAATCACCAGTCCCTATAATCTGGAAGAAAACAAAAACCACATTAAACACTTTACTAAGGGTGCATGCTTTATTAATCTATATGGCTTCAAAAATACTTTAATATAAGACACTGTAAAAATAAAGTGTCAGTTAGTGAAAAATATGAAATCAACCACATAAAGAACAAACTATATCCACCTCTCTTATTGTGAAGGTGACAGAAAATACCACTATTCCTTCTACTTCTGCCAAGGCGATGTCTTTTTTATTAAGAGAAAGCAATGTATTACTCTCTGAAGACAAACAACTTCAATGACATGAAATATAAAATTACATTGTTCAAATATACTCAACAATGCCACTCTGCTAATACTAAAACAACTCGATGAAGCATTCCTATGGTAGAGAGCCTGAAGCTACTACAAAGGCTCAGCAGCAGCTCTCTCACACACTCCTCACATCTCTGAATGGGTTAATGAATTTCCAAAGTCCACGCCATGAGCTCCAAGTCAAAGATTCAAAAATAATAATAAATATAGCTTGAAATGTGATTCAGTGGTAGAGGGCTTGCCTACCATGCATGAGGCTCTATATTCAATGTTCAGCACTCAAAAATTAATTAAATAGCCAGGGGTGGTGGTGCACACCTGTAATTCCAGTGGTTCTGGAGGCTGAGGCAGGAGGATCAGTAGTTCAAAGCCAGCCTTATAAATTCAATGAAGCCCTTAGCAACTTAGTGAGACCCTGTCTAAAACAAAAAATAAAATGGGCTGGGGATGTAACTCAGTGGTTACCTAGGTTCAATCCTTGGTTTAAAAAAATAATTAATTAGTTAGTTAAAAAATATAATATAATGTAAGTCCCTAAGTGTATATGGAAAATACAGGAACAGAAAAAAAAATGAGGGTATTTTTAAAAATCTGACAAAATTTCAAGTCTTTCTAATAGCTTTATTAGGTAAAATTTATATATCATAAAACCATTCACTTAAATAGTATAATGCAATGGATTTTAGTAGACTCAATGTTGTACAACCATCAGAAGTGACTTACTGAGCTTGCTACTATACCAACCCACCCCCTCAATCCAAAGGCAGCCATTAATCTACTAGTTTGGGGATCAGACACAGTCTTTTGTGACTGGCTGCTTTCATCAAACATAATGTTTCTGAAGTCAAAAGTACTTTGAAGAAGCTGGGAATGCTTGAAAGGGGGTCCTTCTATTCATTCTATCCTCAAGTGTTTCTTGAGCACCTTCTACAGGTGAGGCAGAGGCCATATGGGTCACAAGGGTTCAGGTATGCATTCTGTTCTCACAGAGCTTAGTGCACGGTAAAGGTGTAAACATAACTAAAAATAACTTATAAAATATAGAAAGTAGTGAATTCTCAGAGAAAAATACAATTCCATGTTAATATAGAAGAAGACAATATAAACAAGAACAAGGAAAGTTCTAATAAGGCAAACTTCAAGGTGATCTTCTCCTCCTGCCCCTTCTCACATACACATTAGTTAAAATTGGGTATAAAGATGTAGAGATGAAGGCATTTCCTACAGAAGCAAATCCACACTCCTTATCTTTGCTATTTTATCTGCATTTACTCCTTATATCCTCATCTCCCACTAAGTATCTATCTGCATTTCCAGAAATGCAGATACTATTTATAATTCCCAGAAAGCCCAAGTCCTTCATGATTCTAACCACAGCACCCTCATTTCTTCTCCCAAGAAATGCCTTTCCCCTTTCCCATTATCCTCTACCACTAAACCCATCGTGCCTTATTGTTGACTCCATTCACCCTTCAACATTAAACTCCAACATCACCTCCTTTTTCATGAAGTCTAGCCTGCCCTTCCCAGGAACAGTGAGTCTCAATCAATCCTCCATGCGTCATGTATATTTCCATTATAACTCATACTGCTCTATTCATCTCTGAAATCCAGCTCTTACTACAATGTCAGGAACACAGCCAGGACTAGAAAAATGTTTACCGGAACAAGGGAACAGAACACCCAGTGAAAGGCAAAGAGGGGGCACAGAAAGTAGCTCACTTTTGTAAGGGTCAACCTGGAGCAGGTGAAAGGAAGCAGTGAAGCTGTGGCCCTGGCTGCTATGTTAAAGAAGGAAAAAAAGAAAGCGACATCTATTGATCTCCTGCTATATTTCAACACCTGCACGTTATCTCATTTAGTCTCTATGACAACCATGTGAAATTGGCATTAGTCTCTCCATTTTATCCTGGAGGAAAATGAGACAACTTGCCCAAGATCACACGACTATTAAGTGGAAGAAGCTCTTTGAACACTAAACACACACCACAAATACCCCTCCATTCAGAGGTGATGCGACTACAGCCTTTTCTCTTGTTTTCAGAAAAACTAAGGTTCATTTCCTTTGTCTCCCTGTTTTTGAAACCACACAATCATATTACTTCACTGCTGGCAAAGCAGAAGTGATGATTCTGGACGGGGCCTTTGCACCGGGTCTGTCCAGCCTGGTACAAATCATGCCTACTGAACTATATCAGAAAGGATGCTATTGGCCTGAGCACCAGGTGGTCTCCATGATGACTCAGCTAAAGGAATCTCACTTGAATCGAGAGAAGAGGTGGTTTCCAATCAAAATATAACACAGCCTTAAAAAGTATCAGGTCAAAGTCCCATAAAACATAATAAGCATAACAATGAACAATAAAGAAATCACTGTTTTTAAGTTTTTAAAACTCTTGTCATTTGTACCCAAATATGGGTTATGAAACAATGATTATGTCAGAGGTATAGTGTTTGATAGGGAAAAAAGAATTAGAATAAGTAACTTATTATTCGTATGTTTACCAGGCTTGATAAAAAATATTTTTAATTATGTGGATCATGTTTTTCTTAGATTTTTATTTTAAAAATAATAGAATATGTCAAAGGTCAAAGAATAATCATGAAAAAGGGATTATAACTTCTCAGAATCTTATAATACTCTAAAAAAGTTTCTGAGATAGAATATTAAAGCAACATTTTAGGAAAGCTTTAAAAAGATGTCACAAAGGCAGATTATGGGCTCAATCCCATGGGATTCTCAGAGAAATCAACATGTTATTTAGGAAAATTAAAGAAACACACTGTACCCAATGGGTCTGTGTTGTCCCACAAAATTAAACAAAAGCTGCTTAGCCAGTCTTATTTTTCCTGCTGGTGAAAGTGAAACATGAATGGAAAAAGAAACGAGAGGTGAGTGGCCTTATTATGGTTGTAGTGCAAGAGTAGAGGCAGTTCAAGCTGCGTTTCAATGGGAATGAGTTGAGGGCTGTTGGGAATATTTTATTAAAATAATTGTTTAAATAATTAAAAGGATAAGATTCAGAATCTAGTTGGTTATGACAAAATCTTTTATTTCTTTTCTTCAATACTAGAAACTGAACCCAAAGGTGCTCTAAGCTACATCCCCAGCCCTTTTTATTTTTTATTTTGAGACCAGGTCTTGACAAGTTGTCAAGGCTGGCCTTGAACTTGAGAGCCTCCTGAGTCAGCCTCCTGAGTCCCTGGGATTACAGGTAGACAAAACAATTTTGAGGTAGTGTTGACCTTACACTCTGCTTTAATGCTTTTGATTTAAATCAAGACTATCCTGATTATAGTAATTGATTTTCTTGTCATTCCTCACATTTATCCTGAAAAAATGGTAGATGGCAATCAATATTTTATCTTATTTTTTAAGGTCATCAGATGATCATTATGTCAACAGCAAGACTAATTACACCTTGATGAATTTATTTAGTGAACCTACCAAATAAAATATAGAGCAAAGCCAATGTGATAGCGCAAAACAGACGTGATGAGGTCAAAGAGAAGCGAGGGTAAAAGCCCACAAGAGCAATACCAAATTCTTGGCCATTTTTCTTTTTCTTTGTTAGTTAAGACTCAGATGTTGATGTGTGTTTGCACACACAGGGAAGCCACACTGGCCTGGGGAGACAAAAGAAACCAAGCCAAACCTCAATTCTTCTGAGCTTCAGGACACCAGGACCCCAGGCTTCAAACAGACAGTGCTGTGCTTTGTCAGTGTCGGCCTCAACCCAGCAGACCCCAGGAAGCCCTGCTATAAGAGGCACTTTCTTATGAACCTGCTGAAGACCCACATCCATGACCAACAGAACCAATTCAAGAGAAAGACCCCTTTTCCTCCTTGTCTCTAGGTACAAGAGACATGTACTTACACATATCAGGTTTCACTCTGATATGCTTTAGCTCACTCACTCCACAAACATTAACTGAGCAACCAAAATTACAACACAGTCCTTGTGGCTAAGGGTACAGAAGATGAGCAGCCACATTCAAAGCCTCATAAGCAAGCAGGAAAAACAGGTAAAAGTGTAACTATAACACAATGAAGTAAACATGAGAACAAGCATCAGGCCAGTAGAATTGGTGGTACAAGAAAAGGATACTCCCCAAACAGGCATCCATCTGGGAAGTCCACACTGGAAAAATGAGGAAATGGCTTCTAAAGAAAGGCAACTTCCCCAACCCTCTGAGACTCTCTTCTATCCCGCTTTGCCTTATCATCTGGCCCCAGCTGGCCAATGTTTACCTTTAACAAACACAGTCCAATAACTGCTCTTCACCTGCACACAAAGAGGTCAACACCAAAACAGGAGCAAGTGCAGAAATCAGGGCCATGAAAGGAGGTCCTGAGAGAAAGAACAAGTGGGAAAACACAAGTTGTGGTATCTGAGGGAGAATGGCAAGGGAACAGGCATTTCTGGAACTGTGGTAAGTACTCTGACAACTGCTCTCATAGACAAAGGTCAAAGAGGCGGCTGTGGGGCCACACGAGACGGGCATGGAACCCAGACTGAGCATCAGGAAACACTTCCTGGGGGGCTTTCTAATTCATACAAAAGTAGGGGGTGAAATGGGAGTGGAACTGGGCTAGACAGTTAGAGGAACAGTGTTAAGACAGACTAGAGCAACAATCAAAAACCCAACAAGAACAAGTTCAAGGACACTCAAGAACTTCAATATGACGAGATAAAGAAGTTCAATGTGAGAGAGGAGGGCCTGGGAGATAAGGAAGAGACAGATTGTGCAGGACCTTGTTGACTTATAAAAGAGATTTAGGCTTCCTCCAAAGAGAAGCGAGGAAGCCTCCCAAGTTTTCAAGAGGAACACCATAATTGGTTTCTGCTTTGGAAAGATTACTGGAACTACAGTTAAAATAGATGGGGGGAACAAAGTCTGGAGGCGGGGATCAAGGCAATGACATCAGCATGGGAGAAACTGTAAAACTTGCAATCAGAAAATGGAAAATGCAGAGCAAGGATCCACCACTATTCATCAAATACAGAGCAGGGTCTGTGGGTGTCCCCTACAGGACTATGGCAATGATGGGGGACTATAGCAAAATAATAAAAGAAGGAGGAGAAAGAGGAGAGAGAGGAGGAGCAAAGGAGTATGAGTGAGAAGCTGAGCAGCACCACTCACATATCTGACAAAGGGAAGAAGTCCTGCCACCAAAACGGGTGCACAGGACTGGTCTGAAGCAGCTGTGTATCTCCCACCTACAATCTGTGAGATGTTCCAACAATCTTCTATCGTTATAGTAATGAGAGTTACCACTACTACCTTGTAACTTCAAGTAATTTCAAGTTCCAATCACTTGATGCTGGCTACTTCGAATACATATTTCAATTAGCCACTCATTCGGGGAACAAGGGCACGTAAGCACCAGAATACGGTCCTCCGCCTGTCACTGAAAGGCCAAGAAAAAGTTTAAAGATCCTCACTATAATGATCCAAATGGGTTCCCAAGGCTTTTCAAGGAAGCTTAAGTATCTTGACAGCTGTCAACAAAGTGTCAAGTAGCCCTGGGGGCAGAACAGGTTCAAAAGGAGACTTAAAAGTGCTTATTGTTCTCTGGTAACATGGTTGGCCTAATACAGTGCACTGTGGGAATAAATGAACAAACCAGAGAGATAGGAAAGGATGAAGGGAAGAAATAAAATGCTGTGTCAGGCCTTACTTTTTAAAATGTTTTTTACAAGGAAAAACATCATCATCAACAACAATAGCCTACTATTTGGCTGACAGCTGGAAAGTCAATGGATTGATTTTGAATACCTCCACTTGCAATAGAAAAATGTACATCTGAAACTCCCTTGGGCAATTTATTTTAAGAGATCTGGGCCATCCAGATGATGCCCTCAAAGGCTGTCAAATTCCAAGAAAAGCAATAGTATTGTTAAGTAAGTGTTTATTTTACAACTGGCACATAAAATTTAAATCAAAACCGGTATTTTTATGTATTGTTTGTGCCATGCTTTATATTCCATTAGAGCAGCCTATATAACCAATGTCATATATTTTATTTTCTAAGTCCTGACACCTAATTACAAAACTCCTACTTTAAAGTTGTTCTATCATTGATGATATCCATGATTTTCTTGGTTGTTATGACCAAGAGCAACATTGGTTCTCTGAGAAAATGCAATCCACTATGTTACAACTCACTTTAAAATGTCCAAAATCTACTGCAGCAAAATGGGGAGTTTCTTTAAAACAGCTTCTCTTTTTCCCTGCAGTCACAGAAGGTACCAGGGAGGAATGGCTGGTTTGGCTTCCAGGCCAGCATACGCTGGCACTGCTGAGGTTCTAATGTCCTTACGCAATACACCTTCCTAGATGCTGCTGCTGTTTAGGAAGTCAGGCACAAGCAGGCACTTGAGTTCATAGGACCTAGAAGCACTATGTGAAGTAAATTAGTGGTCACTGAGCAGCAGCCACTGAAGACTTACCAAATAGCAGCTGAGGCCAGTGTTAATCTCCTCACTAGATCAATGGGCAAAAGCTCCTAATTGCAGGAAACTAGAGGAAAGTGTGACTCGGGCAAAGAGTGATGAATCAAGTGGCACGTAAATGAGTACTCTAGACCAGAGGAAAAGGATTGAGAGTCAAGGACTGCCACCACCCAGCCACATAGCCTCAGTCACCAAGTGCCCCCAAGTCTTCCTCTGAGTTTGCTATCATGACCTAATTTCCCTGGCTCTAGTTTTTAGCTCATCCTTTACATTATCCTTCCAAGAACCTGCTCTTACATCTCACTTCCCCTGCTCATGTTATATCCTTCATTTTTTTTTCTTTTCTCTTTCTGCTGTGGGGCTAGTTAAGGACAAATAAAAATGCTAATAAGGCTACTTACTTTGTTACTGAAAATGAAATTTTCTTTATTTAGTTCTATAGTGGAAAATACATATTCTTACCATTCAGATTTCTTTATTGAATATAAAAATATCAGCAAGAAAATCAGCACTGCATTTTTAGCCATAAAAATGTTACTAAGGAGGGCTGGGGATAGCTCAGTTGGTAGAATACTTGCCTCACATGCACAAGTCCCTGCATTCAATCCCCAGCACCACCAAAAAAAAAAAAAAAAAAAAAATGTTACTAACATCTGAGAATACATGAAGGAGCAACTAATGCAAATTTCTAAACTTGCATCCTAAAATTAGATGGACCTGCTCAGTAGCTGTCTAAGCCCTATAGAATAAAATTCAATACCTTATCTTCTCCAACCTACTCACCAGTTAGGCCCCAGGAAACCTTTATCTGAATTAATCTGGTCTGTATACTGATTCTACCAGGGCCACCTTCCACACCAACACCCCTCCCATACCATATCATCAAGGCTGGCTCAAATCCACTTCCTGTTGGCAAGGCTGCCTGCCTGCTCAAGCTCCTGATCCTTTTTCACTGAATCCCTAATGCACCTTCCAGACCTCTTTATATATTCTATCTCACTTACATATCCATTCACCAACTCAAACATTAACAGAACAGGTGAAGGGTACTTAACTGGCACTCAGGCACTCCACTTTAATGGGAAATGTGCTTTGACCAAACTAAAAGTTCCTTGAAGTCAAAGATCACCACCATTTGAATACTTCTTGATGGATGGAACTAACAATGTGAGTTCTTTAACCATCCATTAAATGTGGACTGTTTATGGAATCTCTTTTAAGAACAGAATATAGGGCTGGGGTTGTAGCTCAGCCATAGAGCACCTGCCTAGCACATGTGAGGACTGGATTTGATCCTCAGCACCACATACAAAAAAAAAAAAACCAAAATATACAGCTGGGTGTGGTGGCACATGGCTGTAATCCCAGTGGCCCTGGAAGCTGAGGCAGGAAGACTGCAAGTTCAAAGCCAGCCTCAGCAACTTAGCAAGGCCCAAAGCAATTTAGCAAGACCCTGTCTCAAAATAAAAAATAAAAAGGGGGTGGGGATGTGGCTCAATGGTACAGTGCCCCTGGGTTCAATCCCAGTACCAAAAAAAAAAGAACAGAATATACGAACTCTTAAGCAAATTATCCATTAATGGACACAGTTAAGATACCTGTACATTTGTATAACAGTACCCAGTTGAGATGGTGGTATCCATGAAATTTCATATATTAAAAGTTGAAAATCAAGACATTGCAATCCCCAAGTCAAAGAAACAAGTACAACTTGTTTACTTTGAACCCTCCCTATGGTGCTATATCTAAAAGAGTCTTAAAGAGCTGTTTAAAAATAACTAGGAGGGCCAGATTCCGGGAGAAAAATACATAGAATATATAGATGAATTTGTTTCCCTAAATTGGCTGTTTAGTTTGGGCTGTGCTATTTCCTGCTCGAATTGGTTTCCTGCAATTTGTTAAGGCTGCCAAATACTTAGTGATCTCAGTGATATACTTAACACAAATTGGCAAATCTTTCTTATTTTTCACAATGACAAGAAATTTACAGAGAAACTTGTACAGTGAGGATAATAATAAAAGTAAGTTCATTTGTCTTTTCTTCCAGATTTATCATTTTCATCTGGTTGCTAATGGCTTAGGAAGACAACAAATGGCCTCCTAATATCGCTTCCTGTTTGTTTTTTTCATATTGATTTGGAGACAGTTTCTTCAGCACTAGGAAGGGTCAAACATGAGCAATCTGACCTCACCACGAGCCAGAAAAACTAAAAGATCAGAATGGAAAAGAAAAAAATCAATACCCACATCGATTTTTAAAATCAAAAAATTTTTAAGACGTTCATGAAAAGCTGAGTTTATAACTATGTGCAATGGCATCTCCTTATGTCAGCCTAAGGAAAAAACTACCTGGTATAAAAGCAAACCAATATGGTTGAGATAATGCAGCAAAGAATTTGAGGCAGTGAGGATACAGTTAAGTTCTTTAGAGCACATTCATTTATTAAAGTGGCATTACAATCTGCTGTGTGTCACATAGTATATTATTTTGCCCAAACAGCTTTACATGCAAATACTTATTGCAACGAGTCATTGATCTGATTCAAGGTTTGGCAAAAATGAGTTTCAGTAAAGTCTTCAGAGGAACTCACTTACTTGGAGCATAAATTATATTCTCAAAACTATGTATACCATAAAACTTATTTCCTATATTCAGAAATCCTAGGGCTCTCAGTCCATCAAATACACTGCCCTAGATTCACACATCTGAATAGCCTAAGGCTGGTTGAATAAGAGTCCTGTGAGAAAGAAAGTATTTTAATAAATATTAAAAATTCAACTCACATTTAATATATAATTTACTTGACATTGAAAAATGTAGAAAAGGCTGGTGACATTTTTATCAATACATTTTTGTAGACTTGAAAAATTATTTCATAACACATCTAAATTATAAATCATATGAAGTCTATCATTGAGTACTAACTTAAACCCCTAAATGAGACAAACTCAGAAAAGTCTTTCTATTTTTATCAACATATTTTTAAATTCTAAAGAGAATAAAACTTTGTTAATTTACACAATTGTAATCTAATTGCATTCTTAACCTAAAGGCAAAATAGCATGCCAATCTGAGTTCCTTTCTTGGCTTAGCTGGAATGGGGTAGAGAAATCACATAACATACTCAAAAAATCTGTCCTATTAGCCTTACCAAGACCTTCTCATATCATGGTAGACAGGAAAGAAGTCTTTGCATGCATGGTACATGGGGAGCACAAGTGGTCCATCTATTCCAAGGCTAAGAAGCCAGAGCCTATATCCAGCAAAATTAAGCCTCAGATTTGAAGAGGAAATAAAAACCTTTCATGATAAACAAAAGTCAAAAGAATTTGCAACAAGAAAGCCTGCACTTCAGAAATTTCTCAACAAAATACTCCATGAGGACGAAATGGGAAAAAAAAAAAAAAGTGAAAACCAGTGACGGGAGGAACTACACTAAAAGAACACTTGTTTATAGCAGCACAATTCACAATAGCTAAACTGTGGAACCAACCTAAATGCCCTTCAGTGGATGAATGGATAGAGAAACTGTGGTATATATACACAATGGAATATTACTCAGCAATAAAAAAGAATAAAATGATGGCATTTGCAGGTAAATGGATGGAGTTAGAGAAGATAATGCTAAATGAAGTTAGCCAATCCAAAAAAAAACAAATGCTGAATGTTTTCTCTGATATAAGGAGGCTGATTCATAGTGGGGTTGGGAGGGGAAGGTGGGAGATGGGGGTAGAAAAGATGGTGGAATGAGATGGACATCATTACCCTAAGTACATGTATGAAGACATGAATGGTGTGGATATAATTTGTATACAACCAGAGACATGAAAAATTGTGCTTTATATGTGTAATATGAATTGTAATGCATTCTACTGTCATATACAACAAATTGGAATAAAAAATAAATTTTTTAAAAAAGAACAGTCAATCAAAGGAGAAACTAATTCAGATTAAAAACTAGAAATAAACCAAAAGGACCCGGAACACAAATCATATCTCAATAATAACCTAAAGAAATCACATACATACTCAAAGAACCTGACTATTAGCCCTGTCAAGCCCTTCTCATATCATGGTGTAGACAGGAAAGAAGTCTTTGCATGGTGCACAAGTGATCCAACTACTCCAAGGCTAAGGAGGCAGCACCTGCAGCAGCACACTCATAACACACAGGATGGAAAGCTATGCCAAAGACAGATGTCAAGGGAGTACACCTTAGGGGAATGCTCCCAGAAGTTTCCATAATTGATGGTCCTGGGATGTGGAAGGGGCGGGAATAAGATTCACAAACACAGAAACACACAGAGCTATCTACCCTCCACAACCTCTATCACCACATCACTGAAACTATCTGATAAAACTCACAATGCCAAGCACTGGAGTATTCTAGTCTAGAGCGGTGCGGCAGAGCTTCCTGCAATGACAGTAGTGTTCTCTATCTGCGCCGTCCAACATGGTAGTCTCGTCTCTAGCCACACGCAGCTACGGAGCATGAAATGTATGCAGTGCAACAGAGAAACTAATAGTTCTATTTTAGTTCATTTTAATTATCTTTATGTAACAGTTGCATGTGACTAGTAGCTACCAGTTAGAAAATATAGTTCTAATCTGACCACCAAAACACAAGGTGGCATTCTAAAAATTTTCAGTGCCCACCTGGTCACAACTGGGCATGGACCAAAGAGCTTATTCATGATGTCAAACCAGAAATGGAAAGCGATGGATCCCTAGCCAAAGCTAGAGGTTATCATGCCATCAGTGTCCTGCCTGAAGCCACACACATTCACAGAAGTCTGTGCATTCACAGAAGTCTGCAAACCCACGTCTACTCTCTCAAAGTATCTTAAGAAACTAACCCAACAAGGAAAGCATTTTCTCTCATTTGCCTCTCTACTGAATGAGAGTCAATATGGAAAAAAGCTATAAAAACCAACAAGCACTTATACAGTTCTTTCCTGAGCTCAAGCTGAATATCATTACCTTCTGACTAGTTTCTGTCACACTCTTTCTACAAATGAAGCAAGGTGGTATTCAGATTATAATAAAAAGTGGTTGATCACATTTGCTCTAGTCACATGGACATGAGCCCAACTCTCACCTCTATTACTCACCAGCTGTATGATTCTAGGAAAAATAATCACTTTGAATCTCAGTTTCCTACTACATGAAATAGGTTAATAATAGCTCCCCTCTCAAAGGATTGTAAGGATAAAATAAGAGCTATAAAAGGATTTAGCAGAACACCTACCACATTACAATTTTAAGTGTTGTTTATCACTATTTCATTATCATCACCACCATCCTAGCTTATTAATACAGAGAGTAGGGGGAAAAACCTACCTAGAACAAATTATTTTAGAACAAATTCCAATTTTAAAAATATTCATATCAAAAATTATTCTGAAACCAAAACACTTAACATATGTAATCTCATTATCATCTTAGGCTTCTTCCATAGTAAGTTTTTTACTTTGCTTCTAGTCTTATTATAAATTTAGTTATATCTGCCCAAATTCTCTAAACCCTGAAAGGACAGGTCTTTTTGATATTTTGTCCTCTCAAATTAGCTCAAAAACCTAATTATTTGCAAAGTAAACATTTAATAAATGTCACTAAAATTAAATTTATAGAATTGTATTCCAGAATGATCAAAAGTAGTTACTTTTTGTTTGTGGTACCAGAGATTGAACCCAGAGGTGTTAAACCACTGAGCTACATTCCCAGCCCATTTTTTATTTTGAGACAGGGTCTCATAAGGTTGTTTGGGGCCTCGCTAAGTTTCTGAGGCTGGCTTTGACCTTGCACTCTTCCTGTCATAGCCTTGCACCACCACGCCTGGCAAAAGTCGTTACCTTTAAAATGAATAATGGTATTTGTCCTAAATTAATTCAACAAACAGTAATGAGCACTTACTAAGAAGCAGGAACTATTCTAGGAGCTGGGAATTCAGTTGTGGACAGATAAGGACAAAGGCCCAAAAGCTTATCTTCTGAAGAGAACAGTGAGAGCAGGTAAGTAAAAGAAGGGTGGTAGGTGATGATGAATGACAAGATGATGCTGGACAGGCAGATGGGCCATCATGATGTTCCTCAGGAGCCAAGAGAAGCAGTTCTAACTGCAATCCTTGTACCCCTGGGACGTGACATGAACTGACTTACTGTTTTGTTGTGGTTTTTTTTTTTTTTTTTTAGTTGTAGATAGACACAACACCTTTATTTCATTTATTTAAATTTATGTGTTGCTGAAGATCAAACCCAGTGCCCCACACGTGCCAGGTGAGCACTCTACCACTGAGCCACAACCTGACTTACTTTTCTTATAAAATTGCATGGGGGCCAGATAGGAGGCTTCTGTAGTAGGTTTGGTAAGAGTGATGGTTTATCTGGATTATAGCCATAGCAGTAGACATGGACCCAGAAGGATAATTCAAACATATTTCAGAGCTGAACAAGACAAGACTAGCTACCGAACTGATGTAGAAGTAAGGAGAAAAGGAAATGAGAATGAAATCTCCAGTTTGGGGTTTCACCACCTGTGGGGAAAGATGGAGAGGAGAAGCAAGTCTTTAAGAATAAAAGGGAGGCTGGGTAAAATAAAGACATTCTGTCCATCTACAACTACAAAAAAAAAAGTTAAAAAAAAACTTCCCATGGGAGGCTGGGTTGTGGCTCAGTGGTAGAGCACTTGCCTTGCACATATGAGGCATGGGTTTGATCCTCAGCCCCACATAAAAATAAATAAACAAAACAAAGGTATTGCGTCCATCTACAACTAAAAAAAAAAAAAAAAAAAAAAAATTTTTTTTTCTATCAAGTGTTAATTGGTCATGAAGCTTCTAAATTCTCCTATCAAACAGGAAGCTTTGAAAGGGCAAGAACTGTTTCTTGTTAATCCTAGTACCCATACCAGAAGTTCAACTATGTCCACCAAATAATGATCAGCAAGGGGGCTCACAACTGTCCCAAGTAAATGGCACACTTCAGTCTTTGGCCAAATTTACCCCTTTCAAATAAATATAAAAAATTTTCACTTAGTCCAAAATTAACCATTCCAATTACCTTTCTGTTGTCATTTTACAAAAACAAAATGGCAACGGAAAAATAATTATAAATGTTCATCCATCAATTGGGCAGTATCAAGAACAGTGTTGGGACTGGGATGTAGCTCAGTGGTAGAGCACTTGCCTACCATGTGCAAGGCCCTGTTTTTAATCCCTAGGAAAGAGGGAAGGAGGGAGGGAGGGAGGGAGGAAGGGAAGGAAAGGAAAGAAATAAAAACAAAACCAGTGCTGGCCACATTGCAGGCACTCAGCAAGCATTTGTTGGATGAACACACAGGTGTGGCAGGAGAGTGCAAAGAGAAAGGAACTAGTATTAGGTCTCTTATCTCTTTCTTATCCAGCAAGACCTACAGATAAAATGAGGCATAATAATTCTCTATCTTGTTTAACACAATAATTTCATTAATAACTAGAACTGATATGATAAAATAAATCTTTTATAAATTTGAAAGAAATTTATAAGGAACAAAATCATTTTAGAAATTTAATAATTTGAAAAGCTGATGATATTTTCTAAGTTCAATGTGGTTTTATTTTGTTTGTTTTGTTTTTTGTTTTGGTTTTGATTTTTTGTGGTGCTGGTGATTGAACCCAGGGCCTTGTACATGCAAGGCAAGCACTCTACCAACTGAGCTATATCTCCAGCCCCAAGTTCAATGTTTTTTTTTAATATTTCCTCCTAATCTCCAATATCTCCATTATCAATCCATTTTACACACAAAAAAAAACAACATATGAAGTAATCTTTCAAAGCATAGTAGAAGGTTCAGGAGTTGGATGAGAAAAAAAATTTTCCAAAGGCTGTTTTGAAAGTAGGCTCATTCCTCATGTCAAACATTTTAAAGAAAACCTGATACTGATTTCTAACATTCCCTAGGAAAAGCTGAATGTCCAAATAATGAAACACAGAAGGTAGTTGAATTTGACTACAGTGAACTTTCTCCACTTATAATTTTTCAATTAAAACTCCTAAAATTAAAATGCCATAATACCTGAGGCACCATAAATACCAGAATACCGCTGAGACTTCGAACCAGATGGAGAGGATTCCTTCATTCGATCGATCACATTTTCCGAAAGCTGAAAAAGCAACATCAAAATAAAATCAATGACAAAAGAACAAGAAACAGTGCAGTAACATCTAAGTCATTTAGTCACCCATATCAATATGTACAAAGAACCGCCTAAAGAAATCAGTCTAATAGCTATAAAACTAGAAGCAAGTAAGAATAGTTTTAAAATTTCAAGATGCCCCCCATAGCACTACTCCTTTTTTTCTTCTAATGCACTGCTAATTGCTCATTATAAATAATTCTTTGTTTTATGCTGTGCACTAAATTGTAATTCTGGAGAAAATTCTATAAGCCATCAGAACTCCTTCAACTTTTCTCCCTCAACCTACAAAATTATTTAGGCATTAACAGTCCTTAGCTCCTTTCTTTCCAAGAGTCCCAAAGAAAACAGGAAGGTTCCTCCCTCCCTCCTTTGTTTAAGGCTAACCTGACACACTTGCTCTTTCAACAGATTTTCTTATGCATTAACTATGTGCTGGGAACTAAGCTAGACTTGGACAATTCAAAGTCATCAAGTTGCTTAAAGTGAAGTGGAATAAACAGAAAACTGTCGGGCATTTAACTGTAACGTGACAGGTACTACTTGTGTGCTCCAACCTGTAAGGCAAAAAGCATAAAGGGAGCACTCCAGCTAAGCTGTGGAGGTGGGGTCTGGAGCAGAGGATTAAAAAAAATTTTTCACCTGAAAATACAATAGTGATTACCAGGGACTGGGAAGGTCAAGTGTTTGGGGATGCAGAGTGGAAGATGGGTGATTGGATATGACCCAAGCACTCTGTTGCATGTACGAAAATATCACACAGAATCCCATTGATATGGACAATTTATATGTGCTAATTTTAAAAGGAGAAAAAATAAAAAGACTTGCAAGGGAAAGATGGACAGAGGGAAGAGAACCATCCAGGATGAGGGAACCTCATTAAGTACACATGAGAAACAAGGTTTGCCAGTAGGTATCCAAATAGGGGTGTTAAGTAGGAAGTCATTAGCGCTGAGATTCTGAGGAACTCTCAGGCCTGGAGAGCTGAGTCACCGGCCCCTCAATTACTTCTGCATCATTCCTTTTTATTTTCTTGCTAGTGCTTACCACCACCTGATGCTTTCTTGTCCTCTGTCTGCCTTTCACATTAAAGAGAAGGCTCCATGTAAAAAAGGATTTAGCTGTCCCATCACTATACCCCAGAATCAATAAGCCTACAAAGAATGCTTAAATAAATAAATGAAATGACAAGAATGGATGAATAAAAGAATGGCTGAAGCAGGAAACTAAAGAGGGGACACAGTGAAAAGAAGCGGTAGAGGGGAGATGGGAGATTTTAGGCTATTAAAACCTTTGAGCTTCATGAGTTTGAACTACATCCAGAAGCAACCAGGCACTACTAAAGGACTTGAAACAGAGTAATGACATGATCAGATGCACATTTCAGGAAGATGACTCTGGCTACAGTGTAGAGAACAGCCTGGAGAGGGATGAGAACAGAAGGACCCCTGAAGGAAGCTGAGGACCAATTAAGAAGCTATTAAGCATATGTCCACAAAAAAAACTTGCGCAGGAATGTTCAGAGCTGCATCATTCATAACAGCAAGAGTGGAAACTGACAAATGTTGACTTTCTGGTGAATGGATAAACAAAACATCATAGATCTATACAATAGAACACAGTTCAGCAACAAAGAGGGATGAAGTTCTGATACAAGCTACAATACAGATGGACCTAAAAATCGTTCAGCTAAAAGGTCACATATTGTAAGATTCTATATATATGAAATGCCCAGAAAAGGCAACTCTGTGGGTACAGAATCCCTAAGTAGTTGCCTAGGGCCAGGGTGGAACAGGGATTAACTCACAAGACCTTACTGGGGTGACAAAGATGTTCTAAAACCGGGCTGTAGTAATGATTACACAACACAGTAAATTTACTAAAAGCTGTTGAACTGTACACTGAAACAAGTGAATTTCATGGCAGTAAATTATTCTACACTGAAGCTGCTAGGGGTATTATAGTAATCCAGGAAGAGCATATTCAAAAAATGTCTGAGAGTCCAAAGAGCTAACACTCGCTGAGTGCTTGTTGTTGAGTCAGGCATGTCACTTAGCTAAGTACTTCACTCACTTAATCCTTAACATGCCATGAGAGAGATGCTTCTATCATCTCAATTTTATAGGTGAGAAAACTGAAGCACACTCAGATGAAATACCTCACCCTGGATCACACGTTTTATCAGTAGTGGAGCCAAGACTCAAACTCTGAGTCAAGGTCACAGTCCACCATCCCTCTTCAGTACCACAATGGGTCTGACTAGATGTGGAAATAAAGAAAGGGAGGACATCAGGAAAGAACCCAGGTTCCCGGTCAAGTCTGGTGATCCTCTCCTATACTAAGGACCTTCCTGCAATAGCCACTTTCTCAACACTCTTTAGCTTTTCCTTCAATACAAATGGCAAAGTATCTTGGTAAACATTACTAGAGGCCAAGTAAGTAATCTGTTGTAGTTGTATGTATGTAAACAACTATATTTTACATTTACAAAGCACCGTATTCCTAAGCTTCCCTTTAGCAGCTGCACCTTGGGTCACTGCCCTCTTCTGGAAACCCTACCTTGGTTTTCCTGACATCCCACTCTGCTGGTTCTCCAAGGACTCTGGCGGGTCTTCCTTCTTTCCTGGTCTTCCCCTGAGCTACATACCTTTAAGTGCGCAAGGCCACATTTTATTCTTTGTCTTTATTCTCTTTCGCTCCACGAGCTCTTGGTGCTCTCACCCAATCCCTTGATTTTTAACTGCTTATGACAAATTAATGAATTCATAACCATTATCTCCAGTTCAAGACCAGTATCCCAAAAGCCAGGCCTACGTGTTGAATTAACGGACACCTTCCCTTGGATGTACCAGGGGCACCTCACAACCAACGCGTCCAAACTGAACTTATATTTGACAAATAGACTCCTTCCTCACAGGTTGCCCACCTCATTAGTGACACCACCTCTATCCAGTTTCTACATCAGCCCCCAGGACTTCACTCAACTTCATTCTCCTTCACTTTCCTAGCCCAGACTCTTTCAACCCCTAAATGTTTAAACAATCACCATCTCTTCTCCTGCCCTAATTTGTGGCACCATCAATCATCTCCCAAAATGCAAATGTGATAATGACAACTCCCTGCTGCACTCTTCAATACCTACCTTCTGCTGACAAGAAAGTCCAAATTCTTCAGGGTTTGCTGCTGCTGTTGCTGTTGTTGCTGTTGTTGTTTTGAGGTTTTTGTCTTGCTTTGGTTTGGTTTAGTTTTGGCAGTCCTTGGGATCAAACCAAATTCTCTATCACTGACCTACATCCTCAGCCCTTTCACTTTACAACTCAGCACCTTGCTGAGTTGCCCAGACAGGTCTGGAACTCCTGCCTCGGCCTCCTAAGTAGCTGGGATCACAAGCCTGCACCACCATGACCAGCTCCAAATTCTTTTCATCATTTGGTGATGGTCTCTCTCCCCAACCTCAACCTCCAGTTTGTCCCTGAACACTTCACACCTGTTCTACTCCGACACCTCACTTTGTTGCCCTTTCTTTGCCATCATTGCCTGCTCTCCTGAGGCCTTAGAAGCCAACTTTCAAGATCCATCTTTTCATACATCCAAAAGCTCTCACCAGTCCCCCATTCCATTCCCACCAAAGCTGTCCTTCATTGTGCCCACTATACCTCACACAACCCTTTAATACAGCACCCCAATGATATAAGAATGAGCCCTTCCATATTTCCCTGTCTGCCTTTCAATAAGATGGTGAGCTACTATGTATTAATGAGTTATTCATTCAGCCAGTGTTCACTACCCCAGGCACTACTTAAGGCCCTGTGGTATGTGAACAAAACAGTCTATGCCTGAGCAGATACTCATATCTCAGAGCCCAAACCAGAATGGAGGAGATGGCAAAGAGAAAGACTACAGCTCGTAAGTCGTGTTCTTTAAAGGAAAAACCCATGATTACTTTCTCTATAAAAGACAAGTGTTAAGCAAAAAAGCAGGGTGTCAAGGGGCTTTCTATCTGAAGATGCCAGGGCCTGCTGTACCTTTTCTAAATGACAGTAATCGCCAAGAATATTTGCTAAAACTCATCTGCAAGGTTGAGATACAGCTTAGGAAAAACTCTAGTAAGACTGAATCTAATCCCTCAATGGTCAAATTAAAAAAAAGAAGATCCTAAGTAATATGCAGTTACTGGCAGCATCAAGGGGTTACCAGAAGTGGCAACCCTCAATCTGTAGTTCCCTACTGAGCTTCTGTAGTAATCTGTAGTTTCTCTACTAAGAAACATCCTTCAACCCCTCACATATAATAAAAATACATCACTTCCTCTTAAAGAGAGAAAGTGACCCTTCGTTTTAGAATCTTAAAGCTATTCCAAGTGATATATATGTAGTGGTAGATAATATATACAAATAGCTGGTTTCAATTGTATATACTACTTAGTATATATAATGTACCATTGTTACAACGTGTTACATATAACACTATATTACAGTGTATATACTATGTATTATGTTGTATAACATACTGTTACACACTCAATATAATATGTATGTATAAAGGGACACATAAAGCTAATTTAGCTTATATATAATTCTTATGTGTGATTATATAATTTTATGTCTATTTATAATAAATTTATATTTATTATATTAAATATAGATAATAAACTTATATATTAATTATATTTATATACTTCAGGGCAAAATCAAAGAACTTCATTAAAAATATATTCTACTTAATCAGAAAATGGAAAATCAAGTATCAGCTATAAAACTTACCTTTGTCCATATGGGAGACAGATACCTTCTAACTATTACATCTACTTCTCATAAAAATTCATACCTTGCTACCATCTCTGGCCACCATGATAAGTCCTTCCAATCTCCAAAGTAGTTTCAAAAATATCGTCCTTTCAGATAGATAGCTTTTTTTTTTTTTTAGAAAGCTGGCCCAGAATAGATGAAAAATCATGGCCACTTACTAGCTGTGTAACCCTAGGGAAGTCTCTTCAATGAGTCTCACTTCCCTCATTTAAAAAATGAATTTGCTTCTGGGGGTTACAGAGAAGATTATAGTTTATGTGGTATTAACTATAATTGGCTACAAGGTATTTGGTAAAGCTACTGCTCATACCGCTCCAGCCAGGAGGACACTGATTTTTACTTCTTCTTGGTTGATTTTCACCAATGGCCTGAGCCTATACTTCTCTACATGGGGCACAAAGATTAGGGCCACAGCTCCATGCTGGTATGCATATATAAAGTACTCCTTTACCTGTATCTGTGCTCTTTGGGTAGTAAGAGAGGAATGTCTCTTTCAACCTAATCAATAATTGTTTCTAACTGTCCATCTCCTTTTGTGGATTTGATGCTTCAAATTCTACCACTTAATGTCAAACTCTAACATGATTCAAAATATTTCTCAATGCAGTCTTTGGTCATATGTAGTCCAGTGAATTAATAAGCACATCACCCACAGGAACAGATGATAAACACATTGCAGGGTTGATAAACATATCATAGGTTTGCCTTGTTGAAAGTCAACCATTTGTTCTTACACTCATTCCAGACTACATTCTTGGTCCCTTCAGAGTAGCACCCATAACCATCTACAATTCCAACTCTGTGACTTCAAGCACTATTACCCTGTCCTCGGACTGTCCTGTCTCTGCTGATCCAAGGCAACAGTCTTGTTTTGTTATTGTTTGCATTTAGAGTTCATGCTCTCTGAGCTGACCTTCCAAGTTGCAGTAGTAAGTTCAGACCTGTACACTCACCTGATCTCCTCTCGGAACAGGGACATTCACTTGTTAGGCAGCTGCCAAGATTTAGAAATGCTGGCCAGGGTTACACACAAAATCTGCAGCTGTAGAATAACTCTGATGTGTGACAAAAACTGACCCAAAGCGGGGATGGGGACTCAACGGTACAGCACAAGCTTCTGCAAGAGCTAGACAGGCAGCCTCTGCAAGAAGCAACTTCTCCAGGAAATGCAGCTTTCATAACAAGACATGCCTTTTAGAAAAGGTTTTTCCTATTTATTGATCTATACTTATATTATACCTGCTTGCCACTCATATCTGGAATTTCTAAGGCAAATATCAAGTACAATTTATGGAAATTTTTTATATCAAAGAGTAGAGAAATAACACCCACACAATATATTGATGCTAAGAATATACCCAGAAGTCTATGAACTACAACTGGGTCCATGGACTAATTCCTCAATTGTATGCAAAATTGTCTGCTTACTGTATTGTTCTGGGCAGAGTTCATTGATCACAGATAGATATACAGTGGTCTATTAACTAAAAGGAGTTAAGAACTATGCTTCTAATATACGGGGCAATCAAGAGAGCAGGCCTGCTGACATTCAACCAGCTGACCTTGCCTATCCAACCTGCTCTCCACAGCTCCTAAAAACAATTTTAAGCCAAGTTGAAATGGGTATTACTCACCGCACCAGCACACTCCAGAGGGAGGATGTGTGTCATCTTCTACTTTTCCCACCCACCTTGTTTGGTCTCATCCAAAAATTAGCACAAACATACCACCCACCAATTAAAAAATCCAGTATTTTCTCAGACTGGAGACTTGGTTAGAGCAGCAAAAATAAAGTATTCTGCTCCCAAGGAACAGAGTAAAAGGAAGCGAGAACTCCTCTTATATTGTCCTTCTCTGAAAGCCCAAGTCAGGAACCATGACAGACAGAACCAAACCAGACCCTCACCCCCATGATAGTTTTTATTTTCTTCCAGATGTGTCATCAAAGTGACGAATGAACTCAGACCCATTTTTCTCTCTTGGTCTTCCACAGAGCACAGGTCATTTTTTGTGAGACTTAGAACGCTTTTCAACTACCTTAAGACATAGTCTCCAAAAACTGCTATTATCATTTGACAGAAATCACTCCCAGACTTTCAAGGGCATAGGGCACAGTTGTGAATACCATACCCACAGATACCTATAAAATACATAATTCTTGGCTTTATAGTTTGTCACCTGTATCTTTTTTGCATTTGTCATTAGAAGACACCATGAACTTCTGTCTTTATTAAATCCTAGAAAGATTAAGAAGGTACTATGCACAAGAGTACAGAATCCACAGTTAAAGGGACCAATCATCTATTAGTTAACTGAATTATTTGTGCAACATTCTCAACAATCCCAAAGGCTGACAGAATGAATTTGTCATTCAGCCTGTATGACACCCCATTAAGGAATCTCTTCATTTAGGGGCTCTCAACTGTCAATATCTCCCAAAGCAAAAGATGTGCTCCTTGTAAGTATCCATATTGCCATAACTTGCTCCTGTGAATTTTAGCTTGAACTTCAATGCCAGCTGCAGAGATTCATTTATGCCTGGAAACCATAAGTCTTACTTTGAAAGTGATACTCATTGAAGTTGACATTTGCTCTAGAAGAATTCACTCACAGCTTTGATGTTTCAGATAAACCTGTGAAAGACTGGGTCATAAGCATACTTTCCAAGCAGGCACAGCAGGTGGTCACAAAAATCCTATTAAGCACATGTAATATGAGTAATAAAAATGCTTGGTATTTCTATCACTAGTAGCTTATGTTGGACTTGGAGAGGAGGGCAAAGCAAGAGGGGGTCCCTTCATCAAACCCATATGAATAGTTTCAGACTCAAAACTGGAATCAAGTATAAGAATATTGGTTATTTATAGAAGAAGGGAAAAAAGCTAACAATTGCTAAGGATAAAGAAAATAAACAGACCCTATGATGAAAACACCTGCTAGGTGAGAAGAAATTTTAAACTTAAAATTGTAAATAGGTTCTTTAATTGCTAGTTGTTTGGGACCCCAGCAAGAAAAATATGAAAAAACATTACCTATCAATAAACTTGGCTTAGTTACAAAAAGCTTACTAAATGTTATTCTTACTGTAGTAAGTGAAGATGAAATTACTATCCTAATCAGTGGAACAGAATTGGTTTTCCAGCAGTGACTGATGCTACAGAACATGTATTTATATTTTCCATAATCAATGACTTAAACATTAGAAAATTAATCAAAGTGGTAAAGTTTTCTTCAGTGCCATGTTTTAACCAACTGAGCTAAAGACAATGCCTTGCTTACATACCCATAGTGCTGTTCCCCATGACTCGGAAGAAAACAATATGGCCGTTTTAAGCCAAGAAAAATGTAAGGATCAACTAAAATAAATCTACAAAGTATCTAAACACAAATCACACTGGACTCCCAATATCCAGTCCTCGTGCCATTAAGTTCACTAGTGGCACAACATGGTCTTATTTTTACCTACCTTAGGGTCATGTAAGTTTATGCATCTGTCCTCTTAAAACAGTTCTAGTAACGGCTACTATTCAGCAAACACTGTTTGACACTAGGTACTGTGCTAAATGCATCCACATGTCAAATTCTCACTAGTAGGCTCTATTATCCAGACACACTGAAGAAAGAAACATAATTAAAAGTGACTTGTCCAGGGATACATAGCTACCAAAGCAGAGCTAGGATCCAAACCCAGGTCTTTTTGGTTTCAAAGCACATGCTTTTTCTACACTACACAGTGCTTTCAAAGAATCTTAGACTTTTTTCTTTTTCCATGTGACAGGAATCTTAAGATGCTTCACAGACCTTACCTCAGGTTATTACCCTAACCAATCAAAGGAAGTGATGGTACACGCCTTTAAAAATAAGGGTATATTCTCCGAGAAGTGACTTATCCAAGACCACAAACTAACATGTAAGATTTAAAACGAGGTCAGTCTAATTCCTAGTTGATATTCTTTTGACCATGACCTCAAAGAAATCAGAATGACCTCTGAGTACTCAGCAGTTAACAACATGACACTTTTGGAGGAAACTGTAACAGGCTAAGTATGGCTACAAGAACTTACACTGCCACTAGGCCCACCACATTTCAAAACTGAAATCATAGATCTGTACTCAGCTGTCATTTTGCTGATGAGAAAACTGAAGCACAAAGAGATTGCAAATCATCCTTGAAAAAGAAGGATTTGAAGCAATGGAGAACAGTGCAAGGGCATTCCAGGTGAAGGGTACATTCTGAAGAAAAGTAAAGAAGTCAAAAATGAGCACAGAGTGTACTTGAATTATGAAAACATAGATAAAATGTACTATAGAGAGAGAAAAAAAACAAAGAAAGCTTCTGTCAAGATGTGAGGCCAAAGGACAAAGTTTCTTTTTAAATTATAACATAGATAAAATGTATTATATGAGAAAGAAAAAAAAAAGAAAGCTTCTGTCAAGTGGTGGGGCCAAAGGACACAGTTTCTTTTTTTTTTTTTTTTAATGTTCTTTTAAAAGGTTTTATAAACAACCTTACCTTTTGAATCCATACATATCCCTATTGTCATACTTATTCTATTCAACCTTATCTAACATTTGACATGAATCTCTGCTATGACCAAATTCTCTTTCAATTTGGTTTGTTGTCACTGTTGTGTCTGTACTACAGCATGAAAATATGGATTTTTGCATTTTTCTACAATCTTCACACCCAGAACTTATTTTGCTTTTTCTTTTAAGCCATTTTCACCCTCCAGTGAGGAATAGTCAAGACTTAAGATTTTAAAAATCTCTCCATAAAACTCAAGAGTTTATAGCAATGTTTATTTTACTCCAAAGAGTACCAACCACAATACTGCAAAGGATGCAGCCTTGAATATTTTTTTAACAAAATGTAGTACTACCATTCATTAATATTTTATAGAAAGCAATGCTGGTCAAAGACCAAAAACAGTTCAACAGTCTGAGTTTCTAAAAGAAAACTTTAATAAACTCTTTTCAAGGTTAACAGTAGCAAAGGAAAAAGTTTTTAAACACTTTCAATATATAAAAAGTTTTATTTCCTAATAACAAATGCTAAAAGGAATTCACACATTTAATTTTGTAAAGCTGGCTGTGTAATAACAGAGAAAGAAAAAATATAAAGTATCATAAAACTTTCCTGAAGTCAAAAGTGCTTTATTTACTACGTTCAGGCATCATACTTCCAAAAATGTGAAGCTCCAAATTCAGGTGCAGCGGAGAGTGTGTTAATGAAGTTAGTGCTGGTATACTGACACCCTAGAGAAAAATCAAGTTTTCAGTTTACGTATCAAGTACATGCAGAGGGCATAAAAAAATTCCCTTACAACGTCTCGGTCAGAACTGACTCTATTAACTTCTACTGGCCTGGAGAATTTCCAACCTATCTCAGCCCCCATCAGGCTGGCAGACAGTAGGCCTGAAGTAACTGGGACTAGTCCAAAAAACGTAGGCACAGCAGGCCACAGAGAAGGCTCCTGGGAAAAACCAGATATCAGATGAAAGTGAAGGAGGGAGGAGTCAGAAGTCACAGAGGCAGGCGAGAAAGGGGGAGGGGTGCGTGTGTGTGTGTGTGTGTGTGTGTGTGTGTGTGTGAGATGGGGAAAGGGGTGGTATCCGAAGGAAAACATTAAATGTCAGAAAGCAAATTAAAGTGATCCTTAAAACGCCAATTCACCCTGAGAGATGATGTAGGCGTGGGAATGCAGGGCTCGGGTCCTGAATACAGGAGCAGTAAGACACGGGTGACCCGTCCCACGGCAGGCGCGGGGAGTGCCAAAGTCCTGCAACTAGTGAGCAGTGCAGGTCAGGCCAGGCGGTGAGCCCTGGAGGGTCCCGTTCAACCCGGCATGCCCCACCCGGCCCCGCACAGTGCCTGGCACTTGGCGCACAACCAGGAACTCTTTCTGAATGAACGTCCCGAGTCTGGAAACTACGGGCTTCTTCCCAGAGAGCCAGGCTTCGGGTGGGACAAACACGGGGGCGGGACAGGGAGACACCCAGCGGAGCGGGTCCCGGGGACCTCGGGGCGCAGGGGTCCCAGTCGGAGTGCTGGCCCTCCGCCCGCCCACTACACTCACCCGGATGCCCTTCACCACGGTGATGTTCTCATTCTCGTCCGCCTCGAAGGTGACCCGGCGAGTGCTGGCGGTCCCACCCATGGCTCCTGCTTCTGCCCCCGCAGTCCTAGCGCGGACCCACGAGTTCTTCAGGGCCCCCGCGCACTCACGCGGGTGGAAGAGCCGGGACACTTCCCTTGCCCAGCAGGAGCAAGGCCACGACCCCAAAAAGCAAGGAGAAGGCGCCGGTCCCGAGCTCCCGCCTCCTCCGGTCACGCGCCATAGCAAAACCCCCTGGTGTTGGTCGGAGATCCGAAAGGGCCGCCTCTACTCAGCGGGAGAGCCATGATTGGTTGGCCCGGACCCGGATGCTATGGCAACAGGTGGTATTTGACAAGGTTTCCGAAGCCCCTGAGTGTATTGGGAATTGTAGTCTCGAGCTGACGCGATGGGTGCTGGGGCGAACTCGCCTCGGTCTCCAGAGTGCCAGGGAAGCACGGCATTCTGGGAGTTGTAGTCTTGGCAGCTCTAAAGCCTTGTCACTCGTCAACTTTCAAGGAAGTTCATTCATCCAGCAATGGAGATTTAAAGACATTATCTAGAAACTGAAGTTGGTGAGTTCAAAGACACAAACTCTCTCTTTAAGAAATTTGAAGTTGGATGAGCGATGCACTCCCCTAATGGAGCTGTTCTTAAATACTACATGCAAATCCCCGACACAAAATTTAGAATATTTTAGTCTTAGCCATTAAAAAAAAAAAAATAGGCCAATGTCCCTATCTCGTGAACTGTATAAAATACTTGTTTTATTTCTTTCTATAAAGTACAATTTTTAATGCTGATTTTCATATCTGCATAGGAATTTTTAAAACGGGGGAAAATTTTGCATCAAACAAGTAGAGCATTCACTTTCAACATGGGTATCTTCCTTCACTTCAGTTACATAAGGTGGACCATAATATGGTTAGGCAGAGAAAAGTTAAGTGCTTGCCAAAGATGGTATAAATTAGTGGAGAGACTAAAACTACATCACACCAAGTTGAGATGATTTATTTGGAAAGTTTCTAGTTTCATATGTCACCTCTACAAGACCAAATTAATATTTAGGTCATTTTTGTACACATTTAATTATTTTTTTCTAAACATTCTGCTACATGTACATTTAGCCATATCACCTTAGACTTACAGAGGCAGATGTATTCTCTAGAAATTAGGTGAATGGGTCTGGGGCATAGCTTTGTAGCATCATGTGCAAGGCCTCAGATTCAATCCCCAGATCACAAAAAAGGGAAAGAAAAGGAAGGGAAGGAAAATGTTAGGTGAATGATGGTACTATTTTCAGTTGGTCCCTTTCAACATTAGAGCCATGACATACCAAGGCATTCCTTATGTTATTCAACAAAGCATTAACATTTTTGAGCTTCAATTGTGCTGATCTGTAATTTTTAGACCTTTATGTGATTTTGTCTTTTTCATTTCTATATTTGTGGCCAATAGAAGAGTTTTTATTACATCTCATTATTTTGTTCTTTTCAACATATATGCACCTAGATTATTTTGTTCTTTTGCGGTTTTGAGACTACATGCTACTTTGCACTTGTTTTTAAATTATATAATATGTTTAAATCTTTTCTCTACAAGGAACTAAAATTCCCAGGGATTATCTTTCATTTCTTTGGGATCTCCCCTTCCACAAACGCATGTCACTTATTCCTCCAATACATGGCTCATATTGGAGGTTCTACATACAAGGATGCTCAATAGTGCTCAAAGGTTTCTTGGAGATAAAAGTGTTTTTTAGATAAAGGGATCACTTGTTATCTTGACTATATTTACCTTCTTAGAATATTAAATGTGTTCTTTCAACCAAATATATAAGTATATAAGTCAATATATAAATATATATTTTCGGATGGAAGACAGCATATATCAATATTTTCCAAAGGAACCAAGGAGAGAAAGAGAAGAAGGAGAGAGGGAAGGAAGTAAAGGAGGAAGAAGGAGGGGAGGGAAGAAGACTTCCAATCATCTATAATTATTACCCTCACCTGAAAAAAAATCACCTATACTTTCAAATCACTCAAACAGAATTAGAGGTCTCAGGTGGGAAGGCTTGTGCTTTTTACTCTGATTTTTAAATGCCAAGTTTAAGCAAAAACCTGCTAAAGGTAAAATCCCCTCTTCAGCTACTCCTTCACATATCACTGGACTGTCCCTGGCATAGTAGGTGGCAGTGAAGGAAGAGATAGATGGAAAGGAGTGGTAAAAGCAGAAACAATGATACATGAGTTATCAGGGAAGAGAGAGACGAGTTTCTGGTCCCCAGCCAGAAAGCCTAATTATGGTGCTGTTCATCACACACAAGAGCCCTCTCTCTAGCTCTTCTGAGTAGCATTTCAGCTGCATGTCAGAGCACTTGTACTCTATGACCTATGCTGAAATAGAATACAGATATTACAATCATATTTTCTGAGCTAAAAACTGGAGCAATTGCTCTATTATTTGTGTACTTATAGAGACAATTAAATCAGTCCTTGAAATCAGGATCATCCTAGTAAATGTAGGCCATAGAAGTTGCCATAGTTATAGCAGACCAATGGAAATCACTGGAAAGAGCTTGATATGGAGTGCAATCAATAGAAGCACATTCTGAAAACATGGACTAAGATATGTTTGACAAGTCATAACAGAACATCAGCTCTAAAACTTTTCCCCTCAATTATGGTATATCGAATCCCATAAAAAACAACGAAGCCCTAAAATAGTAGTTCTCACTGTGTGCCTTTGTGCGTACGTATGCATGCACATGTGCTTCTGTGACATGTTTTGAATACAAGAATTTTGAGCAGCACACTTGAAGAGATTAAAAACTCAAAATAGCATAAAACAAGTCAGCAATAATTAGAAGGCATTTGCAAGTGCAGTATAAAGATGCATCTTCCAGCATACAACAAAATAAACAGTAATAGCATGAATCACAAACTCTCCCTGTGGTACTTCCAAGAACTAATCATTGCACTGTCCATGCATCCAGGAAAATCATGAGGCAGAGGTCCCTACATCTCAGAGCACTCTCCTTCAGTCTTTGACTTCCACTTAACAGTACCTTTGCTACTAATTTCTTGTTTGTGACAAATTTTGTATGCTATGCCCTAACATGTAGTAGAATGAGCTCTGGGGACCTTAATGAACCTCACTTAACACTTTGTAGAAAAAATAAATTTTATACAGCATCATAACATAGCAATGCACAAAGATTTCCTGGTACCTCTGGTATAAAGTTTATTTTAGAAAGCCTCGCCAAATTTAGAGCAGGTTTTCCAAAGGCTACTTTCTGACATTTCCTGGACATTCTTCTATTATTTTATTTTATTTTATTTTATTTTATTTTATTTTATTTTATTTTGCTTTTATGTGTTTTCTCTGACATCTCATTTCTTTTCTCCTCGTTGTATCTTCACCAAAATTCAGTGGCTGAAATATTGAGTCTGGCGTGAGGACATGGAAGGAGGGATGAGTGTGTGAGGTGTGCCCAGAGGGTGACAGGCAAACCCAGTCCAGCCCCATCTCATCCAAGCTCAAACCTGTATAGGTCTCAAGGCCCTTTGATTTCCTTTGTGTTGGATTTAGAGTGATCATCTCTGACGAGCAGAGCACAAGTCAGAAGAGACTCATTTCTCATCTCTGTTCCTTAAACAAGCACAAACATCCCATCTGTCATCTCTCCCAAATGGCTCCTCTGGCCTTGATGAATTTTCAAGCCATTTTTACTTCAAAGTACAGGGACATTCTCCTAACCCTTTAACAATATCTACCTGTCATGGAACTTGAGAGATTTCTGAAACACAGGTTGTTAGCCTCTTTACTTTCCAAATAACAGATGTTTGAAATGCATCAAGGTTATATAAGCACTTCTGCTACGACGTTGGACAGGCAGAGAAATGCCTGTTTACTGATGCTAATAGTGTAGAAATGTCCCCAAGTACACACTGTACACAACTGGTCTTCACCCAAGTGTGCTGCCTTGTTTGAATCCACTTTAGTCCCAGTTCAGGGAGGGGGAGCATCCAAAGTGGACACATTGTGGCTCCAGGGAAACTGTTTTTATCACATGTTCCAAAGCCAAGTGCATTCCAACTCTCCACTGGAACAAGACACAGGACAGTGTTTTCTTCAATTTGGAGTCAAGGGATTTCAATTGGAAATGACTTTGTCAGCCATCTAATCTCCTCTTTCTTTTCCAATATGAAGGAGCTGAGCACCAGAGAGGCTATCTGAGTTGCCCAAAGCCACAAAGCCTAATTTCATCAAAATCTGGCAGGATTCCAGATCTCCGGCCATTCAGCCTAGTACTTTGTCACCGCTTCATGCTCTTCTCTTATGGCACTCTGATGCCAGATAAAGGACACTGCAGCAGCCAGTGGAACCAAGATAAGCATGGTTATTAAGTAGAGATGGTGAGTAACAGCACAGAGCTGTGAGGTGGTAGTGCAGGCCTTTGGTGCAGAGGTGCCTAGTCCTGGCATAAATCAGTCACCTTCCCACAGGAGTACTAGAGTCTTTGTACAATTCATAAGCTAATCATGTATTAACTAATAACATGGCAATTCCATTTCTGGGGATACACATAACAGAGATGAGTGCTTATGTCAACCAAAATACACATGCAGGACTATTTATTAGAATTCTATTCACAAAAGCCCCAAGCAGGAAATCACCCAAATGTTCTCTCAACTTTAGAATGGATAAATAAATCATGGTATATTCAGACAATGGAATGCTATACTACAACAAAAAAGAATACACTATTGCTACACTGTGACAACAGAGCTAATTATCATAGGCATAATGTTGAGCAAAAGAATACAGACTGCAGGAGGCCATTTACATGGTGTTCCAGAACAGGGCAAGGGCTGATGTATATATAGTTCAGGGGTTGAGCCCTCGCCCTCAGCCCCCAGCATACACAAGGGCTGGGGGTAACCTCAGTGGTTGAGCTTTGCCTAGCATGCACAAGGGCCTGGGTTCAATCCCCAGCACTTCAAAAAAGAACAGCAAAACTAACTTATGTAAAGGACTTCAGAGTAGTTACATTCCTGAGCGAAGCTGACCTGAAGCGGGTACAATGGAGTCTTGGTCTGTTAGAAATACCTAAAGCAATCCTTAGCAAGAAGAGTGAAGCAGAAGGCATCACAATACCAGAACTTAAACTATACTACAGAGCCATTGTAACAAAAATGGCATGGTATTGGCACCAAAACAGACATGTAGACCAATGGTACAGAACAGAAGACACAGAGACAAACCCACATAAATACAGTTATCACATACTAGACAAAGGTGCCCAAACAACACATTGGAGTAAAGATAAATGGTAAAAAAATAAATTTATTTTTAAGAAAAAGATAAATTCAACAAATGGTGCTAGGAAAACTGAAAATCCATATGTAGCAAAATGAAATTAAACCCTATCTCTCACCATGCACAAAACTCAATTCAAAGTGGATCAAGGACCTAGGAATTACACCAGAGACTCTACACCTAATAGAAGGAAAAGTAGGCCCAAATCTTCATCATGTCAGTAGGAAGTAGTTAGGCCCCTACTTCCTTAACAAAATTCCTAAAGCACAAGAAGTAAAATTAAGAATCAATAAATGGAATGGGTTAAAATTAAAAATCTTCTTCTCAGAAATAAAAACAATCAATGAGGTGAAGAGAGAGCCTACAGTATAGGAGCAAATTTTTATCACACACACACATTCAAGATATATAAAGAACTCAAAAATCTTAGCACCAAAAAAAAAAAAAACAAAACAACCTAATCAATAAACAGCTAAGGAACTGAACAGATACTTCTCAGATAAAGAGGTACAATCAATCAACAAATATATGAAAAAATGTTCAACATCTCTAGTAAATAGAGAAATGCAAATCAAAACTAAGATTTCATCTCACACCAGTAAGAATGGCAGTTATCAAAATAACAGACAACAATAAATGTTGGCGAGGATGTGGGGGGGGGGGAAGCACACTCATACATTGCTGGTGGGACTGAAAATTGGTGCAGCCAATCTGGAAAGCAGTATGGAGATTCCTCAGAAAACTTGGAATGGAACCGCCATTTGACCCAGCTCTCCCATTCCTCAGTCTACACCCAAAGGACTTAAAATCAGCATATTAAACAAACGCAGCCACACCAATGTTCATAGTAGCTCAATTCATAATAGCTAAACTGTGGAAGCAACCTAGATGCCCTTCAATAGATTAATGGATAAAGAAACTATGGTATATATACACAATGGAATATTACTCAGCAATAAAAGAGAATAAAATTATGGCATTTTCAGATAAATGGATGGAGTTGGAGAATATTATGCTAAGAAAAGTAAGCCAATCCCAAAAAACCAAAGGCCAAATGTTTTCTCTGATAAGTGAATGAAAATCTATAATGGGGGGCATGGGATGAGTGAAGGAACTTTGGATTGGGCAAAGGGGAGGGGAAGAATGGGAGGGGGCATGGGGATAGGAAAGATGGTGGAATGAGAAGGACATCATTACCCTAGGTACATGTATGACTGCATGAATGGTGTGACCCTACTTCATGTACAACGAGAGAAGTGAAAAATAGTGCTCTATTTGTGTACAATGAATCAAAGAGCCTTCTACTGTCATGTATATCTGATCAGAACAAATAAATTTTAAAAATTTTTTTTAAAAAGAAATGAGATAATCACGAACTATGTAGTTTTGCATAGGTGTGCATATCCAAAAAAATTCACTGAGCTGTGAGTATACTTTTGTGCACCTGCAAGATATAAGTAATACCTAAATTAAAATTATTTATTTATTCATATATGACAGGGGAATGCATTACAATTCTTATTACACATATAGAGCACATTTTTTTTATATCTCTGGTTGTATACAAAGTATATTCACACTAATTTGTGTCTTCATACATGTACTTTGGATAATGGCCATCTCATTCCACCATCATTTCTAACCCCTTCCCCTTCCTGGGTTTGATCACCAGCACCAAAAAAAAAAAAAAATTGTTCTAGTGCATTTTTAATTAAAAATTTTTAAGAGAAAGAGGCAGCTAGGGAGAATTGGATGGGAAAGAGATTTGCTTGGTAGAATATGTCTTAGGAGATGAGTGAATCTCTACTGGAAAACTAGGATCCAGGATATTCCTTAATCAGTATTCCAGAACTATTGTAGCCATTCATCTATTAAGCTGAGCAGATCAGAACATGGAAAAGAAGAAGAAGCAGTGGGATAGATGTCTCCAAGTCCATTCCAGATTAAGGGAAATGTCACAGAGGAGTTAAAAGCAGAGACAAACTGGAGCCAGCTCTCACTGACTAGTGCGACCACCCACCCCATGTCCAGTGACACCCAACTCTGCATTCAGAGACATCATCTTGGCAGCTTGACCATTGGAATAGTTCCACCATAATGGAAGGCAACCCTCACAAATCAGGGATAATAAAACACAGCCCTTTTTAGAATTTTTTTTCTTTAAGATGGTTATCAAATATGTTGTTAAAATGGATTTAAGGGCAATCCATATGGGTTGGTGTAAGGCATCCGGGGTTCTAGGACTACATATCCACAAGTAAGTGCAGCCAGACCTCTCTGTCTGCAAAGACCCCATCCATGAATAATGAACATATTTGGAAAAAAGATGGTGTCTGTACCTGAACCTGCACAGAGCTGTTGTTTTTTTTTTCCTAGTCTTTATTCCCTAAGCAATGTCATATAACAAATATTTACATAGCATTTAAATTGTATTAGATATTTTAAGTGATCTGGAGATGATTTAAAGTATCCGGAGGATTGTGTACACTATATGCAAATACTATGACATTTATATAAAGTAGCTGAGTTTCTGTGGCTTTTGATATCTGCAGGTGTCCTGGAACCAATCCCAAGAGGAGGCCAAGAGATGACTATACATCAAAATGCAAATGGACCTACACTCTGTTCCTTGGGTACTAACCAGGAAGGTCCAATCCCAGCCAACCTCCCTCCCCATGTACCTGGAATTACCGTCTCACTAACCTCTCCCCCATTTCCAGCAGCCCAGTATCTTTCATACCTCTCAGTCGTTCAGCCTGCTAACACCTCCATCTAGAAAGTATTTCCTTCTGGTCTTCAGCTGATGAGCCTCCTCGAAGCTCCATCTCCAATGTGCCCTCCTGGATGAAGTCTTCCCCATCTTCCTAAGATGGAGGGATTGCTGGAGTGGATAGCTGTTGGTTCTTCTCCCAGATCCATTTCTATCCTCTCTCATCATTAATATTCTAATATCCCATGGATAAATTTACTCTTTTCCTTTCTCACCATCAGGTTTGAATGAGATTGCCTCTACCCTCGACTCCAGCAAGGGGTGGAGATGAGGTCTAGGGCTTAAATGTATCATCAGATCTCTAGGTGCTTCCAGGAGAGGAAAATATCCTTCTTATAAGGAAGCTACTAGAATATCTCCCATGGCACAGGAAGGATAATATAGTCTGGGATGTACCTTTTTGAACCCCCCAAAATCTTGTTTGAAAACGGAGGCAGTGCCGATTGTGGCGGTGCATGCCTGCAATCCCAGTGACTGGAGAGGCTAAGTCATAAGGATTGCAATTTGAGGCCAGCATTGGTCATTCGGTTAGATCCTGTTTCAAAGTAAAAAAGTGAAAAATGGCTGAGGATATAGTTCAGTGGTAGAGCACCGCTGGGTTTAATCCCCAGTACTGAGAGGGAGAGAGGGCAGGAGCAGGGGAGGATGGGAGGGAGGCAGGAAGGAGGGAGCTAACTAGAGAGAATAGAACAAAGACCTGGAGGAGAAACAGACTGTCTGGCCCTGTCACTTGGCTCTGAATTAAACCCTTCCTGAAGTCCTGTTTCTTCCTGGAATTTTAAATTATATAAGCAAACAAACCTGAGTTTTGTTTTCTGCGAGTTGCTACAGACAGCACACTGACTAATGGCCCCAGCTGTGTACTAAGTCACCCATATTTCCCGGACATTAGGGTGGCACAGTGTTGTCCTTACATAAGGCCAGGCTGCACGGTCTGTTTGTTTACTAGCCTAGGATGTGGGACTGGGTCAGGGGCTAGACTAGGGCTCCCTTAGGGTCCTGAACAGACACAGAATCTATGTAGAAATGAGTTGGAGCCTGAGGAACCACTTGAATTGTACTGCTGCTTCTTCTTCTTTTTTTTTTTTTTTTTAGAGAGAGAATTTTTAATATTTACTTTTTTTTTAGTTCTCAGCAGACACAACAGCTTTGTTTGTATGTGGTGCTGAGGATCAAACCTGGCCGCATTCATGCCAGGCGAGCGTGCTACCGCTTGAGCCACATCCCCAGCCCTGTACTGCTTCTTGACACCTGGAAAACAGCAGAGGAGTTATTTTCCTGTGATGCTCAGCTGTGAGAAAGGGATTTCCTGGAGGAATAGATGTCCAATATAGAGGCTGCTGTAAGATTAAAATGCCCTTTAAACATGTTTCTGCCTTTTTCTCCCTGTCTATAGATTATTTAAATAAAGGAGTACCTATGACACTAATTTTAGGATACACACACACACACACACACACACACACACACACACACACTCAGGATTTAACCCAGGGGAGCTTTTATCACAAGCTACATTCCTGGTCCCTTTTATTTTTTATTTTGATACAGGGTCTGGCTGAGTTGCCAAAGCTGTCCTTAACTTTCCATCTTCCTGCCTTAGCCTCCAGAGTCACTGGGATTACAGGGGTGCTCCACCACACCCAGCAAATTTAAGGGAATATGTTTGAAGTACCTAGCAAAGATAGCATAGCATCTGGCATTCACTAAAAACTCAATAAATAGTGATTTTATGTTATTCTGGCAGTGTTCATTTTATTCTTTTTGATTTAAAATACATTGTTAATTATATTTCCAATCTTTTCCTGTTGTATGTATTTGTATGTGTTTCAGATATTGAAATTAAACTATCTATTTTTAAATCTTAATTTAGAATTATTTCTAAACTGCTTTCCTGTTTTCCTAATCTTTTTAAGTAATCTTTGTTTATTAAAAATGACCTATGGGGGCTGGGGTTGTGGCTCAGTGGCAGAGCACTTGCCCCGCATGCATGAGGCACTGGATTTGATCCTCAGCACCACATAAAAATAAATAAATAAAATAAGGATACTGTGTCCATTGACAACTAAAAAATATTGTTTAAAAAATGACATGTGTTCATTATAGTAAATGTAGATAAACAAAGGATTCAAAATTAAAATCACCCATAATACCTACTACTCATAAATAACTACTGTTAATATATTAAGCATATACACACATATTTTTATCCAGAATAAATGGGGTCATACAGTATATGCTATTCTTTAGTCTGTTGAATTTTTTGGCTTGTCATATTATGATTTTCTTAAACTGTGTCATCAAATAGTCTTTTACAATAGAGTTTTTAATGATTATATAGTATTCCTTTGTGAATTCTAATCTAGTTATCAAATTTCCTACTATTGGGCATTTAAGAATTTCCCCCCCTAATTTTAAAAATATCATTAACTATTAATAATGATGGAGATGAAGATTCTTGTAGGCAGCTCACTATTTGTATTCATGATAATCTTCTTAGGATGGATTCCTAGCAATGACATTGCCATGGGAAAGTATGTGTGCTGTCAAATCTCTCAGGTCTGCCTGCCTATCTATGCTGACATGATTTCCAGTTCCACCTATGGGGCATGAGATAATGGTTCTTGAATCCTTGACTACACAAGATATCAATTTTCAAATAATCACCAATTTGATAAATTTGAAAAAGTCAATAGTTTATAGAGTTTAATTTGCATTCATTTTATAACCAGTTGGGATTGAACATTTTCTCACCCATTTTTAATTTGGACGTCTTCATATGTTAATTCACGTTCTTTGTCCAATTTTCTATTGGCATACTCATCATTTCTAAAATATACTTCAATTAATTATAGTTTTAAATTTAATACTATTTATCTCTACTTTTTAATTATTAATCTTCAAAACGTATAATTAATTACAATTTATCTTTATAACTAACATTAATCCTAATTTTGCTTTATACTATTAATTGTGGCATTTTACTTTAAACTATTTCATATCTATTTTGTTAATTTTTCAATTTTTTCTCATTTTTTTAAATAATTGCTGTTATCTAATTTGGGCCTTTCTAAATACTTCTTCCAATCATTTTATTGCTTTATATAACCCTTCTTATCCCCTCCTTATTTCTCTGGAAAATCTTCTCTGTTTTTAATTATCTTTTTAAATGAGTTTCAGACTAATAGGAGGAAAGGGGAGAACAGCAGAAGGAAGGGTGGGGAGAGTCCACGATGCTCAAGGGACTTTGGAAGCCTCCTTTCTTAGCCTCTTCTACCTGACTTCCTTTTCTGCCAAGGCTGGTGCCCAGCCCTCTCTTGGAGACCTACAGAGCTATCCTTTTTACCCCAGTGACAGTGAACGCTGTGACTTCTGGACATTCTGCATCCACACTGTCATGGACAGCGATGATGTGACAAGTGGAGTCCCCGATACCTACAGTGGCTAGATGTGAAGCAGGCTGGGTTTTGCCAACAGTGTCCCATGAGGAGGGAGGGCAACGTGGGCAGAGGATCGCAGCTAGGGGAGGTCCCTGCACAACTCCCGGCCTCTCAACAGCGGTGCAGGAGAAGGCGTGCCTCTCAGTGACTGCTCCCACCCCCCTTAAACCAGGAGCTCCTTGAAGATGGGGCTCTGTCTCATTCAACTTTGGATTCGGCCCACGCTGAGTTCCTAGTCTTTGATATATGTTTGTAAGATGAATTGCAAAATAATTAATAGAACCAAGTATATTTTTATGTGAAGAGCCACCATAGCAATGGAGTCAGAAACCTTATCTTGTTACCACTAAAGTGAGACCTCTTTATTGCTTTTAATTTCTTAATGGTTCGTCTCTGCATCTCTAAAAAAGGGATAATATCTAACCAGTCTACCTTATAAGGGTGAAAAGAAGATAACCTTATGGATTGTGAACATTTCAGACATTTTAAAAATTAAATTTATAAGTAGTTGGGAAGTTTAGTGAAGACGAGGTGACTGAGGTAAGAGGGCCCTTTGTTCCTCACCTTGCCCGATGAGCATGTGTGGCTGGTCACTTGGCAGCTCCCCCTGTCCTTTACCCCATCCCTGCATCTGGGTGGCTAGCAGTACTCAGGGGGCCAGAGGCATGGTGAGGGGGGCCCTCTGTGGGAAAGGCCTGGCTTGATTCCAAGAGAGAGCAGCAGAAGGGGCAAAAGGAAGAGAGGAGACGGGAAGGAGAGGCCTCGTGGATCGAAATATGAACAGAGAAGGTTGCAGAGAGGGTGCAGGGCTCAACTGCGTGGCGTAATGGGATCCGGATTGGAGGACAGAGCCACAGTGATGGGAAAATTCAACAAACGTCTCTGTGGGCAGTGAATTGTCTCCACTTTATTCTTTTTCAGGAGATGCCAGTTATACAGTGAGGGTTCTCCAGAGACACAGAACTGGTAGGAAGAGAGACAGATGGTAGATATAGATACAGACATAGATATAGATGCAGATGTAGATGTGCTATAGATATGTGGTGGGTGTGTGTGTGTGTGTGTGTGTGTGTGTGTGTGTGTGTGTTGCTGTAGATGGATAGATAGAGATTTATTTCAAGGAATTGTCTTAAGCTGTTGTCGGGGCTGGCAAATCTGAAACCTGCAGGGCAGACTTGCCGGCTTTAAACTCTGGATCAGGAGCTGATACTGCTGTCTTGAAGTGAAATTTCTTCTTCCTACAGAAATCCTACATCTTACTCTTAAGGCATGTTATGGTTTGGATGTGAGGTGTCCCCAAATGCTCATGTATAAGACAATGCAAGAAGGTTCAGAGGAGAAATGATTGGGTTATTTGAGCCTTAACCCAATCAGTGAACTGATCCCCTGATCAGGATTAATCAAGAGGTAACTGAAGGCAGGTAGGGTGTGGCTGGAGGAGGTGGGCATCAGGGGTGTGCCTTTGGGGAATATATTTTGTATCTGGCGAATGTACTCTCTCTCTGCTTCCTGATCATCATGTGAGCTGCTTCCCTTCACCACACTCTTCCACCGTGACATTCTGCCTCACCTCAAGCCACAAGGAATGGAGTCGGTTGTCTGTCTGAAACTATGAGCCCCCAAATAAACTGTGACTTTTATTCACAACAGTGAAAACGTTTACTAAAACCAGGGCTTTCAACTGAGGTCCATGCAAGTTATTGAGGATCATCTCTTTTACTTAAAGTCAAGAAATTCCAGATGTCAGCCACATCTGTATAATACACCAGGACAACACTTTAAACGATATTTAAATAACTGAGTACTCTCAGCCAGTCAAATTGACACATAGAACAAAGCCATTACACCAGTCTAGACCAGACGTGCTTTCAACGCATTTATATTTGAACTGTTTCTTTGAGGGAGACCCTGACCTGAGACCCAACGGCACAGTGCAAAAGCCTTTGTTCCTTTCAAAGAGTACAAAGCCTCACACACAGAGACATAAGGACCAGCGCCCCTCTGAGGACTAAGGAGATGCTGTAAAGGTATTCTTCCTGGTTAAAATTATAGGGTGAAGGGAGGAAGAGAAAGGAACTGGGCAGGTGGGCACTCTGGCTCCACCCACACAGGATTCTAGGGAAAAGACCTTGTCTCAGAGGGTGGCGAGCTGAATATGTACACATCCAAAGGACAACTGGCCCAAAGAGAGGGCTGGTGTCTCAAGAGAGCACTTGGATGCCTCACATGCATTTTCATGCACAGCAAGAAGAACTTCTCCACCCATCTGCAAATTCCAAGTGCTCTGTCCAAGTGCGCCTCCCAGGGAGAGAGAAGGTCAAGAACTACACGGGGAAACAACCTTATTCCAGCAGGGGATAAAAAGAAACGGAGTCAAAGGGTTTTTTTTTTAATGTGGCTTGGTCATCTGAGGCACCACTCCAACACACAGCATTGGCCACAGATGCAGGTTCTTAGAGCCATGTGCTCTTGTGGCCCTCTTCAGAGGACAACCTGACAGTGGAGAAGGCAGACAGCAAGCTACTGTGTCCCCAAACACACTGATTCCCAGGAGCCAGTTTCTTTCACTCCACCTGGCAACACCCACAAGCTGACTGTTGAAGGCCCCCTCAGACTTCCCAGAGCAGATTTCCCGGATGGGCAAGCAGTCCTGCACACAGCCCTTCCCAAGTTGCAGGCTCTCCTCTGAATCCTGAGCAGGGCAAATGCGAGCCTTGCTAGCTCACAAATCACCTTTAATGATCCCTGAAGGAAACCATCAGTAAACCTCAGGCAGCGAGCCTGGAGGTAAAGCTACAGAAACACAAGGTGAGGGAGGGGACATATAAAGGATCATTTCACCTGGGTAGTATCTCTGTTTCTTTCTTTCACGGATCATTGTGTTTGCTGCTTTGTCTGCTCTCTGGTACCTGAACACATTAGGAATTTATAGTTAATCTCGAGTTGTGATGAACCTTATCAATCTCAGATGGTACCATCTCGGTGACTGGGCTGCCAGCGGGTCCAGAAGGATGGGTTTAATTAGAAACAAAATATCTGCAACAAATGCCAGCTCTCTCCTATCGGAATGCTAAACGGTTAGTGTGCCTGGGGACAGTTAAGGAAGAAGTCTTGTCTCTTCCCCCTCCCCCTCCCCCCTTCGCTTCTTCTGCCTGACCCTCTCCAGCCACTCAGAGGTAGGTATGGTCACGATGAAACCCAGTCTGCACTCTGTGCCACCCTAGTCACCATCTCCTCCTAGATTTAAGTGGCCTCCAATACAGGAACCCATCTAACAAAGAATGGAAGCGTATTGATTATTACAGCTTTGATTTCATACCACACTATTTTCAAAAAAAAAAAGACCACAGCAGGACTGGGATCTAGCTCTGCGGTGGAGCACTTGCCTAGCATGCACAAGACCCCAAGTTCAATCTCCAGTACACTAAAAAAAAAAAACAGCATTTCTAACATTTCTATTCTGGTATGTTTTTCCTAAACTTTGCCCTCCCTATAAAGAGGTGAAGTCTATTTTCCCTTGAACCTGGGTGGGACTTTGTGACAGCTTTAATGATAGAATGCAGAGAAAGAGGTGCTGTATGAGTTCTGTGAGGTTAGGTCATAAAAAGCAAGATAGTTTCCGCCTGGCTCTTTTTCCCAGATTCCAGCCTGTGGAATGCAGTCTCCACAAGGACGCTCAGGCCACATAGGCTAAGCATGGTTGCTGCTCCTGCCAGCTAGTTCATTCCCCAGACCTGCGAGTAAGTGAGACCTCAGAGGATTCCAGCCTTGACACACTCCAGCTTATGCTAGGGAGCAGAGATGTGCCATCAAGGCAGGGCCATGCCAAATGACCATTTGGAAGCAAAATGAATGTTGTATTACTTTAAGCCATGAAGTTATAGAGTAATTTTGTAGCAACAGCGATGTCACCGAAACAATGACTCTTCTAGATCTGCAATCCAAAAAGACAACTAGACTCCTCACTCACTTTAAAGTAAAATGAGAAAATAATAGTGCTTTATTCAAGTTGGCAAGCTTTATTAAAAAAAACTGGAACAAATAAAAAGCTTGATATTTACACTATAAATGTGAAAGGATAGAAAAATATCTAGAACGACAAACTTATTAAGTTGCTTGTGTTTGAGGAGGTGAATGGTATGTGAATTGATGAATTGGGGACTTTAATATTTTGCTGTGTACACTTTCCTATATGAAAAAATAGATAGGTGAGTATTATTTGATAATTTCTAAAAGCCTAAAATAAGCAAAGTAACACTAAACAAGTAGAAGACTTGCTTTTTTATTTTAAGGTGAAAAGATGAAAAGGATATGTCTTCTTCTCTTACCTCTTTCTTAGTCCCTTTCTGCATGCTGGAGAAAGGGACAATGATGGGAATTTCCCCAAAGAGTTTCTCCCTTTCCCATTCAGAACAGGTCTGGTTTTCCAGTTACAGGTGACCTGTGGTTGATAAGATTTGGGATTATTGACAAACACCAAATATAAGTAGTACCAGTCAACCTACAGTGACATCAAAGAAAGTATAATACCCAGATGACAATTATTTCATCTCTTTCATTTGACAGAAGGGCAAAATGTTTCCTTTTTTTTTCTTTCTTTCTTTCCTTTTTTTAAAGAACAAAGTTGGGCTTTTTTGTTGTTGTGGTGGTGGTTGGTTGGTTGTTTCTGAGACAAAAGTCTCACTAAGTTGCTGAGGCTGTCCTTGAACTTGTGATCCTCCTGCCTCAGCCTCCTGAGTCACTGGGGGTTACAGGCATGAGCCACAACACCCAGCAGAATACAGTTGTTTCAAAAAGCCACACCATCCCTAGATAATGGACCTTTAATTGCTTGTCCAGAAACAGGGATGATTTTTCTATAGAATGACTTTAACAGATACTCCCCAGGTTTCCTGACAGCCACAGGCTGAGTTTTGGGAGACAGCTGGCTAGGGTTATAAACAGCTAGTGACCTTAGAAGAGAATGAAGACTGAACTTGTGGTCCAGGCTCAGAAGCAGCAGATGCTGATCATTTTGAAGTGAGCACTGCTAACCTTGTGGACAAACCATGGCACCAGAATTAGATGCATACTTAATCATAAACTTAATTTCCTAAGTAAACAAAAATAATTCACTTGACTTCCCCTTTATTGATTCCTCAAACACTCAGCGGAGCTCCCTCTTATACCAGCATGTCTTGCCATTAGTGAAAGGAACTGAGGACATTATGGATATAAGGGTGGCTTGTAAATATGAAAGCATTGCCTCGGCCCTTGAGTGTGCCTTACCTGGTCTTGTGTAACCCAAGGAATGGCTAATAAGGGCGAAAATGTACTGTGTGCAGAAGCCGAGTTCTCCAAGTGAATAAGAAATGGTGGAATAGGAAATAAATTCATCAGCTCTCTTGTTAAGCTAGCCAGAATCTATTTGAATAGAATTCCAAACTGCAAAAGGGTACTGAGGCTGACTGTGAAATGATAAACTTTCATGAAATGCAAACAAAACACAGTCTCCAAAACCACACTGCCCATTCGTGGACAGCTAGGAACTTACCTACCCAGAGATGTAGTGGAATAACATCTGTGGACAGGTAATGCTTTGGGACTGTTTCTTTGATTTAGCTTGGAGATGGAGCTATTCTGTAATAGCTTTCACATGTTCCATCTTGTGATGCTGACTAGCCAAAAATTTGAACACTCAAGTGATACTTTAAATATATTTTTCAAAGAAAAAAACATGTCTAAGTTCCCCTCAACTCCTTCATTTCTGTTATCCTTTGAAACTCAGTCTGGGTATTTCCTGATCAAATAGCACATTCTCTAAAAATACTTATGCCAAGCATTTCTGGCCCTCTTTCTACAAAGTAACCATATTATGAAGGATGACATTGAGATTACACTACAAGTTTCTTTATCTGTCCTTATAAAGGTCTAGCTTTCCCATGCAGCCTTAAATTTAAGTACCTATCAAGTTCCAAGGGTACCAAAGAGAATTCTACTTCCTGTTGTTGTTGGGTTTTTTTTTGAGGGGGGGTGGTCAGATTTAAGCATTAAGTGCAAACAGATTCACCTAAGATACATTTGAGGACAGGGAATCTGGATTGAACCCAGGGGCCTCTACCACTGAGCTACATCCCCAACCCTTTTTATTTTATTTTGAGAAAGGGTCTCATTAAGTTGCTGCAGTTGACCTTGAACTTGTCATCTTTCTGCCTCAGCCTTCCAAGTAGCTGGGATTACAGGTCTGCATCACCCTGCTTGGCACCCAGGATACTTTTAAATAGGTAAATGCCTGTCTCCATCCCCAGAGGTTGTAATTCATTAGGTTTGGGTTGCAGCCTCAGTCATCAACATTTTAATATGCATCCCAGGTGATTCTGATACAGGGATCCACATCCCACATGGCTATTCTAGTGGTTAAAATCTCCACGGGATTCCTGTTTCCTATGCTAGAAACTGTCATCGCACAGCATTTGACATCTACCTGTCATCTTACTTTTTAAGATGGACTATTTCCCCAATGTACTTTATTAACACCCAATTTTTACTATTTCCTCAATGCCCAATAAGGTCTGCATTTGAAATGAGAAAAGTTTAGAGAAGCAAGATTTTAGGCCAGTCGATGTTTAAAGTCTAAATCAGAATCTAATTTTGTTGTAAAGTATCATGTTCTCTAAAAGCATCTTGGGGATTCTGAGTTGAGAAATATTCATGTAAAATGGGGAAATAAAATTCATCATGGAAGAAGCGAATCTTGTGTTCTTTTCTGAGATAGCAGCCTCTAATTTGTTCAACCATGGTTTTAGTGCTGGAGAAAAAAGGCGAGAGGCCTAAATGGTAACTGCTGAAAGCATATGTTGGGGGGCATTTCCTCCATGCAGCCCCCAGGCTCCCCTTAACACATATTAATAACCAGATTGACAGAGCACACAGCTCCAACACTGAAAAGGTCATTCCATCCTGATTCAAGACCACATAGCTAAGGAATTTATTGTCCTATCATCAGGTCAAAAAAATTTTACTTCTATTTTGACCTTCCATAAGCCCTCTTCTCTCCCTAGACTTCCTCAGCATAAAACAGAATTGAGACAAACTAAGTGGAGTCACAAATACTACTTCATATCAATTCCCTGGGCTTCTTAAAGATGGCAGCCAAGGTTAAGATCGTTGCTATTACTCCTGAACTGGAGTGAATAAAGATGTGAAATCTCGTCCCCCCTGTAATTGAGGGCCTGAACATGGGGAGCGGAAGGAGAATTAGAAAAATGTACAGTAGTGGACTATTGGGTTTTTTTCTTTCCCTACTTAAGATCCCTTTCTTCTTCAAGCATTTAACTTCCTCCTTGCTGTGGGAAACCTTTTATGTGTGTTTGGAGAGAGTTATCCCTCTCTACCACCACAGCTAGAGTACAAGCCTGGAGAGGGTGGCTCAGGGAGAGGCAGGGACCTAAGGGGACCTGTCAGCAATGTCTCTGGCATTTTTCTGGCTGATCTACAGGAAGTCTTCTCTTTCCATTGGGATTGAGCTGGAGGGGAATATTGTTGGGGAGAGTCATCACTGTCACCACACAATGAAACAGTCTATCAGAGGGGGAAGGATAGGTAGATCTTAGGTGACACTCATTTAGCCCTGGCAAGTATGAACTTTATGTGAGTCAATAAAACCCTTCCTCAGTATTGTTTGCCCTTAAGTTGGTGGGGGTGGTTTTCTGTCACTTGCAACTGAAAGTGACAGAAAATATGGATTTTACATTTATTCTTGAGATTTGTGACATGGTAGAATAGATGTTGTTGATGTCCCACCCAGAGCCCCTTTCCAGCCAGTACATCCACTCCCCCTCCCCAGTTGCTGTGAGTGGTGTCTAATGACATACCTGTGACCTTCAAGGAGAATTGCCCTTGATTGACAAAGCACCTTCACCTAGGATGCCTAGGATGTTACTAGGAGTCAGGTGCAGAATGATTAGTCCCACCTACAGGAGACAATCTGCAGTGCAATTTATGACCCAGAGCTGCCCATGGATCAGCCAAGGCGAGGCTGTACCTGAGGCCAATCCTAGCTCAGCTTCTCCACTTCTTTATCCTGCTTCTCTCACTCCCTTTGAGAAGCATCCTGAAGGACCTTCCTTCAAAAGATCTCATGCCCTAAATCCCTGCCTTAGCCTTAGCTGTAGCCTATGCTTATAGGAAATACACCTAGACATGCATTCATTTTTAATTAGTTTTTATTTTAATCAAAGCAATATATTGAATGTTTAAGAAGTAAAAATGCATGAAAAGGCTTTTGCACTTTAATGGTAGTTCCCTACTCAAACTTCTCCTCCCTCTCTTCTAATTCTCTTGGCAGGGGGAGCTTCCGGCATCATGACAATTGAAACAGGATCATTCGCTACATTTAGCTGTTACTTGTCTCTCCTGATATCTTGGGAGGTCAGACAACAACTTGGTTCCGGTTTGTGATGTGGAAATTTAGCATGAGCAACTGCATTAGAGTTCTAGGCTGGTCTGTTGGGATCTATCTGGTCCAGTGCAAGAGCCTGGTCCAAAACCAAGGTCTCCAGCAAATTTTATTTCACAGAAGTTCCCAAATGTCCAACTGGTAACAAACCCAGATTTGGAAGCTCAACCCATGGAAAAACCAATATCTGAGAGTTGAGTGACATGGAGAAAGAAAGGTTTTATTCAGTGGCCAAAGAATGGAGTGGATAGAGTTTTGCTCACAATTCAGCTTCTCAACTCCAGCTGGTTGAGAGGTTTCAGATCTAGGATAGGAATTATGAGGAGAGGGATCATCTAATAATGAGGAGAGATATTCATGTCTTTTCCTAGGAATGGGAAGAGTTCTTCCAGGAACTCAGGTGCCATCTCTTTTAAACTTCTTTCATGGTCTAGAGTTTTGGGTCATGTCTTTGACCTTAAATAGGGTAGGGAGAAATGTGGGAAGTTTAGGTCATGTGAAGCTTATGTTATAGTTTTGGACAAAACATTTCTCAACTGATCAGCATGTCTCCAGGCAAACTGAACAGAATCTGACCCCAAAGCTGAGGCAACAAAGGAGCGAGACACAATATGAGGGCAGAGAGGCCAGCGTTCCATCTCACCCCAGTCACCCACTGGACACCTGCAGGCCCAAGTGAACAGACAGTGTTTTCAGCACAAGTGTCCCCAAAGACTCACTTAGGCAACTGTTACCATCCTAACCCACATGTCAGAGGTGTGACCTAAAGTGAAACCAGAGGGAGACCAATAATGCATTGGCCCACTGTATGACCTCCAAAACTAGTGAGTTTTAAGTCAATGAAGAGCAAGTGGGGAAAAAAGAGCAAGTGCAGCTAGAGGGCTCATGTAGGCTTCTCCTTGAATATGTGACACATTACTGTGGCATAACCATTTCCCATATTCTCATGTGCTCAAACATATCATCCCCATTTTCTCTTGGAGAGTTGCCTCCTGAAGACCTCATCCTTTTGCACAAAACTCCACATCCTTCACCTCATCTGGAAATTCCTTGGTCTGTTCTCCCATGCTAGCCTTCTTTTTCCTTGGTCCCACATTTTCTCTTTCTTGGCTCACTACCTTGTTCTTGTGGCAATCCTCTCCATTGTCTTCCTGAGACAGGGCCTCTCCTCCTCCTCCTTCTGGAGAGGTTGCATGTCTGAAAATATCTTTATTATATCATCACCCTTGATAAACAGGTCAAGAATTCCCAAGGTAATGCTGGTTTTCACTCAGACCTTTGCAGGGTATCCTGTTCCCTCCGTCTGCCTGCTGTTTCCCAAAGATGTCTTGAAATCTATTTACTCTTGATTTATCTTCTATTCTTTTGGTCTTGATAAGTTCATGCCAATTTTTTAAAAATAAATTCCTTTACTCTTGATTATTTTAGTAGGTTTTTAGGAAAGTGGGGAAATAATATTTCTGGTCAATTTTTATCACAGTGATCTGTTTTTAAATAACATTTCCTTATTTCAAAATCAATATATGTTTATTGAATAAAACACAAATAAGCAGAAGTAGGAAGATTAAAATGACCTGTAATCCCACTGCCTAGAGAAAATAGCTGTTAATATGGATTGTATTTTTTTCCCAGCATTTTCACCTGAATGTCACACATAAACATGGTTCTTATTGGGCTGGGGCCAGGGCTCAGCGGTAGAGCACTCACCTAGCATGTGCAAGGCACTGGGTTCGATCCTCAGCACCACATAAAAATAAATAAAATAAAGGAATTGTGTCCAACTACAACTAAAAAAAATATTTTAAAAATGGTTCTTATTGCCATTGTTATCTACTACCACCCTGAGGATAGGGGGAAAGGATGCTGGTAGCAGGAGATTCCCCTGTTAGCACATCATTGGAAAGGGGAATACAAATGGGGAGGTAGAAGCTGAAGCAGAGCAGATTATTTTGCATAATTACAGGGAGATAAATGTGTTTGAGGGAAACCAGGAGGAAGGACAGAGAGGCCAATGTGTCATAAAAGATGACAGGCAAAATCCTATTGGCATCATGATAGGAAAAAAACAACTTACAAGATCAAGTCCTAACCCAAGGATTAGTGTTTGCTCAGGGAGGCAATAAACTTCCTTCTCAGATGGTTCTTTCCTCAGAAAATTCAAGAGCTACATAGATACCTGTGAAATTGAGCATAAGGATTTAGTATGTAGAAACAGGTAACATGTAGAAACATATGACATAGAAACAGGTGACATGTAGAAACAGGAGATATTTAGTAAATAGACATACATGTGTATTTTTAGCAGAAATGGGAACATTGTAAATGAATGGAACTGGAGACTGTTATGCTAAGTGAAATAAGCCAATCCTAAAACACCAAAGGCCAAATGTTCTCTCTGATATGTGGTGCTAACACACAGTGTTGGTGGGGAGAATAGAAGTTCATTGGATTAGACAAAGGGGAATGAAGGGAAAGAAAGAAGGATGGGAATGGAAAAAGACAGTAGAATTAATCAGGCATAACTTTCCTATGTTCATATATGAATACACGAATACACGACCAGTGATACTCCACGTCAGGTACAACCACAAGAATGGGAAGTTATACTCCATGTATGTATAATACGTCAAAATATATTCTATTGTCATGTATATCTAAAAAGAACAGATAAAAACAAAAAAGGGACTATTTTAAACTTGACTCTTGTGTATCATGTTGTTTTTCATTAAATGTATTATGAATATCTTCACTTCACTAAAAATTCCTCAACTGCACTAGTTGCAGAGGTACACAGCTATAGCCTCAGCTACTGGGAAGCCTAGAGCAGGATCATCACTTGATTCCAGGAGTTCAGTGCCAGCCTGGGCCACACAGTGAGACCTGGTGCCTTTAAATAAGTAAGTAAATGAATAAATAAATATTCTCCTACTGGAATAACTGGATAATATCCACATGCAAAAGGAGGTAAAAGTACATCACAAAATGAGAGCAAATATTTGCAAATCATGTATCTACTATCTAAAACCTATAAAGAACTTTTACAAATTAACAATAGAAAGGAAAACAATTAAATTTAAAAAACAGACAAAGGACTTGAATAGACATTTCTCTAAAATACATGTGTGTGCATATGTATATATAAAATATATATGTGTACATATATACATATATATATGGCCAAGAAATACAAGAAAAGAAGCTCAACATCATTAGTCATTAGGGAAATACAAGCTAAAACAATAAGGGAATATCATTTCACCTATTAAGATAGTTGTCTTAAAATTTTTTTTTAATGGAAAGTAAGTGTTGGTGAGAATGAAAGAAATCAGAACACTTATACTTTGCTTCTGGGAATGTAAAATTGTTGAGCCACTGCAGAAAATAGATTGACAGTTCCTAAACACTTAAACATATGACCTAGCAACTCTGCTGCTAGGAATATGCCCAAAAGAATTGAAAACAGCTACTCAAATATATGGAGATGCATCTTCTCAGCCACAGTATTCACAACAGCCAAATGTCTTTCGATGGCTGAATGGATAAATGCACTGCGGGGCATATATTAGAATAATATTCACCCATAAACAAGAATAATATACTAATTCATGCTACAATGTGAATAAACCTCAAAGACCATGTGAAATGAAAGAATCCAGACATCTTGCACAGTTATATATGAAAAATGCAGAACAGGTAAATCCACAGTGTCAGAAAGCAGATAGGTAGCTATCAGGGGCTGGAGAAAGGGAGAATGGGGAGTAACTGTTTAATGAATATGGCCTTTTGAAGTGACAGAAATGTTTTCAGACGAGATTGAAGTGTTAGCTATACAAATTGTGAATGTACTAAATGTTTCTGGGTTGTGCACTTTAAAATGGTTAATTTCATGTTATGCAAATTTCCCCTAATTTAAAAAATGTCCATAAACACTGTCTTTAGTGACAAAAATGTTGCAATATATGGATATAATTTTTTAAATCCTTCATTTTTTGACACAGAGGTTTTTTCTAGCTTTTCTTTGTTATAAATGCCTATATCATACAATGAAGCAGCTAAACACTTTTCTATTTAGGAAAAAATTTAAAAACCCAAGAGATAGCCTTGATTGACCAAAGAAGGTGTATAGTTAAAATGTTTAGCTCATTTTTCCAGACTGTCTTGCAAAAACGTTTAAAAAGATTAAGGTTTACTTACTCAAAGGAAATTATTTGCATCAATGTAACTGCTCAGAGTAGAGTCCTAATAAAATTATACAGATTTTCCAGTCTCCCCTGGTGTGGCAACCAGATCTCACCCATATGTTCAAATATCACCTGGATGTGTACAGTTCCCAGAGCTCTATCCCAGCTCAACTTTATCTCTTGTGTATCCAACAACAGGCTCATTTAGATACATAACAAACAAGCCCACCAGCGCCTTGACCCATTTTTGATCCTCTGCCATACAACATGGACCAGCAGGGGGCAGTGTTTTAGTCAGTTTTTTTTCACTCTTGCAAATAAAAGACCCGACCAGCACAATTGTAGAGGAGAAAAGTTTGTCTGGGGGCTCATGGTTTCAGAGGTCTCAGTTCATAAACAGCAGGCTCCATTCCTGGGGCTCAAGGTGAGGCTGAACATCATGGCAGAAGAGTGTGGTGGAAGGAAGCAGCTCACATGGTGATCAGAAAGCAGAGAGAGACTCCCCTCCCAGATACAACAAATATATACCCCAAAGCCATGCCCCCAGTGCCCACCTCGGCCAGCCACACCCCACCTGCCTTCAGTTGTCACTCAGTTAGTTAATCCCTATCAGAGGATTGATTTGATGATTGGATTAAAACTCTCATGACCCAATCATTTCCACTCTTGCATTGTCTCACACGGGCTTTTAGGGGGACACCTCACATCCAAACCATAACAGGAAGGGTGGTAGGGCTCCTGCTGCACCCTGCTATTCAGACTGCCTTAGCCCAGGCTGCCATAAATACCAAAATACCACAGACTGGGTAGTTTACACAACAAAAATTGTTTTCTCATGATTCTAAAGGCTAGAAATCGAAGGTTGAGGCATTTTGGTAGGACTGGACAACAGTCACAGAGTTAGGGCCACCCACGTGACCTCATTTTACCTTAGTCACCTCCCTAAAGGCCTTGTTTCCAAATGCAGTCACATTCTGAGGTACCTGGGGGCCTGAACATTGGAATTTGGGGGAACACACTTCAGCACACAACAGGGTCTTAAACTGACAGAGACTCCAGTGTCTTCTCAGGGCTCCACCTGGAATGTGTCACCTTTCTTAATTGGTGTGGGCCTGGGAAGTGGCACTGTAAGGTCTGTACAGAAGACAAAGTGGTTCAGACCAGAAAGGACACACCTCACTGTCACCCACAACCCTGCGGTCAGAACAGTCACAGGAGAGGGCTGTGAGAGTGGTCTTCCCTGAGCCTGGAAGGGAAGGGGAGGCAGGGATTGACAGGTACTCATGGCTGTCTCAACCACTAAGGACACTTGGCCTACTGTCACCTCATGCAACAATTCTGAGGCTGAATGCCATCCCACAGCACCCTGCCCCACACCTAAGCTGTGAATGATTTCTCCCAGAGATCCATGGCATCCTTGCGCTTGCCCAAGTCTATGTCCAACAGCCATCTTCTCCCTTTCCCTCTAAATACCACGGATCATAAAGTCCTTTTGGCTCTTGACCTGGAAAGATTTTTACCGGGTTTTCCTCTACAGCTTTCAAGCCATTTTGGTTTCAGCCCACCTCACTTCTGTACTGAACTATTAGAAGACTTGTTTTTATCCTTCCCGCCTTCAGGCCCTACCCACTGCAAGAAGGGCCCTCTATAATTTGAGCAGCAGTAGTATAACTCCAGTCTTAAAATACTCTGCTGTCTTCAGCCCATGGTCTGAGATCCTTGGGGTTGTGGGCTACCATATGCTCTGTAAGCTCCTCACTCTAAACTCTCCCATGGCTCCCCAGTTCACAGAGTTAGGAGCCAATATCCTTCCAGAGAGGGATCCCATAGAATCCAAGACAGTCTGCCACACATGCCCTCCACGCCTCACCTACTCCCCTGCCTCGGGTTCCTGCTGCTCTGGCCATGCTGGTTTCCTCGCCAGGGCTCAAACACCTGGTCCTGCCATCACAGGCCTTGAACTGACTGACTCTCTGCCTGGGATCCTCTTCCCAGCTATTTGCAGGACTGGCTCCCTTATGTCCTTCAAGCCTTTTCTCAAAAATCAACCTCAGCTTTCCTCACTCACCTTCTCCTCATGCCTGGTCCAATCTACCATGTGTTTCTCTAATGGTCTTTATACTTCTCGCCTTCTAACATGTTTTGCAATTTATTTATTAAATTAATTAATTTAATTAATTTATTATTTCTGTCTCCCCCCTATTAGAGTATAAGACCCTTGAGGGTAGGGAATTTTTACTCATTCTGTTCACCAATGCATCCCAAGCACCTAAAGAGTGCTTAGCACACAAGGAGGTACTTTGTGAGTCCATGAAAAATGGCAAGAGTGAATTGCCATCACATTTATTCCCTCATGTTGAATGCTGTAATTATCTATTGATATTTCTGCTGCTTCCACTACAAAGTGGACTTTTTTCATTTCTGTAACTCCCACATGATGCCTGACAAACACATGCCCAGTCGATATTTGCAGATTAAATCATAGGACAAACCTATCACTTTACCAATAAGAACACCAAGGCCACGGGTCTTGCTGTATATCACACAGTCAGCAAATGGTGTGGTCACAGCTAAGATCCAGGTCATCTGTGTCCCTGAAGTGGTGTCTTTCCACTATCCCATTCAACTCCACTGAAAATAGTTCCAGATCCACTTGGTTTCCAATGGTGTTGCAAATTTCTTGAGACAAGTATTAAGCACTAAGATACTTGGAAGCTTCCCCAATGCCAGGTACAGTGCAAGGTATACATCAGACTAATCGAAGAAATATTGGTGGTTTAATTTCAATTTTTAATTTTTTTTAAAAAAAAATTATTGTTAGCAATTGTTTCCACTTTTAATGACAGGAATGATAATAACCTCCCAGCAGTCTGCTTTAAATAGGTTCAAGACACTGAAATACAATTTGAACCGTGTCTTTCATCAGCCTGCTCCCCGGAGAGATGAAATGAGTTCATAATGAGATTCCTGCAATGAGTCAAAAATCGAGGGAAGGAGGACAGGCTTTGCTCCACAGATGTTCCGCTGGCATTCCGAGCCCATTTTTCCTCTGATACTCAGAGTTAGCTCCAGGCCCCAGGAGGCAGTAGCATGGAGACACCCTCCACCCCCCAGTGCGGAACCCACATTCTCTCTTCTGGCATGGTCTCTTCAGATCCACTGTATCTGTGGTGGAGGCCTGGTAGAGAACTGATTGTCTACTCACTGTAAATGTGGTTTGCTCCCAGCCCATGGAAAACGCGGCAGTCTCTGACTCCCGCACAAAATAACACACGGATTAATTGCCAGCAACCACAACAGGTTATTTTCTCAGTAAGAGAGTAGTGCAAAGTCTCTCATTTTGAGTTTCTGTTGTTACTATGTTCAACCTGCTTGATTTTAAAGCACAGGTTAACATATCTGGAGTCTTTACACATGGGTGATAAAAGTGTTAGTTTTGTAGAATCTGGGTAAGAGGTAGACACACAAATAGTCAAACGAGAAAGAGTAGGTTTCATCATCTCCCCTTATGCAACTAGCAGAGCATCAAGGAAAGGAATAGAGACCATAGGAAAAAGTAGCCCAGAGGTCACCTAAGTCCTCTCACAGGGACACTGGCATGGCTGCTGCAGATTGGAAGGGTTCTTGATACGCTGTCCTGTTCTTTTCTGAGGTGAATCAGGGCCAAGTACCCAATGACAAACTTTCAAAATACTTTTCCATTTGGGCCCACTCTTGCAACAGAATGCCTAAGGCTCTTCTCCACCCTGAGTGACACTCTGAAATAAAGAAATGGAATGCCCTCATTTCCCGAGCGCTTCTGGGACCCCAAAGCTTGCTTTCTGGCTAAAGTCTCAAGCCTTTGAGCAGCATGAGATTCTTGCCAGGGCAATTGAGGTTGGTTTTCTCTGAGTGGACGCTCCCTGTGCGCACTCCTAGTGCCCCTCTGTATCCATCAACTTTTCATCGCTGTGACCAAAATACCTGTCAAGAGTCACTTAAAGGAGGAAACTAACTGGGCGCCTGGTTTCAGAGTTTCAGTGTGTAGTCAGCCAAGCCCATGGCTCTGGGCCCAGGGTGAGGCGGAACATCATGGCGGAAGGGCATTCAGAGGGAAGCTTCTCTGCTCCTGACAGCCAGGAGCAGAGGCAGAGAGAGGGGAAAGGACCACACAGAAGATGAACACCCAGTGAGCCACCTCCTCCAGCCATGCTCCCCCTGCCTGTAGTTACCACCCGCTAATCCATCCAAACTAGGATCAACTGATCTGGTCACAGCTCTCCTAATCTAACTATTTTATCTTCCTTTCAGCACTTCTGCATTCACACAGGAGCTCTGGGGGGACACCTCATATCCAAACCATGACACCCTCTTAGGTCACCTCAGCACATCAAAGCATCCTGCCCACCACACTCCGCAAATAACCCAACAGCAAAACCGCCTAAAATAACAAACTCCGAAAGCTCTCGAAAGTTATAATGTGAGAAGAAAGAGGAGAGAGCTCGCCCACAGCTCAGTTGGCAAAATCTGACAAAGCATTCCCCCCAGTTTCCTCTCAGGAGCCAGGGGTCTGTCTTTCCTGCTGAGGGGACTCTGCTGCCCTTCAGAGTTTGGCAATTGAGAGCTCCTCCTGGTTTCTCAGCTTGCATCCTCACAAAGAACTTCCTCGGGCATCTCTCTCCCTTAGAAAAGAGGAGGATTGAAGATGGCAAATTTTTCTTCCTTTGTCACATTAAATGAAAGGGCTGTTTAAATGGGTGTTAAGTGCTGAGATGGGGTGCTGCGGCACTGAAGGATCTACGGGTTCAGCTCTGATCAGGGTTCACTGGCTGGGAGTTTAGACACAGGGCAGACTTCCTCTCTCTCTTTCCTCACAGATAAAGTGAGGTCAGTGTCACCTTCCCTAATTCTTCTGCCCAGTGGGATACTAGAGGAGAAGGTATTGGAGGGAATAACTAATAGATCCCAGGAAGTTACATGGCCCTGGTTGGAGATTCTGTGACTCCCTTCCCAGTCTTTTGCCTTCTGGTAGTTTCTACCTTTATCATTCTTTCTGCCTCCTTTCCCTACAGTGACCCAAGCCAGGAAAGCCAGACACAACCTCCAGACAGTGCAGTCTCCTTAACTACGAGCACATTACGTCAGTCTAGGGCACGGCTTGCCTGGCCGGCCTCTTTCCCCAGGCCCTTCTTGTTTCTGAGAAAAATGTACCATGGAGACTAAAAAGCTCCCCTTTTCTATCCTGGTATAATTTCTCTTCACAGAGAGTGTTTTTCCCAAGGTTTCTAAGGTAAGTGCAGGGAATAATAGCCTCAATGGGAAATCGAATTACATTCTAGTGGAATGAGGATGACTCTCAGGGAGAAAAAAAAATGTGATAATGTATGAGATATCTTTTATTATTTTTAGCAAAAAAAAAAAAAAGTTTCTTAAAGGAGATTTTACCCCAGGAGTTTTCTATTAATGTAACACAAAATGTAGCCACACACACACATGCATAAGGAGACAAAACAGAGGGGGAATGAAAGTCAAATTAGATTTGGAGGATCTTGTTTCTCACCCTCTCTTTCTCTCTCGGGTTTGCTGTGACTCATTGTGCTGATGGTGAGAAGATGATCTTCCGTCTGGGCATTTGTTGCCACTTGGAGAGGGAAAAAACAACAACAAAATAACGGTGGGCGGAACTTTCCTTTGATGCCAAATTCTTTTGCACAGTCTTTGAGGAGGACGTTGGTACTCCATCTAATTTTCAGAAAATTCATCTCAAAAGAGTTTGGCTCTTAGCCTACCCAAACAACATCCCCAAGGGTCCCAGGATGCGGTATAAGTTCTGAATCCCCTTTCTAGCCTGTCACTTTCATACTTGATCGACCTGTTGATTCCACAACATGCCAGCACAGGAATCCATCTGTCATGATGGCATGCTGCCCTTTCTGCAGGATGACATGCCAATATCCACCAACCACAGTGCCAGCCAAAGTGGCATTAGCAACAATGCCCTGCATGACACAATAAACCGTATATCGGTTCAGCAAGAAGGTCTTCCCAGGGAAGGTATAAGCTGCCAAATGAAGAACCTGCTTCTCATTACAGCCAGTCAGGCGTGACCCATTTTCGCATATACCCGGTCCCATGGATAATAAGAGCTCTGTCTGTATAGAGCTACTGTGACAGAGGGTAGTTCCTCCTCCAGAGAGTGCTCACTGTGCTGAAAGAGCACATCCCAGGGAGGAGAACTAGTGGTGGTCAGAACCACAGGGTGACCAGCCTCCCACTGGGTCAGGGACTAGGGGACTTACTTGGCATGCAAGACTTTCAGTGAAAAAAAAAAGGGGTGGGGAAGGTTTCAAACTTGATTGAGTTAGCCACCCTACCTGTGTCTCCATCCCAGGGCCCACCAGGCCAATTCCTTCTTGTCCTGTATCGCCATCCAGCCTAGTGTCCACTTCCACTCTCATGGTAGGTGTCTGCAGTGGCCCCAGTGATCCCCACCTCTTGGTCTTCACACGTAGTATAATCTCCTCCACTAGATGTGGACTGGATTTATTTTACTCCCTTCTAATGAGAATAGGGCAGGAGTGGAGAGATACCACTTCTGAGATTATCTTAGAAATACCATCTAGGCCACTACTTTTCTCTTCTCCTTTCTCTTTTTTCCCCTTTCCCACCAGCTCTCTTTCCTTCTCCTCTAAGGAATAACCAGCTACCATGTTGGGAGCAGCCCTATGGGGAAGTCCATGTGGCAAGGAATTGATGTCTCTGACCAAAAGCCAGCAAGGACCCAAGGCCCGCCACAGGCACCTGACTGAGCTTGAGGCAGATTCTCCCTCTGTCCAGCTTTGAGATGGCTGCCACCTTTTCCAACACCTTGCCTGCTGCCTCTGAAGAAACTTAAGCCAGTGCATCCAGCGAACCCAGGCTCGGGCTCCTCATCGACAGAGACTGTGAGACGGTAAGTATACGTGGTTTTGATCTTCTAAGTTTGGGATTAAGTTGTTACACAGAAGTAAAGACCTAGTAGAGTTTTAAACTGTTTAGAAGCAGGACTCAGCTCAGAAACAGATTGGACTCCAAAGAGTACTTCACAGTTTACAGAAACCCGAGAGATCAGTGTCCCGTTCCATTCATTGGAATGCCTGAGCCCAAAGGAGCCCAAGCAACTAGTTAGGAACCACTAGACTTGGCTCCTGCATCTCCGACTTCTGCTCTGGTGCTAGAGCCGTTCTGACTTGCTACCCAGCACCCAGATTTTCAGGCTGTGCCTGGATATCAGACTCTCACTTCCTGTGTCTTGGTTCCAAACAGAAGATTCTTTGAATGGACCAGCAGCAGCTTCCTAATCACATCTTCCCTGTTGGAAGCTTTTCTAACTCCTGTTAGCTGGCTGGATGCTGCTTCCAGGCCATTCTAGATGCAGTGGCATGTGAGTCCCGTCTCCCTGTTTGTATTTTCTTAAACTGTATTGTTTCTGAGATGGTGCAGGGGAGAATTTATCTCCAGTCTTGTCACAGGGTTGATAAACATAATAAAAATCTTTTCGGCATGATCTAGAAACACTGCAGATCTTTCCTGGCTCTGACAATCTGGAAGCCTCTTATCCACTTTAAATCATATTTCTATACTGTGAATAAACTTTCATTCCAATTTAATTCAACAAATATTCCTAGAGCACCTATACCATCATTTGTAGGGCTGGGATGGAAGAAGGCAAGAATGGGAAAAATATATGACATGATTTTTATCCTCACGGAGTCTGCCGTCCAGGGACTAAGACCTCTGAAACTCTAATCCCCAAATAAACTTTTCCTCCTCTAAGTTGTTCTTGTCGAGTACTTTGGTCACAGCTGCATGAAAGCTAACTAAAATTGAAATGTACATAAAAAATACATTATATTTTCTGAATATTTTTTTCAAGTTAAAGTATCTGAGTTTAATGAGTATTCACTATGTCCAAGACTCCAATAAGCACTGTACATGAATTGCTCCCAATCCTCTGAGAAAGGACTGATTTTTTCCTTTCTTTTCTGCAGTTCAGGAAGGTTGAATAATTCTTTGAAAGCCACCCAGCTAAAAAGTGGAATTTAAATCTAGTTCTGTCTTATTCCAAAGTCAGTGATCTCCATCTCCAAGTCTTAATTCTTGCTAAGAAGAAATGCATCTGGAGTAAAAAATGTGAGATACATGTATCAAATATGTTCAGACAAATAACTTCAGTAAGCTGTATGTATAACAAAGAATCAAATCTGCAGCAGGAGTTCCCAGTCAGGAAAGTGAGAAGTCAGGGCTAAAAGTGAGAAGTCGGTGCTAGCCAACCTAGTAGGATAAGGCTTCAGGAAACAGATTCATTCATTCATTCAGCTACTCTTTCTTGAGCATCTGTTATGTGCACGGGCAACGGGGATAAAGTATAAGTCAGGTCAAGACAGAGCACTGTTCCAGAGGAGCTCACATTCCAGTAGGGAGGCATGGACAATCGTAAGTACATAAGATGGCTTTAAATTTTGACAAGTTCTATGAAAACATTTAAAACAGAATGAAGGAGTAATGAAGGCAGGGGCTTTAGAGCAACTGGTTTAGGAGACCCATTGCTTAAAGTTTGACCGGTTTCCCTTTCTGTCCCATTTTTTGAGGTCAAGAGCTCATGACAGGTGGACCTCAAATTATAATTAGTGAGGTTTATGGAGACAGGACCAACAGGTGAGGGCTGACTATGTCAGGAAGGGGATTGGGGTCTTCCACAATCTGATCTCATTTAGTAACGTGTGGACATGTTAGGAGCAGGCAGTAAGGGGAAAGTTAGAGCCTGCACAGGGCGAGAGCATGAAAAGACATCCTGGGTTTGGACCAGGGTGAGAAAGCAAACCAGGTAAAGGAGGGCCCAGAATGCATGCTGAGAATCAGGGACAGAACATTCCAGAAAGACTTTTGAAAGCCATTATGCTGGGTCTTGGACAAAAATTTAGAGCCAGAGTAGACAACTGAGCAATAGAATAAAATGATGAAAGTGATATTTTAAGAGGCCTCTTCTGGGGACAGAGTCCAGGGTAGATAGGAGTAGAGACACTCAGTAAGCAAGAAAACCTTCCAGAAGACTGTAACAGCCATGTGCTACATAACGATGTTTCCATCAAGAAGGGACAAAATGCACCATGGTGTTCCCATGAGATCACAAAGGACCCGAAATGTTCCTATCACCAGCGACATTGTGGGTGTCACAATGTTGTCATCCGATGCTGAACCCGCATGTGTGGTGATGGTGGTGCGGACAAACCTACCACACTGACAGTCATATAAAAGTACGGCAGAATTATGTACTGAATACTGATAATGAGAGTAAATGACTGTGTTACTTTCATATGAATTTCTATACTGCATTTTTATTATCATTATTTTAGAGCGTGAAATGGTAGCCTCATATAGCTTGTGTTTACCATGTCACTAGATTACATCAAGGGATTTCATTGAGTGATTAACCTATACAATCTGGGTCTGCTTAAGTACATTTATTTATTTATTTATTTAGCTGTACTGCAGATTGAACTCAGGGATGCTCTACCACTGAGCTATATATCCTCAGCCACTTTTTTGTGGGATTTTTAATAATTGCTTTTTTTTTATTAGACCAAGTCATAAATGCAGATGTACAGCTTTTGTGCAATGAACACGTTCATGAAAGTTCTATATGATTTTTATGTAGTAGAACGCCGTATTTTTACTGACACTTTGGTATTCACTCTATAACTGCATACCATTAAATTGTTTTAGAATGTAGGAAATCATTCATTTACTTACCTTTCCTCTGATACCAGATTTTTGTTTGAAGTTTGACTATATTATGTATTACCATCTTGCAGTTTGGGTGGATTTTTTAGTGTAAGATCTGGAAACACATTTTATACAGAGAAGTAACCTCCTAACCTCATAAAAGAATGCTAAGAACTTAGTACAAAACCACCTCAGCATCTAAGGACTTTGGATTTACCTGCCTCCTGAACCATTTGCTGATCTGTTCTATCTTTGTGATTATTTTTGCTGTGCAAATATCAACCTATGCTGTTTGTTGATTCAAACAGTCAAAATTAGTATTCAGCCTTTTTTATTTTTTATTTTTTTGAGACAGTGTCTTGCTAGGTTGCTGAGGCTGGCCTCAAACTTGTGAACCTCCTGCCTCAGCCTCCCAAGTAGCTGGGATTACAGGTGTGTGCCACCATGCCTGTCTGTGATGTTCATACAACAACAGATTTGCCTAACAACAAATTTCTCGGTTGTTAGGCAACGCATGATTGTAGTTCATACAGGCCCTATGGAACCCTTACCTAAGAAGGCGAGAATTGGGAATGGAGGGGTGTATCTGAGATATTGCAAAGAATCAAACCCAGGAACGAGGACTTGGGATACAGATTGCACAAGTTCTCTGTTGGAGATGGCAGCAATGTTTTTGCCCAGCATTTCTGGAGGATTGGGTTCTTCTGGTCTGATGATGCTTGAACAGATTGTGAAATGATCTCTCCAACTTTCTGGTTTTGGACTTACAATGGAAAGTTTTTCTGAACTACTTGGGAAAGTGGGAGGATCATGCGTAGGCCTCAAGCTTCCGGGGGCAGAGAGCTGTTGCCCAGATGGATGTTTTACAGAGCACAGATCACAATCGACTCCAGCATTTAGAAAATTTCCTTTTCCCCTAAAATTTGTTCTACCCTTTCAGAAATAACAAAGGAACTAGTGCCATATGCCTCAAATATCACTAATGCTCCAGTACTTTCCAAAGATATTTAAACTACTATTTCTTCTTGGCCCTATAATTAAAACCTTGTCCACCAACATATTTACATATATGTGTATGTGTGTGTATAATTGAATTCTGTTTTCAAAGAACAGAGTTTTGCCCAAGTTGCCTCAAGTGAAAAAACAGGGAAGGATAATCAATTATTAGGATTTGTAATAAGATGTAAAAATGTCACCTTCCCTCTCTCAGAATTTAGATCAGGGTCCCCAACTCATGATTATTGGTGCAAAATACCCTAGACCATGGATGCAGGACAAAGAAAGAAAATTGCAAAGAACATGGTGGCCAACGCTGGCCCATCTCTCACCTCCAGGCAACATAAGAGAAAGCTAACCCATAAAAGGGATTTAGTGGCCAAGAGCTGGGACTTCTCTGCAAAGTGCCGTCATCTATGTGTTCATAACCACACTCTCTGCCCCCCTCTTCCCCTCTGCCCACATCCCCTTCCTGTCACACTTCAGTGCCTACTTATCCAATGTCAACTTCCTGCCCTGCCTTTCTTAGAGTGTCCTGGGCTCCTCAGACCCAGAGAAATTGCTAGAAATGAAGGTCTCCCCTCTCTGATCCAGGGGAGCATCTCACAGCTCACAGGAGCTGGCAACGAAGTGGGTGTAATAAATTGGCACTGTGTGCCTTACATTAGCTCTAAGTGCTCTGTGGGTCCATAATTGTTACTTTCTTCATAACAATTCCTTCTACGATTATAGGTTTCCTTCCGCATCCTGTTTTATTCTCCCACTCCTGTAGGCACCTGGGATCCCCACCTAATCAATCATTTGCACTTATGCCCTTGTCTACAGTCTGCTTCTGGGGAACCCAAACCAAGATGAAGGGAAAGAAACTTAGGCATCTCCTGGAATTTGGGACATGGGACGACTGGTACCTGACTCAGCATCTAAAGATAAAACTCACCAGAGGGACTTTCCTGGAGGCAAATCTCAGCAAAGGACAGCACTGGGAATGGCCCAGACCTCAGGGGATGAACCCATCTTTACTGTCCTTTTTATGTGTTTGCTGGATTGGATCACCAAGGTTTTAATCCATGATCCTACCTATAAACCTGAGGGAGGTAACCCTACAGTCTCCCTTTCTTCCTCTGTTTTAAGGGTGTGTCAGGTTATGCAAGCTTCATGGCCTTACTGAAGTGTGAGCGTGCCCTCTTCTTCTTTTCCCCCATGGTAGTGGGCATTAAGCAAAGGGGTTCTTTGCCACTGAGCCCCATTCCTAGCTCTTTTTATTTTTTATTTTAAGGGAAGGTCTTGCTGAATCACAGGCTGGTTTCAGATTTGTGATACTCTTGCCTTAGGCTCCCAAGTCACTGGGATTACAGGTGTGCACCGCCACTCCATAACCTCTTCCTCTAATCTTTCAAAGTTTATGGTAGATTTTTCTTTTCTTTTCTTTTCTTTTCTTTTCTTTTCTTTTCTTTCTTTCTTTCTTTCTTTCTTTCGTCTTTCTTTCTTCATTTATTTTGGTATCCAAATGTTTGGTAAAAAAACCATCTAGGCTTGAAACTTTCAAGGAGGGAAATGTTTGAATTATTGTATATTTGAAAATTTTAAAGTATTTTATATTTGAAGTACACAAAGGTGTGTGTGGGTGTGTTTGTGTGTGTGTATTTGTGTGTGTATGTGTGTGTGTAAAATAATTCACATGTTAAACCTTTTCTTGGGTACCTAAAATCTACTCTTTTAGTAAATTTACAGTGTATAATACAATGCAATATTATTAACTATAGTCCTCAGGCTATAGATTAGATCTCCAGACCTACTTATCCCCCATAAATGGAACTTTGTCCCCTTTGACTTCCAGCTTGCAATTTCATGAGAGAAATTTGTGTGTGTGTGTGTGGGGGGGTGGGGTGCTAGGAATAAAAGACAGAAAATTTGCCAGGTGTGGTGATGCACACCTATAATTCCAGTAACTAGGGAGGCTGAGGCAGGAAGATTCCAAGTTTGAGGCCAGCCTCAGTAATGAAGCAGAGCCCTAAGCAATTTAGGAGACTCTGTCTTGAAATAAAAAGTAAAAAGGGCTGGGGATGTATGTGGCTCAGCAGTTAAGCCTCCCTGGGTTCAATCCCTGATACCAAAAAAAAGTAGAGAGAAAGTTTTTGGTCACTGATTCAATTTCTCTAATTTTCTAGAATCATCCTGATTTTTTTTAATGCTCTTTTTCAGCTAGTGTCTTCAAAATACTATCTTATTAATGAATGTTTTCTTTTTTTCTACTTTTAAAACTTAAAATCTAATTTACAGAGCATAAAATTCATGCTTTTGAAGTGTACACTTTGGTGGTCTTAAGTATATTTATAAAATTGTTCATCTATCACCACTGTCTGATCTTAGGACATTTTCATCACCCTCAAAAGGAAACCCCACACCCTTTAGCAGTCACTCCGCATTTTCCTTCCCCCACAATCACTGGCAGCCACTAATCTATTTGCTGCCTCTAAAGATTTGCCTATTGGGGGCATTTCCCACAGTGGGATTATAGAATATGTGCCTTCTTCTGTCTGGCCTACCATGCTTCCCAAGTCCACCCACGCAGCAACTTGTCTCAGTATTTGTTTCCTTATTTTGTCTGAATAATATTTCTTCTGTTATTTGTCTGCTCATTGTTTAATGGGCATTTGGATTAGTTCCTAATTTGACGTTGTGGGGTCATCTGGCAACTCTACGTTAAATCTCTGAAGAGGCCCGAGCTGTTCCCAGCAGAATTTGTTCAGTCCCCTATTTTAAATATATTGGCATAATATTGTTCATAATGTCATCTCATCTGCTACAGCAGCAGCTATAGTTATGTCCCATTATTCATTCCTGTTTATTTGTTCCTTATTGTATTTTTCTTGGTTAATTGCACTGAAAGCTTGTTAGGTTTTTTTTTATTATGGAGTTATATTTTTTATTTAACTTAGAATTAAAATGAATTTGCAAAAGAGAACGTCATATATTGGTGTTCCTAATTAGTTTTAGTGATAATAAGCAAGACATATATTTTTTTGAAAGGGTAACTGTGCTTTCTTCATTAGGCTGAAGCAAAGATTTTTCTAGTACTGTGTGTACAACCAGTGGGAAAGGTGCATTCTGTATTGGAGGCTTGAGACAAGTGGGGACAGAAAGACTTCTAGTTCTGCAGTGTGCCAAGTCCTAGATGAAGAGGTCGGCATATTTGGTGTCGATAGAAGCCACTTTCTTGATCTTGATAATGTTTTCTTGCTGTCTTCACAGGGTGGAAGCTGTCAGTTGTCTTAGTCTTTGGTTTTGTTGACACTTTATAGCATTTCATTGTTATTTTGTTGCTTTTCATTACTTTCCATTCTTACTATTTTAATTTTCTTTCTTCCACTCTCTGTGGGTTTAATTTCTTTACTTTCCCAACTTTAACTTACTTTAAATTTCCTGCTTCATTAATTTTCTAATATGATCCTTTAGGGCTGAATGTTTCTCTGTGTTGTGTTTGTACTGTATCCCACAGTTCAAATTATTCAATTCAAAATATCTTCTATTTTCTATTCTGGTATCCTCTGTGATCCATAGTTTATTCAGAAGTACATTACCTAGAGATGTGTTTCTTCATTTCTGAATATGTGGGGATTTTCCCCCATTACACCTTTCTAATTGATTTTTACAATCATTGCCTTAGCATGCTAGAATCTGCTCGTGGTGTAAACATTGAGGTTTAACTTCTAAATCTCCCTTCAAGGAAGGTCCCAGCTGTGAAACCTGTGGTTAGCAGACACGCTTTACCTGTCAGCTGCTCAGGGTCTGCTTCTGCTTAGGTCACCTCATCTGGCCGCACAGCAAGCTGCATGGGGCGACTGAGCAAAGCCCGAGGTGTAAAAACTTGGTGACTTCAGCTAGACAAGGACGTTTCTGCTGGCTAACACCAACAGCTCTGTGCCATATTAGCCAAGGCTTTATTGGGCCTGCCTTGCAGTGTGACTCCTTCTGGCTTTCTACCCCTTCCTTTGACTAGTGTTGATCCCTGAGAAACATACACACCCCAAATTCTATCTCAGAGTACACTGAGGGAGAACCCAACTTGCAATGCTATTCAACATCATTTCAATACTCTAGAAATGTGTGGAGATTTTTTTCTGTTCTAGAACATGGTCACTTTTTATAAATTTTCCATGGGTCTTTGAAAAGCATAATCATGCTAGAAAAAGTCTTTGCTGTGCTATTGAATGTCATTAGCAAAGTTTGTTAATTGAATTTTTAATTGCTCTAGTCTTCCATGTGCTTACTGATTTTTGTCCGTAAGCACATGGAAGTGCTTTCTTAAAGAAGTCAAAATCTCTTGCTAAAATTGTGGATTTGTCTATGTTTCTTTTTAGTTTTGTCCATTTTTGCTTTTTATATTTTGGGATGATGTTATTAGGTACATATGATTTAAATAAACTTTGATAATTGCAATGTTATCAAGAAGAAGTAATCATCTTTACCACTAGTAATTTTCTAACCAAAATTCTATTTCAAGAGATATTTGTCTAGCTAAACCAGCTTTCTTTCAGTTAATATTTCTCTAATAAGTATAATTTTGTGCATCTTTTTGCTTTAAAAACAACTTTACTGAAATATAGCTGACATATAATGAACTACCCATGATTAAAGCATTCAGTTGAAGAAGTACTAATATATTAATATACCCATGAAATTATGAGCCTTATCACAATAATGAACATGTCCATCGCTCCCAAATTTCTCTTATATCTTTTCCCCTTTCCTCAACTCTCCTGAAACCCTTCCCACCAATTCCCAGGCAACCACGGATCTTTTCTTCTGTCCCAATAAATTTATTTGCTTTTTATAGAATTTATGCACTCTTTATACAATCTGGATTCTATTGCTCATTATAATTCTTTAATACCTTTATTTTACTTATTTATTTTTGTGTGGTGCTGAGGATTGAACCCAGTGCATCACTCATGCTAGGCAAGCGCTCTACCACTGAGCCCCAGCCCCAGCCCTCATCATAAATATTCTAAAACTTACCCATTTTGTGCATACCAATTGATTATTTGTTATTACTCCAAATGTCTAGCTACTCACCCCCTTCTTCAGGGATTCCATTTACACAGATATCAGATGATTTGAAGTTGCCTCACAGTTCACATTAGCTTTTTTCATTAAAAAAAAATGTTTTCCTGTGTTTCATTTTGGGTCATTTCTATTGCTGTTAGTCTTTGAGTACATTCCTCTTTTCTCTGGCAATGCTTAATGTGCTGTTAACCCATCCAGTGTGTTTTCATCTTACACATGCTAACTTTCCTATGTAGGCATTTAATTTGTTTTTTTTTTAAAGGGTCTTCCATATATCTATTTACCTTTGTAAATATATGGGCTACAGTTATAAGGGCTGTTTTAATATCTTTGCCTGCTAATTATGTCAGTTCTTGATCATTTTAAATTTATAGATTTTGCTTGTGACTCTGAGTCATAGTTTCCTGTTTCTTGTCACGCTTGGTAATTTTCAAATGGATACCAGACATCGTGCCTTTTTGGATGATAGATATTTTCGTTTTCCTATAACTATTTTTTGAACTTTGTTCTGAGATACATTTTAGTTATTTTGAAACCATTTGATCCTTCTGCTCTTTCTTTTGATTTTGTTAGGACCAGATTGGTGTTTAGTCTAGCATGAATTATCCCTCACTGCTAAAGCAAGACTTATTCTAAGTATTCTATCCGATCATCTGTGAATCCAGTTTCTGGTTTGACTGGTGGGAAGAGGTACTAACCTCTCCCTGTCCTATGTGAGGGGCATGAACAGTCCCCTGCCACTTTTCCAATGCTTCTTTCTCCTCCTCAATTCCTGCACATTCATGCACTGATCAGGGTTCTGCTGAGTGTTCAGGTGCCCTACAGAGAACTCCAGAGTTCTTGGTCTCTTTAGCTCTTTCTTTTCAGACTATAATTGTCCTGCAAACTCTAGTCACTTACACTCTGAGCTCCATTTCCAGTTCTCTGGGAGTTACTGACCTGCACTTGGATTCTACCTACCAACCTGGGAAACCTGGTGATCCCAAGAAGCTGGAACAATGGCAGGACCCACCTCATCCATTCCCCAGCTTTAAGAAATCACCATCCTTCACTGCCTAGTATCCAGCGACATGAATATAATTGTTTCAAACACTTTGTTTCAGGTGGAGTTCCATTCTTTTGTTTTTAATCTTTCTAGAGCCTCGGGTTTTATATGTGTTTTTAAAAATAATATGCATTTGGGTCTTTTAAATATAATTTCAAAGTCTTTATGTTTTAGTCAATAGCATCAGTTTAGTTTTATTAAGGAATTGTTGGTATATTTAGGTTGATATCTACCATCTCATCTTCATACTGTCCCTCTCTGTTCTACATTTCTTTATTGTTTTCCTCATTTTCATTTCCTGCTTTCTTTTCAATTGATTGCTTTTTATTTTTCTGATGGTTTTCCCCTTTGAAGTAGTTAGGAAGTTTTTTGTGATATTATCCTTCAAGAAACCAAGTTTTGTAGATTTGATGAGTGAAGTCAGTAAGATTCAGAATTAGGAATAGTGTAGAATCCAGGTGCCATAAGGAAATCACAACAGACCTCTGAAAAGAGAATTTAAGGAATGGGAAGTATCCAGTCTGCCTACTAAGTAAAAAAATAATTAATAATATGGGGAAGATAGCTTAAAAATGACGTGTTATTATCAGCCAAGATTCCAGTGTAAGAGGTAAAGTAGAAATTGCTACTGTAGTTTTAATTATGCTTCTATGCCTATGGGGCCTAGAAAGCAATGAATTTCTGAAGAAGATCCCAGAGATGATGGGAAGTGGTGGCATGATAATCTAAGCTACCTGCACCTTGCTCTTTCCTTAAATAAAAATCTGTTCCTCAGGGCAATCATAACAATAATGACAGTAGTAGTAATTAATGTAGGCATTTAATTTGTTTTTTTAAGTGTCTTCCATATATCATATATCATATATCAGAAGTAACTAAAAGTTTTAGAGCACATCAGTGTGGGATGTGCAAAATAGTTTTACATGTTTTTTTTTTTTTTCACTTAATTCTCCCAACAGTTTTTTGACGAGGGTCCTGTGCAGGACACCTGCTGTATACCACTTCATATTCCCTCGGCTTTGCTTATCTGCTAATCTAGCAAGTACTGAGGACTAGCCAGCTACTACTTCAGCCAGCTTCATACAGGAACTCTCCCTGGTGATGCCTGCTCCTGGTCCCTGCCAAAACCTCCTGCTTGCTGTCCTTGAGCTTCTTTGTGGATGCCGCAGCACGAGATGCTTGTAGAAAGCTCCGGTATGTCATCGGGATAGCTATACTTAGAAGAGTCCTCAGGTTAACTCTCTGATATGAAGAGTTTCAGGGGTAGGAAGGACTGTGGGGGGGCTCCTGTCAGTGCCCTCCTCCCCTACCTTTCTGGTCAAAATAATAAAGCTATCATGCATCCCAGAAGGAACTGCAGAGATTAATGCTACCATCAAAGGCTTAAAAGATGCGGGGGTCATGATCCCCATAATTATCCCATTCAATTCATCCGTCTGGCTGTTGCAAACAACAACAACAACAACAAGATAGATCATGGTACATGACAATCATAAATTTAATCAGGTGATAGCCCCAAGAGCAGCTGCTGTGCCAGCTGTCCTGTCTTTACTAAAGCAGATCATCACAGTTTCTAGCTCTTCACATGTGACTATTGATCTGGCAAATGTCTTCTTCCCCTTTTGGATCCGTACGGGGAGGATCACAATGGGTTTGATTTTACATGAGAGGGACAGAGATGTACTTACTGTCTTGCCCCAGGGCTATATTAACTTTCCTGTTCCCTGCCCCAAAAGCATCTGCAGAGACCTGTCTTGACAGTCCACCAGAACATTAGTGACATCTTCTAATGGGAGCTGATGAGAATGGAATAGCAAGTATCCTTGATGCCCTGTAAGCGAGCCAGTTTGTGGAGACAGATCTACAAAAATGGCAGGCACCACTAATGTCATTATTCACCATTTTAAAGTTTTTAACTAAGAAAATTTAAGTGATTATTATAGAAAATTTTAGATGTACACAAATTTGGTAAAATAGTATAATACATCAGCATGTGTCCTTGACCTAGCTTCAATGATCATCAATTCACAGCCAGTCTTTTTCATCTATAACTTCACTCTTTCTCCCTTCTAATAAAGTTGGAAACAAATCCAGGCATCAACTCCTTTCATTCACAGATATTCCATATGTAAAGGTAAAACTTTAAACATAACTATCATATCATTATCACATCCAAAATACTTAGTAATTCCTTAATATATAAATATCAATCTTCCAAATTTCAATTGTTTCACAAATGTCAATTTTTACATTTTTTTTTATAGTTGTAGATGGACAGCAAGCCTTTATTTATTTAGTTTTTTATGCAGTGCTAAGGATTGAACCCAGTGCCTCACACATGCTAGGCAAGCACTCTGCCACTGAGCCACAACCCCAGCCCACAAATGTCAGTTTTAAAGGTGGTATCTGAGTAAAGACAAAGCCTACATATTGCAGTTGCTTGGTATATTCGTAAAGCCTCTTCTAGTTTATGAGTTCCCCTTCCATTACTCTAAACTTTTCTCCCTGCAATTTATTTGTTTAAAAAACTGGGTCATTTCCTATGCAGGTTGGATTGTGCTAATTGCAACCCTGTGGTGTCTTTTTGACACGTTCCTCTGTGTTACCTGTGGATATGCAATTGGTGATGAAATGTTTCGGAGTCACAGAATCTGAGATATCCTGGGGTATGTGCCTCTAAGGTACAGGACAGGACTTTATATGTTGCATCTGTTGTTATTAAGGAGACACAGTGTTTGATAAGTGTCTTTGGTCTTTGCACACAATGCACTTGAGCCCGTTGAGCAGGTAGCCAGAAAGTCATCCATTTTCAAGCAGGAGCCTGCTGTCATTTGGATCTGGAATGCATCTCAAAGGTCCACGTGTTGAAGACTTTGTCCCCAGGGTGGTGCTATTGGGAGATGGTGGAACCTTCTGGAGGTGAGACATAGTGAGAGGATCTTAGGTCATTGGGGACATGCCCCCTGCTCCTTTCTCTTCTTCTCTTTCACTTCCCAGTCACGAGGTGTGTGGTTTTGCTCCACCATGCACTTCCACCATGATATGCTGTCTCACTACATGCCCAAAGTAAACCTCCAAAACTCTGAGCCAAAATTGCCTTTTCTCTTTATAAGTTAATTGTCTCAAGTATTTTGTTATAGTGATAAAAACCTGACTAACACAGATTCAGAACACACACACACAGACACACACACACACACAATCAGCAATAGGCCCAAGTTGTGGAACAAACAGCCTTCTGACAAACCCTGACATGAGAGTTATAGAATGTTTCTGAAGCAAGAGCACAACTTCTAAAGAAGAGAACTGCTCTCCTTTTAAGAAACGTTCCTGGTGTGTTCCTTGGCTCCATTAGAGATCTAACTCTGGGGATGTAAATTGACTGTGAGACTCAAACTGATCATTCTGAGCTCCCTATTACCAGAACCAGTCATGAAGTCCGTTCCCACCACAGTGATCCAATGTGCATTACAAATAGAAGTAGGATCGCGTCCGAGCAGGACTAGAATGCACAAGCAAAATATATGATGGTCCTGCCCCCAATCACCTACTCCAGTTGTACCCTCATCTCCCCCTTAGTTTACACTAGTGGCTTTATTGGGATTGTGGCAGGGTGGAGGGAGTATCAACATCCAACTAATAGAGGAAGAAATGATTTTTTTTTCATAAATGAATTACATTATATGTTGGTGCTACCCAAATATATAATCTTATAAATTATGGTATTAGAGGGATATTTTCTTTTCAGGAAAATCAAGGAGTAGTTAATACACTTAATCATTCCTTTTTGTTTGTTTTGTAGAAGGAAAAATGGTCTAAGGTAGGGATTAATGTAGATTCCTGAGCATTGGTGAATACCTTGGCTGGTGGTCATGGGCTTTCAAGGAAATAAGACTGTAATATATGGGACAAAGAATTTGGGGTAAAGGCCTGTGGATAGAGTTCTGGGAAGAAAGCATGCAGATCTTTGTGTCTCACACTGATTCTCAACAGAGAACGAACGTCCCTTGCAGAGGAGGATCTAAATAGCAAAGTGGTGAGCAGGACCACTCACGTCATGGATGTCAGCCAGTCTCTCTCCTAAGCCATCCCAGTGGCACAGTGAATTGATAAACATGGTGACCCTGGTAGCAGGGATAGAGTCTATTCATAGGTCCAACAGCATGGGCTCCCTGTCACCAAGGCTGATGCCCATCCTGCCCAGAGCTAAGGTTGACACTGAGCTCTTGAGATGGCACCATGCCTTAAGGATACCAGCCAGACACTTGGTGGCAGGTCAATTATAGCAGACCCCCCTACCCTAGAGGGAGAAGAAATTTGCCCTTCCTAGAATTTATACTTACTCCAGAACCATGTTTGCCATTCCAGCCCACAGTATCTCCTTCAGAGCCATCATTATCGGTCTCCAGAATGCCTGGCCTCTTAGCACAGTACAGAAGAACAGCGTCTTAGAAGAAAGAAAGGTACAACAATGGACATACGACCTTTGGTACCTCATGTACCCCATTATTTAGAAGCAAGCAGCCTAATCGAATGCTTTATTGGGGGGGTGTCATCCCCAGTAAGGCTCATCTCCTGGACAATGCTCTGCTGGTTGTGTCATTTTACTCAAGGATTCTGATTACCACAAGTGGCTACTGCTTTCCAGGGTAAGTAGCTCCCTACTTCCAGACATGTCTGGAACCCAGGGATTCGATGGGAGCATCCTTGGTAAGTGGTAAGTGGGATTTTAGAGACCATTGCTGCCAAGGCAACTAAAGCTTAGACTATTTAGAAATGAATATCTGAACCATCCTCCACCAGGGAAGCAAAGAGGGTAGGATCAGAGAAATAAATGTTTCCTTTCCCCTGTCAATCCCCAGATGACTGATTCTGAAATAAATTAAATAAATAACTTTTCTTATAGTCTTGCAGGATCAAGCAGCCAGTTAACCACCGCTGAGGCCAGCTCCAATGTACACCTGGGTGCTGGCTCTCCTTCCTTTCCTATTTCACATGACCCATTCTTTTTTTTTGGTGGTGGTAGGGGGGGTGTTGGTTACCAGGAATTGAACTCTAGGCACTCCACCACTGAGCCACATGCCTAGCCCTACTTTGTATTTTATTTAGAAACAGGGTCTCACTGATTGCTTAGTGCCTTCCTTTTGCTGAGCCTGGCTTTGAACTCATCATCCTCCAGCCTCAGCCTCCCAGGACGCTGGGAATACAGGCATGAACCACCACACCCAGCACATGTCCCAATCTTTACTTCAGTTCTTAGGAATGACACTGCCAATAAAACATTTTCCCATTAGCCTCGCAGGCTCTGCTTTATGGGAAACCTAGACTAAGACAGGGTACAACTGTTATTTCTGTGTTTATGGACTAATTAGTTATTTCTCCATGGTGACATAACTACTGAGTTATGGAAGCAGGATTTGGTCCCAGTTGGTCCCAACACAAAAGCCCATGCTGTAAGCGAGTTCTGTCCAACAGAACTTTCTGTGATGATTGATGTGTTTGCTATTGACTTTGTCCACTGTGGAAGCCATTAGCTACATTTGACTATTGAAATTGGAAATATGATTAGTGCAAGAAGAACTGAACCTTCACTTTATTCAGTTAAAATTTAAATAGTCACGTGTGGCTAGTGGCTCTTGTATTGGACAGTGCAGTTTCAAACCACTTTTTTCAATTTTCTCCCACAGCAGATTTACTGATTACAAATTTATAAAACAATCTGTGAGCATGGTAGCTAAAAATCAATAAAGGTGCCTTTGATTGTTCTTGCTGAGAACTAATTGGGAAAAAGAAATTCTCACACCAGAAACTAGAAAGTCATTTGACAAATTAAGGACAAATTTGGAGTCAGGCATTGGGGAGGCAATAGTAAAGGGGACAGAGCTGCCCTTCCATTGGATAAAACTGAGGACAATATTATGTGAACAACATTGTCTCCCTTTGTCTTTCTTGATCGACCACCACTGGCTCTATAGAGGGTGCCATGTGTCCCACCTTCTTCCTTGACCTTCCCTGGTCTCATGGTTGAGCTGTCTTACCACCATGACTTCTGAAGCACAGGTACTGACCCGAGTGTAGACTCTGAAGCCAGATATATCTGGATTTGAATCAAATTCTACTTTTAAGGACCTTTCCTATCTTAGGAAGTCATTTAGGTAGTTACTTACCTATCTGAACTTTAATTTTCCCATCTGTAAAATGGGGTTGAGGGTTAAAGGGAGTCATGTATATATATCCTGGCAGAACAAAGCCCCCCCAAAAAATATGATTTCTCTTTTCCTCATTCTGACTTTGAAATTTCTGCCCACTCCTCCTGAAGTGTTTATAAGAACTTTCCACAGAACAGTCAACTGTAAGAAGAAGAAGCTAACTCCAGAAGTCTGTTGATGGGAATAGGTTGGCAATAAGATAATACATAGAAATGGTTTACACAGGGAGATAAAGTTAGTGTTCTTGCAATTGCATCGCTTTTTCAAAAGGAAGAGAAAGCCACAGACTCACCATCTCTAGTCCTATCATGTCCACCTTGGAAATAGATTTAGGTTACTAATCAGGAGCATGCAAACCCAAGGTAATAAAAAGGAGATGGCACTAGACTGTGCTCCTTTTATTATTGTGGGAAACTTTAAACTGCTCATTCCATATGTGTGGCCCTGTTAACAAATGCTGTCTGACTTCCTGCCATGTGTCAATCCCTGTGCTGACCCTTAGGGATGGAAAGATCCACACAACCTGTCCCTGCTCTCCAGACTGAGGGGGTGGAGTTTTACATACCCCAGTTATCACAGGCAGCATGTGACAAATGGTAGAATAGGGCAGCTGCTCTGTCCCGGGCTGCCTAGTGGGCCTCAATAGTGGGCAGCAGCAGTGACTGGCGGTGGAGCAGTGGGACTTAGAGGATGGCCACGGGCACAGGTCATGGTCTACAGGAGGCCTCTTCCTAGAGGCCTGGTTGGTATTAACAGAAGTGTCCAGTCTCTTGACGGAAGCAAAGTGAGAGTGAGTCGCGGCACAACTAGTTGCTGATGGCTCCCAAGAATGTCTGGGGCTGGAAAAATGCCTGGGTCAGGCTTCAGCCCCAGTTTTAGGTAGAGAATTCTGGCAGCAGCGTCCTGAGGGCTTTGAGCTAGACCCTCAGCTGATCTCTCTTCCTGTGAGCACCCATTTTCAGTTCCCTATGACAAGGCGGAGTCCTCCTGGGCCCACCTCGATGGGTTTTCTCTGCAGGCAGCTCAACACCACGGGGGGGACTGGGTTTTACTTGTGGGGTTAAAACCCCCTTCTTGGTTCACTCTTGGCAACTCATCTGGGGGTCTTTAGTCTTCTCTGAAGAGAATCCTTTTGGGGGGGGTCTTTTCAGGAGATTGGTGTTGAGGCCCCTCTGGTAGCATCTTTGAGAAAGGCCTGAGGACTGAGGGATCTGGGAAGGCCTCTCGGAGGTGGAGCGGGAGGGTCTGGACACTGACCACCCTGGAGTCTGTGGGAATGGATCCCGAGAGCGAGGCAGGGCCCAGCTGTGTGGCTGTGTGTGGCATCCTCACGGCTCTATACACAGAAGAAGGGGATCACGCATTCTAGGAAGCGAGGACAACATGAGCAGCGACCAGAAGCCCTCGTTTGATCCACACTCATTTATTACCACTTTAATCCAAGGGACATTCTGTAACTCATAGACGTTTTCACCTCATTATTACTTCATTAACTCCCTCTATATCTCTGGGGAATTGGTTTGTGGGAAGTATTATTACCCTCACAGCAATCTCAGTAGAATTAAAGAAGCAACTTGGATCCTGAGAGTGAATTATTGGCAGAGGTGGGAGAGAGAGGGTTTCCCATCCCTGGGCTCTAACTCCTCTCCAGTCCTTCTTAGATTCTATCACCTAAATTAAAAAAAAAAAAAAAAAAAAAACTAACCCGATTTTTTTTTCAAGGACGGTGGAAGAAAATTGAAGCAGCCATGAGGGCACTCCACTAAACGAGGACCAAAGCCGGAAGAAAAATTTTAAAAAACACTTACCCTTGTGCAGTGACAAACTGAAGTTACTATAAATGCCAAGTGAAAACAATACAGAGAAAATAGATGGGGTTACTCAGAACATGTCCATAAATTTATGCAGTAAATGTGCTGTGTATCCTCCAATTGGCAAAAGCCTGCTATAAGACAATATTAAGGTACTGCAAATCTAAGTTAATATAACAGTTCCCCACTATACTATTTAGATTTATTGCCTGAATTTTTATGGGTTTTAAACAGCTTTTTCTTGACATTAAATATTTAGCAGTTAACAGTTAATTTGTCATTTTAATCTCAAATTGTTTCATACTGCATAATGTGACAGGAGGTAGGGGAAAGAGAAGTGGGATATGGTTATGTCTTAGATTTATGAGCAAGTTTGGGGGTGGGGATGCCTGATAGGAAATTTTCAACATTGTCAGAAGTCTCTTGTACTTGAGACAATGAGACATGTTGCAAGGCTTTCTTGGGAGATATTTGGGGGTTGGGGGCACAGTAGGATCTCACACCTAGAGCCAGGAGAACAGACATTGGTGATTCCTTCCACATATGGCAGAATTTAAGGCACTTTGAGCAAGACCCACATGGTTGACAAAGTATTGATCATCACTTGGGCTGGTTGATGGCTATGCAGGAAGCGGATTGTGTAGCCCTCTGTTTTTCTGTATGTTTGCATCCGTAATGAAAAGTGGAAAGAGAGGACCCTAGGAAAGAGAACTAAAAAGCAAAGAAGCCCATTTTGCCCCACAACAGGTGCTGGGCCCTAATGCTTCTCCCCCAAGCTGCTCTTCATCTCACCTTGTGAGGCCATTCCAAATTGTGTCTCAAGATCAGCACAGCAAATCTAGGATTGAGTCCTTCCAAGGTTTCAATAAGGAGAAGCCACCAGGGTTAAAAATGGTAATAGTTGCCATAATTTGAGCTCCTAGTGAATACTAAGCCCAAGCTTTGATATGCCATCTCATTTAAATACTCTGACAATTCTCTGGGTGAGGGGAGTATATTGCTATTTTACAGGTAGTGAAATTGATGCTCAGAGAACTAAGTAATAATGTGTGATATCATAAAAGAAGGCCAAGGTGGCATTAAAACCATGTCTGCCACCCCTAAGACGTCAGCTCAACTCCTATGTAAAAGCAGATCTAAATTATGATCTAGAGGACAGAGTAAAAGGAAGCCCTCAGGGTTGCCCATGAGGACTCGACTCAACCTTTCACATGAGTTGACATCCTTGTCCCATCCAGTGGCCATCAGCAGAAGAATTCAGGCTGCTCTCTTCCCGAGTCAAACACAGGGATCCATGATGGGAGCATGTGGGCAGGGGCATGGTACAGATGACTTCAGGTCGAGGCTTAATCTGAACCAGGTCATAATAACTGGGCTTGTCCTGAAGTCAGGCTGGGCTTTCAGTTACAGGCCAGGATGGAAGGGGGAAAGCAACCAGTGAGTAGAGCTGGGACCAAGGTATTAACATGGCTATCTAAGTAATCCTCAAGGAAGGGTAGCCAGTGGTCAGTCCCAGTGAGACATAATGGATGGATGAATGGATGAAAGGAAGGAAGAAAGGAAGGAATCAAGTCCAAAGGGCTATAAGAAATGAAGCCTTAGGCCACAGTGGCATAAGGATGTAGGATTCCAACCCATTGCATGAAGTAGGTCAGCAGAAGTTTCTATGATGTTGAAATACCTCAAGATGGAAAGAACGGCAGGCAATATCACAGTTCAAGTGATAGTGGATCACAGTACATGGTGATTTTAGGAAACAACACAATAAAGCCGACTGTAATTTCCTCCAGGGAAAAGTCCATTCATTAACCATTCATAAATGCAATTTCTAATGCAATGCCTCATTCAGAGTAGGTCCACGAAAATGTTTGTCGAAAGAATTAATGGGAAGATTTCAAGCAGGGATACGATATAGGAACGAATCTCCTAAAATCAAGATCATCTGAACAGATTAGACCTGTTACCAGGCTTACTTACAACAGTGCACCCAGCCCCAATTATTCATGGCTCAAATTATCATCAGCGAACATAGCAGATCAGTTTGCCACACCTGACTTAAGTTGGACCTTCTTCAACCATAAGCCCATCCTACCCTGGAACTCTGTAGCACCAGAGTTTCCAGTCCTCAGTTCTCCTCATGTAGATCAAGTTTCAAATACTGGAGCAGAGAACTGGAAAGGGATATTCATTCCTAAGATTGACCAGAATTTCTCTCTATAGTTCTTTTTGTCATTTCTAAGTTCAGCCCCATTTGATGAGCATCTGTTGCACTGTTAACTGGATCCAGATTCTAGTTGCTGTGAATATAAGGCTTTCAGACACACTGACTCAAGAACACTGAGTCACCCTTATCTTGATAAGAGTAACTGGGGGAGCAATGCTCCAGCATAGCTTGGCTTTCATGATATAATTGAAAACTGGCAAATCTGCCCTTTGCTGCTTATCACATTCCAGAGCAACTTGGTATAAAGCCAACCTGAACTCTGTGAGCACAGGTTCCTTAGCAACAATAAGAACATCTTACTCTGAGTTATGTCCTTCCCTTGTAGAACCAACATTTGAAACTCTCTCTGGCTCCCTGCTGCAAGTGGAGATTCCCTTTGCATTACAGTCAGGACTGTGCAGCCACCAACAAGATTTGACCTTCCATCTCTCAGCTTCTATCTTGCATCTTGCATAGCCTGCTGAATTCATGTGACAAGGTTTCTGTCAAAGGAAGGACTGTCTGAATGGGCTTGAGGCACCAGGAAATCTGGGACTGCTGGGTTCTCTCTCCTCATCTGATTTATATATATATATATATATATATCTATATATATATATATATATATATTTTTTTTTTTTTTACTGGAATTATCATTGTCTGTGTTTGTATCCCTATGATGGATGCTGTGATGTACCACTCAGATCACCTTCAAGAAGAAGAAATTGCTGCCCAGCGGCTGGTAGCTGTTGGCCGCTCGCCAGCCCCCTTTGGTACTTGCTAAAGAGAGTCACCTTGCCCAAAGCCATGCTGTCTTCCCAGGGAGGTCTGCATCCAATGACTGATCAACAGGGAGTTTAAAAGCCAGGCCTTCTTATCCCACTGGGACAGCTCCTAAGGTAATCGCATCTTCACGGCCGCCCATAAGGTAATTTCAAAACATAGTTGAGCCTACATTATAGATGAACAACTCCCTTTGCCCAATTCTGCTTCTAGAAGTTCCTTCCTTTTCATATCTGTCAATCCCAAGAGATCTCTCTAGTAAAATCCTGCTTCCTGGAGAGCTCAACCTGTCAATTCTCATATCCCAGTGTTAGAATTAAAAGTGAGGAACTGGGGGTCAAGAAGGTAAGTCTTACTTGTATGAGCCACTTGCTGCTTGCTCACTGTGAGGGTGCACTCCAAAGAGCCCAGGTTTGGTCAAAGAGGTAATCACATGTACCTTGAAACTAGAGGCCTTCCCAATCCAATTGTTTCTTCTCTGTTCTTGGGTCTGCTAAATGGGTCTCTACCCTAATTCCAGAGTCATCTGAGAATCCTCTTGAAGAGGGTAGAAAGCCTGAAGCAGGGAGGATAGAAAATCCGAGGCCATGCTTCTCTCTGGTAAACTAATAAAGTGAGGTTCAGTGACCCCTCTTTTTTTTTTTACCATGTTATTCTAGATTGTTTACATTTAATATAAGTTTCAACTGATAAGATTTTGTTCTGTTTTGTTTCTAAGTCAAGTCAGTTTGGCAGCTGACACTCAAGGATAGTTGATACAGCCAAGATTCTAAGTTCTAGGAGAGAGGGGAGGCACTTTCATGGATGTTACCACCTTGTTAAGGCCCTTGTAACCTCTGGTTTCCTGAAGCTTGAAATTTCTCAACAAGGAGCTATATTCCTCATTCATTGGCCCTGAACAAAAGCAGTATAAGTTAGGGACTGGGGTTGTAGCTCAGTGGCAGAGTGCTTGCCTAGCACATGTGAGGTGCTGAGTTCAACCCTCAGCACCACATAAAAATTAATTAATTAATTAGTTAGTTAGTTAACTAAAGGTAAAAATATTGTGTAAGTTAGAGAGAGGGAAAGCAAGTGTCTTTATGGAGGGAAGTGGAGGATAAAATTGAGGGTGTTTAAAATGTTTGTATCATCTGTGCCCAGGACCAGACATCTGTCTGTATCAATTAGTAACTAAAAAGGGGACAGCAAAATTATTTCTCTGAATGCTGACTCTTCTGTAGACTTTGATAAGAGACAAAGAAAAGCCATTTGCCATTTCTCTGTCTTAGGGCCTTTATCTATCAAGAAAAGATACTGATCTCAAGCTGGCTCCTGTGATTGGAGGATGCTTGTTAGATCGTCTAGTTCTCAGGAATAGGCAGCAGGAAGGGAAGATATGAAGCAGTTGACACGAGACATGTTGCCTGTTGCAAATTCCAAATAAAGCAATGGTGGGAAAATCTTTTAAGTGGCAGATCTGTAAGTGTGGGTTTAACTCTTGCCTTTGATCTATGCTTTTCTTTAAGACTAGTGTTTCTACTCTCCAATGTTTAAAACAAGACGGAAACTTCAGGGATTAATGCCTGCATTGAAGGGTTTTAATTTTTTAAAAAGTTCTTTCTCCAAATGGCAGAACCTCAGCATGAATGCTCATAATTTCTTTGAGGAATGAAACGCCATTGGAGGTGGAGAGATGAAGTGATAAAGAAGGAGCAGAGACAAAGACTGTTTCAAGATCATAGCGGCCCAAGAAATAGACATCTCTGAATCTTCACTCTGGGTCCCCGCCAGAGAATGCTAGGTAATCACTTCTAAATGGAATTGGTTAGACCTGATGTCTACCTCCACTGTTGTGAAAATGGGTTTGAGCAAAATAGACCTTTCCACACCATTTTCACCTAGATTGAACTAAGAAAGTGATGAGCAGTGAATTCCAGATGTTGATGATCCCCTCTTGCTATCATTTCTCTCTGCACCTGCCTTGTCATTGACAGCCCAGGGTGTGGATGGCATCCTGTGATGGATCACTGCTCTCCCTGTCTCTTCCACTTTTACCTCCCTCTCCCTTTCTTTCTCCCTTTCCTTGTTTATTTCTCCCTCTGATGAAAACTGCCTTCTATCATGGAGAGATATTTGGCATATATTTAAAAGCAGTAGGGTATTTTTTTCCTCCCTCAGTAGTGCACAAGTAGCAAACACAATCAGAGATCAACTGCTTGGAAATATGAAAAGTGCCTTTGCAAGGGTCCCCAGAAAGTCAGATGTGTATAAACCATCTGCCACCCCAACATATTCCCTTTTTTCTTCTTCTTCTTTTCCTTCCCCTTCTTTTTCTGCTTCTTCCTGGGAACAGAGAGGCACTAGGCTCAGAAAGGTCCAATATCTTCTCCACTTTTTTTTTTCAATTTTTAAAGAACAATCCTGGTCAGCAACCTTTCTACAGTTTTTCACAGACACATCCTGGGGTCAAGCAAACCCACCGAACTCACAGGCAAACTTCACCTGCCAAGAGCCACTAAAGGAACACAGAGTGGGGCTCTTTGCCAGCTGCTGATGTATGACTAACACTCTCTAAAAAGTCTTCTGTTTTAGAAGAAATAAGAAGGGACAGGTGGCCAACAGAAGTAATAGTAATAATACTATCATATGCATATGACACTTCTTGAAACGTTTAATCCTTAACACAAATGTATGAATTAGAAAGGGCAGTTGTTGTTTTTTTTCCTAGTCAGAGTAAATGGATGGCTTACTAGGGTTAGTCAGAGGCCAAGACAGGGTAATCCAGATGGAATCAAGGCCTTCCAATTCCCAACACTGTATTCTTTCCAGCCCACAGGAGCTCCTAGTCTGAGGATCTTAGCAGCCAGCAGCAGGATGTGTGGATCCAGCAGACTGCACCTCTGCCTGGGGCCAGAGTTTAATCCTGCTCTTACTTAGCTGCTTGGACAGCTCTGCAGCAGATGGCCATGATGCACGGTGCCACATCTCCTTGGTCTACTTGATTTCAGCACAGCGGTAGTGGACAGCGCCATGCACACTGCCGGATCCTCCTGCCTGCTTCACATCTCTTCTGCCTAGTGGACTCAGGGCTTTGTCTGAAGCCCCAGAAGGTGCTCAGCAGCCACCTGCAGGTGCAACCTTTAAGTGCAGAGAGTTTACCCAGTGTGTAAATGGCCAGGTAGTAAACATTCAGCTCACCTGTCCCGTGGGGGAGGGGGAGCAGTTCTGAGGTTTGTTCCACACTGTTCCTCTGAGTGTCTCCAAAAGGACCGAGCCATAGCCGCCCGCTACAGTAACCAGTGATCAATGTTGCCACTGTCAGTTTTTCTTCCTCCCTGTTCCACTCTCTCCACCCTCACACTACAGGTTCCTGAGACCACCTCCCAAATACATTCTCTATCTGCAAGTTCTTGTCTCAGGCTTTGCTTTCAAAGGAGCCCAAATGGAAGTCAATCCCCTCTCATTCACTTCCCCGGCCTCTCCCACTGGCGTGATGTCTTCTCATGCATCGTGTGATTAACCACTACCAGCCAGCCCAGCCTCCTCTGCCTGGCAAAAGCTCCCTGGTGGCTTAGTCAGCACTGTTTGTAAGAGCAATGACATTTGCTAATGAATGATTCAGTATCTCTCTGTCTGGAGTCCTAAATGCAGGGAGCTATGGCTGCACTTACTACTGTCTAGCACTTCAAAGTGCCTTCCTATTTTCTGTGCCCTAGACCATAGCTGCAAGCTTTTTCTCTACAGGGCAGACAATAAATATTATAGCTTTGCAGGCTGTACAGTCTCTGCTGCAACCACTCAACTGTGCTATTAGAGTGGGAAAGCAACCGTAGATGGCATATTAATGCATGAGCCAGGTTGCATTCCAGTAAAACTTCACCAATGGATGCTGAAATCTGCAGTTCATAACATTTGGACGTCATGAAATATACCTCTCTCCCAACATGAAAAAAATTGTAAAGAGCGTTAGTCTTTTGGGCAAAATGGCCCACCCCACCCAAGCTCCTGGAGAGAAGAACAGCTTCTTCAAAGAGCTTCTTTGTTGAGCTCAGTGTCTGGTACGTGGAGTGTGCTTAGCACTTACTGGTGGCTGAACAAGTGGGGCGAATGCCAGCCCCTTGACCGTTTCCTACAAAGCACTCACTGGCTGAACCTCATGCCCTGTTTCCCCCAGGAAGTGTCCTAGAAGACAGAGCTCCCTAGCTTAATTCTAACTAGTCTGCTGGGGACTTCTCCTCAGAACCAAAGGCTCTCTGAGAAAGCACTTAGATAAATGGGTTCCTGGAAGCCAGCAGCACAAAATCTCTTCTTCCAGCCTTGTTTCCAGAAACTTCCAGGCCATGTTTTGGCCCAGCATGCATTGGAATTTGGGTGTTGAGAACAGGAGCACAGGTAACAGGTGCTTCTGCTGCTCTTGCCAGTAGAAGAGGAAAATTCCAGCCTTGTTGAGAGCTTTATTATTGAAATAACACAAACGCACACACACGAGGGAGAAATAATGATCGCAATCTGATCAAGCAATATCACCAGCCTGTATTGTATAAAACCCGAGAACATTCCCTTAGATGACTTCCCCCCTGATTGCATCCACACTGTTAGGATAACCATCTGTGGACTCAGCCTGAAGGATTTATCACCTCCTGGTTCTGCTGCTCGAACAACTGCCCACCATTGATAAGATCAGGGAACTGATTTAACAAATTGAACTTTAATATATTTTCTTAAGAAAATTTATCATCCCAGACCCCCTCTGGCTTGTTGAAACAGTCCCATTGGAGATAAAGAGATAGAAAAGTTCTGAAACAGCATGGCCTCTGGGCTCAGCATTGTGCTGATTCTCGGATACAGCTTTGTGACTGTGGGCACACACCACATCCAAGAGCTTCCAGAGAAGCATGGAGGGTTTGGAAAGAGGCTGCTGACCCAGAGACCCCGAAGCTCCAGCAGTTCAGGCAGAGACCCTGAGCTGACCCTAGGCAATCATCCAGGCGTCCAAGGGCCCTGTTTTAGTCAGCTATTTTGCTGCTGTGACTAAAAGATCTATCTCATCAGAGAACAATTGTAGAGGAGGAAAAGTTTATTTAAGGGCTCATGGTTTCAGAGGTCTTAGTTCATAGAAGCTGGCTCCATTCCTTAGGGTTCAAGGTAAGACGGGACATCATGGCAGAAGAGTGTGGCAGATGGAAGCAGCTCACATGATGATCAGAAAGCAGAGAGAGAAGCCTCCACTCTCCAGATACAAAATATATACCCCATAGCTAGGCCCCCAATGAACCACTTCCTCCAGCCACACCCCATCTGCCTCCAGTGACCGCTCAGTTAATCCCACCAGGGATTAACCCACTGATTAGGTTAATGCTATAACCCAATAATTTCTCCTCCAGACCTTCTTGCATTGTCTTACAGGTGAGCCTTTGGGGAACACCTCTCATCCAAACCATAACAGTCCCTATTTGAGTCTTCTTCTGATTGACTGTATCCATATGCCTGTCACTCCCAAACCAGGTCTTGGGTTTTTTCCTTTTGGGTTTTTACTGAATGAGAGTATGTGAGGAACTTATTCATGCTCAATGTTCTACCCTAGAATAATGACAATTAATTGTTCATCGTCTCTTTCTCTTAGAACGTAAGCTCCAGAAGGCCAATGTATATACTTACCCCTTGACTTAATAGATTCTCAGTAGAGAAGAACAGATGTACTTATTGCTTTTAAAAAGGCTTGAGACTCCTAGGCCTACACATAACCAAATGATTGTACTTACAAATTTATCTGTGTAACAAATTTATTATTTGTAAAGTGCTTAGAACAGCGCTTGGCTCATAGAAAACAATGCATGAGTTTTTAAAGCAAGCAAACAAACATAAATAAAATAAACAAAAAACTAGCAAACCTTCCCCCACTGCTGAGAGAAATGAGAGCAGACAGTCCCTTCTAACACCTCTCCTTTGTCTTTTCCCTTCTCCATTTCACTTCCACCAAATTGGATTTTGCTTTTTTCCCCATTTAAGGCTACCACTCTGTTTGATCTTGCCAGGTTTTATCAGTCCTGGGGGAAGGCATGGGCCCCTCTACCCTCTGGAGCAGATCTTCTGGAAGCCCTGTGACTGACAAGCTCCTGGGTCACTCTACTGCATTTTGATAGGTAGCTTGAACTGAACAAGTACCTCTCTCAGGTACAACTTTGGGGGCAGTGAATGGACCCACTTTGGCCTGGGTCAGTCGGCTTTTCACTGCTATGATCAAAACACCTGGCAAGAACAACTTAGAGGAGGAAAGATTTATTTTGGCTCATGGTTTCAGAGGTTTCAGCCCATGGTCAGCTGGCTCCATTGCTTTGGGCCTGACAAAACCTAATGGTGGAAGGGCATGATAGAGAAAAGTTGAGAGCAGAGAGGGAGATTGGAAGGGCCAGAAAGCAGGCAAACCCTTCCAGGACACGCTCTCTGTGACCTACCCCTCCATCCAGTTTTGGCCTCCCAGTAGTCCATTCAGCCAATAATGGATTAATCCATTGATTAGTGAGGTAGGTCAGAGCCCTCAAAATCCAGTCACTTCCCTAAAGCCCCACTTCTGGACAGGACATTCCAGATCCAAACCATAGCACTCACTGGGGGTATCCTCCCAAGATGATCCTCGTTGGTAAGATAATGATAGTAAGGATGAAGACAATGGCTGCCATGCCTGTGCTTACCACGTGCTATTCACTGCCCTAAAATCTTTCTTCGTGGATTATCCTGCTTAACCCCAGGACATAGTTTTCGTTTTTTATATCCCTGTCATATTGACTAGGAGAAGTTTTCTAACATCCCATGCTCAAACAGCTTATAACTGATAAGGCAGAGATTCAAACTCACATCTGTCTTCATTCACATATTCCCAGCATCAGGCCGGGTGCCAAAGAGCCTGCTGACATTACCTCTCACTCTTGCAACAACACAACAAGAAAGGTATTGGTTCCCTTCTTCAAAGCTGTGACAAATGGGGCTCAGAGGAGCTAAGAGCTGCTGCATGGTGATAGTCAAAAAGTGCTGGAGTTAGTATCTGAAGTCCTTTCAACATGCAGTTTTGTTGTTCCTGAACTGTGGGTCATTTTTATTTTCTCCCTTAAACTTTTAAAATATTTTTTCAAAGTTTCGATAATACACATCTATTACTTTAATTTTTATCTTTTATAGTCTTTTAATTACAAACACAATACATGAATATATGCTTATTGTAAAATATTCAACAACGTAGAAGTTATATTACTTTTATAACGAAGAGAAGGGATTATAAAAATGACATTACTGCATATTTCTTTAGGTTTACTAATGACTAGCAATTCTTAGGCTTGTGGCAATATCCCCATTTTTTAAATGAAGGCCCTGTACTTGAGAATACTCTTTACCATTAGTTTATGCTGGGAGATTCAGTATGTTTCTCATTCTCCTCTTTCTGCCTGGTCTGCAGACACTGGGGCAGTTAGGATGGGCTTCAAGAGTATCAGTGGGAAGAAATGGGTTTCTGTTTTTCTTGGAGAATCATGGTGTGATAGGCTGGTGGGCGTGTAGGCTGTGAGGGACTAGAACAAGCAAAGAGGGAGTCTTGGTGATCATCAGGACCCTGAGGGCCTATCAATAGAATCACAGAAGGAAACGGATGGTCCCACCAAGAGGAGAAATCAGAATGGGTTTAATGAAGGCGCTCTTAAAAAGGGGTGGGAAGGACTAACAGAATCCAGTAAGTGATGGTAAAATATCCAGAGCAGCCAGTGGTGCGGTGGTACATGCCTGCAGTCCTCAGGAGGCTGAGGCAGGAGGATTGCAAGTTCAAGGCCAGTGTCAGCAACTTAGCCAATCTGCCTCAAAATAAAATATTTAAAAAGGGCTGAGTTCAATCTCCAGTACCACAATAAATAAAATAAAATAAAAATCCAGGGCAGCAATCTTCACCAGCCTAGGCCCAAGGAGCAAGAGCAAGGAGCAGTCAGGGAAACCTTGGGAGAGCAATAGCAGCAGTCTCTCAGATGGAGCTCCGGCTCCACACAAAAGCTGTGACCAAGCCACGGCCAAGTATCAGGCACACTCTAAACTAAATACCTCAAACTCTCTTCCTCCCCCTTTCTGATCTCCTGCCAGGTCTTTTCATTTGTAGAACTCAACCAGAAGTCAGGGGACAAGGAAGGCTTGTTGGATACATCCGAGGTGGTGAACTTCTAAGGCATCCAGAGGGTGATGAGTGAATCAAGAGGCCAAGTAGAGCAGCAGGACCCTACTCTCCTAGCTGAAGGTAAGAGGAAGGCAGAGTAAGAGCTGCAAGTCTCCCAGAATGCGAGGCCTGAGAGAAAGGGGACCAGGCTGGTGACCTGATGACCCTAGAGTCTGTCCTTCTTTCAATGGACTATTTTTGGAAAAGTTTTAGAGCCTTACAAAAATTTCAAAAATAATACAGAGACCTCCCACATAACTTGCACCCAGTTTTTCCTCTTATTAATTTCTTACATTATTATGGAATGTCTGTTAGGATTAATGAGCTTATACTGACATACTGCTATTAACTAACATCCATAGTTTTTTCAGATGTCTTTACTTTTTCTCCATTATTTTTTTTTTCTATTCCTGAATCTCATTCAGGATACCTCCTTACGTTCAAGCTTGTGTCTTTACACTCATTTTTAGCTCGAGGAGTTTCTCAGTCTTGTTTTGATATCCTTGTCACTTCTGAGCAGTATTACTCAGGTCTTTTATGGGATGCCCTTCTACTGGAAAATGTCTGATGTTTTTCTTAGGAAAACTAGGGTTATGAGTTATTGGGAGGCAAGAGGTAAAGTACCATTTCATCCTATCACATCAAAGGTCCATAATATCAACATGACCGACGACTGTTGATCACATGGCTGAGGGAGTGTACTGTAAAGGTTCCCCCCCCCACCACCACTTTCAATATTGTACCCTTTAGAAGGAAGTCACTATGTGCAGGGGAAGGGATGAATCTATATAAATTCTTCTGCTTAGATTTCTCCCTTGTGTCTCTCTTCTTTCCTATTCATTAACTTATTCAATTATGTATTTATCAGTATGAACTCCTGGATATTTACTTTACACTTTGATTTATAATCAGATACTATTTTACATATCTTTTTGCCCAAATTGTTCTAGCCTTGACCAAAGGGAGCTTTTTCAGTTGGCTCCTGTGTTCCTCTGACATACCCCTACTGATGTCTTTTCCTGGGTTTGGTTTAGTTTTTGTTTGTTTGTTTGCCTTTTCTTACTCCAGGCTCCAAGCTTATCTAGTGTCTTTCTTGCCTTAGTCCTGGAATCTGTCATTTCTCCAAGGATCCCTGGTTCCTTTTATTGAAAAATAATATTACAAACCAAGATCTAGACACTAGGTGCACTTGTTGTTACTGGGGCGTTGCTTCTTTTAGGCCTTCTTAGCTGACAAAACAAAAGAAAAATCTATATTTGCTTACAGTAACCTACATCCATACACATTTCTATATGTATCATCTGTATCTATACTTAGTTAAACACGAGCTTCTATATGTATCATCTGTATCTATACTTAGTTAAACACGAGCTCCTACGGCTGTCTTCAACTCGAATCCTTTACCATATGAATTGTTCTAGGTTTCTCTTGGTGTTCATCTGTAAATTTCCATTTTAAAAGAGATAAAGTTATGGTCATTATTATCCAAAGTACGTGTGTGAAGACACAAATTGGTATGAATATACTTTGCATATAACCAGAGATATGAAAAATTGTGCTCTATATGTGTAATAAGAATTGTAATGAATTCTGCTATCATATATAAATAAAAAATAAAAAATAAATTGGGCTCCCAGGTGGACGTGTGTAAAGCAGTATTAGAACTGTTCATTCCTACCCCACGATTAACAACATACCAATTTGCATAGATACAGCGCTTTATCATTTAGAATTCAGTGCTTTGGTGCAGTTCCTTCTGTCTTTAGTCTTGCAGATTCCCCTAATTTCCAGAGTGACTTGAATTGGAGCCTTCTCCACTGTCCCCTTCAGTGACATTGTCTCATACAATTGTCATACAGTTGGCTTCTTCCACAGTTGGCTCTTCTTTCTGGGACCCCTCAACTTTCTAAATGATTTTTAAGATTTACATCCATTAGGATTCACTCTTTGTACTGGAAAGTTCTATGAGTTGTGACAAAGTACAAGGTCATGTGTCTGTTACGGGACTACATGAAATAATTTTACTGCCTTAAAAATCCCCGAGCTTCACTGTTCAGCCCTCCTTCTCCCTAGACCCCTGGAAACCACTGACCATTTTACCAGCTCTGTAGTTCTGTCTTTTCTAGAATGTCATACAATTGGAATCACATCATCTGCAACCTTGTAAACTGGCTTTTTTCCACTTAGGAACTCTAAAGAAATTTCATGCATTTCTGTGGCGTGATAGCTCATTTCTTTTTATCACTGAATAATATTTCAGAGTATAGATGTACCACAGCTCATTCCCCCACTTGCCCATTGAAGGACATCTTGGCTGTTTCCAGCTTTTGGCAATTATGAATAAAGCTGCTATAAACATTTATGTGCAGGTTTCTGTGTGAACATAAGTTTTCAGATCAATTGGGTAAATACCCAGAAGTATGATTCCTGGGTTGTATGGAAAGACTATGTTTAGCCTTGCAAGAAACTGCCAAACTGTCTTTCAAAGTGACTGTCCCATTTTGCATTTCCTTCCAGCAATGAATGAGGATTGCTATTGCCCTGAGCCTTCCCTTTTAACTCAACTACCATATTTTGCAACATGAAGAAAACCTCCTTTGCTCCAGAAGGCAGTTATGCTTAAGAAGAGGCAGCAGTCCTTACTACCCACTATAGTGCTAGGGGACACTAGCTCACAAAGGATGCCTGTAGTTGCAATGATTTTACAAGAGGGAAGAATAGTTAGAGGACACTAGAAATACTTGATATTCTCATTACATAAATTGTAGCTCTGTGTAATGGAAAAGGTGTTGCATTAACTAACATTCAAACTGAACATCTGCAACCTGGGTCCCAAGATTTCCTCACATACATAGTAGTCAGGACAAATTAACCAGCAGGAGTCTTCCAAGTATAAATATATAACATGGCAGAAAAATTAAAAACTTGCCAGCTTGCTCATTTGCCAACACTTCACCACCAGAGATCCACTGAGCCTGTGCAATAGGCCAGTCACCGTGCTAGGTGCTAGCATCCTAAATTCCCAGTACCAAGCAGGAGACCAACATGCCTACAAATTTCACTATCCAATGTTTGTCCCCCAGCAAGGGACACACGTTGGTTTTGGAGCTGATATATAAATCTAGTTAGTAAAAAAGAAGTTAAATGACAATTTCAACCATAGCTTCTGCATCCAAGAAACTGGGCCAGTCAACCCAAGGGGCTGTAATTACTTTTTTAGGCTTATGCTAAATTCCTGCAATGAGCTTTTTTTGCAGATGGATATGAAAGAGGGGATGAATGCTGCTGTGTTTTGAGGATATTGTGGAGGAAAAGATGGCTGGAGGTAAAGGAAAAGGCCCAGTGGTGGAGCAGCCCTGGGTAGAAAGAAGCAGAGACATTTTTATTTCAGAACCAGCTGCAGCCCACACTCACCAGTTTCCAAAGCTTCCCTGTCATTTGGAGAGAAGACAGCACACATTTTAAGGACACAGTGGAATGCAAGCGATGGATGGGTCAACACGGCTGGCTGGGCTGGTGATTTTGTAATTACGAAGCAGATTTTTTAGACAGAATGGTTACCCCAACTGTGTAATTAAGAGGATCGTTAAGGAATGTTGCTGGGCTGTGCATCACCCTGGGGCTAGAGCTACCACATGGTTACAATAGAAAAATGCAGTCAGGCTTCATCATAAGGCCATTGCTAATTAATTGAAACAAATATTTGCAATACCAATTCCTATAGATGATATATTTGTAACAGTTGAATTCTGAGAGAATCTTAATAGAGGAGTCTGGTCAGAGGTGGAAATTTTAGAAAAACAGGTGTTAGGCCCCAGGTTAAGGAAAAAAACAATTGGCCTGTTGAAATTGGATGGCCTTGGTGCAGTTTTAGTTGAATCCAACTCTGTAGCACTGGTTAGGACTTTATTTTGTCCAGCATATTTAGCTTAGAATGGATGGGGGCAAACTGAAGAAGTTCCAGAAACCAGCAATAATGATTTGAATCGAAAAATAGCACCTAAGAGGAAAGTGAAAGAAAAGAAATTATTTAGCCTAGGCTGTGAATCTGCATAGTACATCCATAAAGACTGTCAAAATAGTGAGAAGTTTTCTTTCCCCCCTCCCCAAGGACAGAAATTAGCCACTTCCATTTCTCCTGAACACAAAGAAGGATTAACCCTCAATTATAGAACATCTGAGCCAAATCTCCAGCATCCGCCTTTTTTTTTTTCTTTTTAGTTATAGATGGACACAATACCTTTGTTTATTTTGTGTGTGTGTGGTGTTGAGGATCAAACCCAGGGCCTCACACAGGCTAGGCGAGTGCTCTACCACTGAGCCACAACCCCTGCCCTTGCCTTTTTTTTTTTTTTTTGAGAGACAGGGTCTTGCTAAGTTGTTATAGGGCCTTGCTAAATTGCTGAAGCTGGCTTTGAACTTGTGATCCTCCTGCCTCAGCCTCCAGAGCCACTGAGATTATAGGCACGGGCCACAGCACCGCCCAGCTGTTTTCAATTTTCAGACAAGAGACTACAGATATTTGATCTAACACTTTAGAATCGCAGAGGGGCTATAAATCCAAACACAACCCCTCTTGATATTCTGTAAATAAGTTTCATTTTTATGTTTTGTGGGTTTATTTATTTTTATAATTAATTATTTGGTGCATTATAATTATAAATAATATTGGGATTCATTATTGATATCACCAGTTATCAGTGATGAGTCCTGCTTCCTCACACGTTGAAGTATAACATTAGAGAAGCACACTAAGGCAAGCATATAAAGCAGAGTTTATTTAAAAAGGGGGTAACCTAGGCTTCTCCTGGGAGGGAGAAGGGGGCTGGTGTCCCGGTATCCCAAGAAGTGAGAGCATTCTGCCTTTTTTATAAGTGCTAGCTTCCTTGGTTCTCCCGCTCTCTTCCCCTTATCTTTCTCCTTCCTGCGTAAGTGACTAGGCCCAGGAGATGCTCCAGTGGGATGGCCAAAAGGCGAGAAGCAGACGGACAGGAGGAGCCAAGGTGGAGTGATCTGAGCAGGAAGCTCGCCCAGGGTGCATTAATTAACAACTTTTATAGCTCCCTGTAGGAAGGGACAATCCCTGGGACAGGTTACCTTAGCAACAGGTTGGAACAGGGGCAGGTTATATTTTTCTTTTTTTATATAGCTTTATTTTATTCATTTATTTCATGTGGTGCTGAGGATTGAACCCAGGGCCTCACACATGCTAGGCAAGCACCCTACCATTGCGCCATAACCCAGTCCTGGTGCAGGTTATCTTAATAAGGGTAGAGGGAGGGCTCTGAAGGTATTAATATTTATTTCAATCCCTCAGCAGGTGGTCTCCAACTTCCCAGACCCAAACTGGCCTCTGTTCTCTGGATCTAACCCTTGCCTATCTGCCTGTCTTTAATTCTGGCTTCATTATGACATATTCATATATGCACTTAACATAATTTGGTCAATTTCATTTCTGAATACCTCCTTCCTCCTGGGTTCCCTTCATTTACTCTACTGGTCTCCCTTCTAATTTCATGAGATCCTCCCTCACCCCACACCCTTTTTATTTCCTTTTTCGCTCTAGTTTCCACATAGGAGAGAGAATACACAATACTTGACTTTCTGAATCTGGCTTATTTCATTTAACATAATGCTCTCAAGTTCCATTCATTTTCCTACTAATTACATAATCTCATTCTTCTTTAGGAGTGAATAAAACTCCATTGCCTGTATGTGCCACCTTTTCTTTATCCATTTATCTGTTGATGGACATCTTGTCTGGTTCCATAACTTGATTAATGTGAACTACACTGCTATAAATATAGGTATGCATATATCGCTACAGTATGCTGGCTTTAATTCTCTTGGATAAATATTGAGGAGTGGTATAGCTGGGGCCTATGGTGGTTTAATTTTTAGTCTTTTGAGGTACCTCCATAATGTTCATTTTCTACGTGTTACTCTGGATATCTCTTTTGTTGGAAATCCTTATGTAGCCTTTGTCAGACACAAAATCTACTTTGGAGAAAACAGGAAAATCATTAACAAAAGACCCAATGTAACACATCAGAGGTGGGAGCAGTCTGTAGAATATAACTGAATCTTCTTAGGGCTTAAGGATGGGTTCTAGATCCTGGGAGGTCACCTCCAAGCTTAGGATTCTAGAAATACCTCTGGTGTTCACTACTGGGCTCACATACAGTAGATGTTCAGTAATTGGAGGCCACATGCAATATAACATAAGGGCTTTTGTTTAAAAACAGTGATTTTTTATTTTTAATAAATTCTTCAAGTGATTTTTGGAAATTCCTGGCCGAAGGCCACTAAATGCCAGCATTGAGCTTGGAGAAATCTCCTTGAGAACAACATTCTAGAAGAGAATGCTAAAATCTCAGTGATCAGTAGGATAGGGACCCTCTTACCAGGTTAACAAATTCACTCTATGTCTATTTACCCAGCCAGGTTGTCACAGCATGGATAAAAAATGGCAAAGATCTTCTGAAATGACCTCCAATGTTTCCTGTGCTTCACAATGTCTCGCTGGTTGCAGGTGGAGGTTCTGGGAGAAGCTGGCTCATCTATCATTCTCAGGGCCTAATTATGAATCACTCCATTCCAATAGCACTAATTCATTCCTTCCCATCCTCACTGGTTGGGGAAGCAAGAATTGCTGATGGAGACAGCCTCAGTTCTTTGAAACCTGTGTCCCTCCAGCAACAATGTGAAAAACCACAGAATACATCTAACACCTTCCCAGGTTGTCAGTGGTATTCAATGTTCTGTATCAAAATCATTTTTCCCTAAAACAAAGATATATGCACTGTAAATGAAAAAGTCACATGAGCTTTAAAAGAAAACAAGAGATGTCCAAGAAATTTCTCCCCTGATCAAGTTCTGGCAGAGGCTTCAGAAACCCAGGGATAGACACATTGCTGTGCTGTATGTTAGGAATGTTTTAAGTAGCACTGTACATTGAACTTTCTTCAATAGTGGCAAGAAGTATGCTCTTTGGACTTTCAGCCTCTAAAATTGTGAGCTAAATAAACTTTAAAAATAAGTATTCAACCTCAAGTATTTTGTTATAGTAGTAGAAAATAAACCAATACAACTTGCTTCTGTGGAAAGCAGTGAAAGGTAAGGAAGCCTGCCTGGGTACTCATTCTGGGTGTTTGTGCTCCCTCAACAAGGTCTTAGGAATCCTGAAGGTGGTCATTTTCAAATTCATCTCAGAGAAATGGAAACTGAAACTTGAAAATGGAAATATTTACTATCTCAATGATTTGGTGAACAAGACAGGAGTGTCACACTTGGCTTCCAGTCACCATGAGCTAGTTCCTGTGTCCTTCTCAGGAGATGATGGATTGTTCTGCACTGGCCTGAGAGGTTGCTAAGGTTTCAGAGCAAGACAATATCCTTGTAATTTGACCATATGTATCATATGATTTACAAACTCCCCTCTGACCTTGTAATTCCTGTGCTAGTAATTTATCCAAGGTAATTCACAGGGAAATGCCAACAACATTATATTAAATAGAGAAAAGAAGGGCACAAAGTCATATATACATAGATCACAGATATATATAATCTCAAGAAATTTTTTTAAAGGCACATTTGTGCCTATTTAAAAAATTGGAAGAAAATACAATAACTATATCTGAGTGGTAGGGCTATAGATGATTTCAGTTTTCTTATAACTTTCCAATTTTTCTTTAATAAACATTATTTTTATAATCAAGAAAGCCAATTATGTATAAACACTGACACATTGTTTATTAACAATGACTGAGTACCTGCTATTTGCTGAGGGCCCACATCTCTTTCATTGTTGAAGACATACACTGGTGTGCTCTGGTCTTGCCCTCAGGGAGTGGGTATTCTAGAGAACATGGAATTTTGAACTTCTCCTTCCTTTTCTGAGTAAATTTTCTCTGAAGAGGACCCTGCACAGAGGTGGCCATGTTCAAGAAGCAGTGCCAATGTGTAAGAAACAGGTAGTCTGACCAAGGAAGTCTTCTGGGAAGAGATTGGTCAGGTATCTTTTCAAGTGGCCAGGAACTGGGATCCTCTCTATAGCAAGTAGCTATTATCAGAATATGCAGGCCCCCACCCCCACCCCACCGAAAGGCACTTGGTAGAAAAAGTGATGCCCTTTTCTAATTCATAAAGAGGTGACTTCTAGGCTAAAAATAGCCCTGTGTAAGCTCTTTGGCATCATCAACTTGATCATGTACAGAGTGAAATACAAAAGTGGCAAACATATGCAGAAGCTATGTAGGAAATTGCCCTTACAGGAACCTTCAAAAGTCAAGGCCAATACCAAGATCTGAAGCATGCCTAATTTCCAAGCACAGACATGCAATTCCAGGCTCATCTCTTCCCTGAGGTGGCTTTAGGTTGAAGCTAAATGGGCTTTGTTTTTCCAAGGCAATTGCTGATAGAATCAGGATTTTGAAAGCCTTGCTGATAGAATGCAGCCTAGAACTATGCAGTGGTTTCTAAGGTGTTAAGAGAGCCCATTCCATACGCGAGCCAGCTCTCTCCAGACCACTGACAGATGCAGGATTGGTGGAGAGCGGGACATTCTGCTGTGATGTGCTGCTCCCACTGAGAACACACTGCTTTGCAGGCAGGACACGTAACGTTGCATTATACATCTCCCAGCTTGCCACATCCTGTTATGTTACATCCCATCAGCCTAAACCATGATGGAGGTGAATACAACCTGGGGTGACATGTAGCACTTTGTAATGCATCGTAGCATTTAAATCTTCATCGGCCAAGTCGCACACATTGGCTTGGACACTAGATGCTCGTTATTCAGAGAATGGGATCTCATGTACAGGAACTTCTGGCTGAGGGCATAAAATGTGCCAAGGGACAGCATTGGTGTCATACTCCATCTGAGAGCCAAAATTCATGCAGTACACTGAATTATCAGTCCACCATGGGAATACTCCACAACCACTGCGTTCTTAACAGAGAGTATCTGACAAATGAAAATATTTCAAGTTTTAGGGAAGAGGATGGTGCCTTTGATGCACTGTGGGATGGGTCATGCATGCCCTGAGATCTTCAATGGACAGCAAAAGCAAGTAATTAAAAAAAATTTTAGTCGTAGATTAACACAATACCTTTTATTTATTTATTTATTTATCTATCTATTTATTTATTTATTTATCTATTTATTTATTTATTTTAATGTGGTGCTGATGTTTGAATCCAGTGCCTCACACAAGCTAGGCAAGTGCTCTACCACTGAGCTGCAGCCCCAGCCCAAAAGCAAGTAATTGTACCCACATAATTCCTGTGACTATAGAATGTTCTCTGGAAAGGGGACTATGGGTGGGATATGCACCTCAACAGGCATCCTTCTCACTTCTATTTCTCTCCACTCTAAGCACAACCTCCAACTTCTCTTTCAACCACAACTTCACCCAAGTGATCATACAGTGAGAGAGAATAGGCTTGGCAGTCAGACAGACTTGGATTCAAATACTGGTTCTGGTAATTATACTGGCTCTCATATGAATGATACATAAACCTCAATTTCTCCTTAAAAATAATGGAAATAGCATTATTTAAAAAGGTGATTTTGAGAAATAATGACTCATTTTGGAAGGAGCACCTACATTCAGAATTTCTACTTCATCACTCTGTTAATAAGCGTTTCATCACAGTGAACAAAATAGCTAACAAGAACAACTTAGAGAGACAAAGGTTATTTTGGGCTCACTGTTTCAGAGGTCTTAGTCCATGGTCAGCTGACCCATTGCTCTGGGCCTGAGGTGAGACATGTGGCAGAGGTGGCCAGGAAGCAGAGAGAAAAAGAGGAGCCAGGGCACAAGATACAATGCCAAGGACAGACCTCCAGTGACTTGCTTCCTCCAGCCACACCTCACCTACCCACAGTTACCAACTCCAGTAGTCCCTCAGATTATTAATTCACCCAATGGATTAATACACTGATAGGTTAAGTTCTCGTGGTCTAATCATTTCACCTCTGAATATTCCTGTGTTAATGCAGGCGTTTTGGGGACACCTCATAGTCAAACCATGACATTCCCTTTCCGTTTACCCTATACTCACTCTCTCTGTTGTCATTAAGGTCAACTTTCTCTGTTGCTAATATATTGTCCTGATCATATTCATCTTTTCAGTATGGACATTGTTGATCACTCTTGCCTTCTTGAAAATTCTCTTTATGTTTCCTCTATATCAATGCATTCTGATTTTACAAATCCATGATGGTTTTTTTTAAAGTTATTTTACTAATTAAATGAACAAAAAGCAATCATCGATCTTTTGCATCATCACTAAAAATTAACCATTGTTAACATATTTGATTCTCCTTTATTCTTTGTTTTTTTTCATTTTGGTCACTTTATTAAATGGCATGAAATAGTTTGAAGTATAAACTACTAAACAGCACTTTGGTGGAAACACAGATAGTATATTATCATACTGGAATGCTTTCCTTTAAAAACACAATTCCAGACCATATATATATATATATATATATATATATATATATATATAGAGAGAGAGAGAGAGAGAGAGAGAGAGAGAGAGAGAGAGACTGACTATATATATATACAGGGTCTTGGAAACTGGTTCTAGTTCTACATTTGGTTCTCTCTATATATATATATTACAAAACAGCCTTAAAGGAATAAGTGACATCTTTTCTACAGTACTCAAGATATTCAATACAGAATGGAAAAGCAGTCTAACAGAAACAAAGGCAAATCTTCACAGCTGTATGATTTCAGCAGCCAAAGCTGGATGATGGACTGAAACATTACTATACAACTGGGACAAAACATATGCAATATCACAATACTAAGCAAAAATGCTTTATGCCCAAAGAAATGAAGCAGGTTACACAATGTGGAGACTTTAGCAGGCAAAACTATACTATAAGCAACATTTTAAATTGTCATTTTTAAGCCATTGCCATTATTTAAAACAAATATAAACATGAGTTTTATATTTTCTATTCTTTTCTTTATAAAAAAATCACTTCACCATTTTGTAAAAGTTTTTACTTGCTTATGATATATTTTAATTAATGTGGAAATGTAAAATATTAAACATTTTATAACAGCCCAAATTCCTCCATCTGGAAATTTTTTTAAGGAGATCACGATTAAAGCTCTTTGCTTAAAAAAAGCATCTTTTAAAAATGCAAATGTGAAACTGGAAAAATAAATACTTTTTTTTTTAAATGGGTTCGGTTCACAGGATAGACACTCTTTTAAATTAAAAGAAACTTAATTTCATTTTATTTTAATAGATGGAATTTTTGAACTTCTAATAAACTCACTAAAATAAAAACAATTTCTAAAAGATTCCTCTACAGCCAAAAGGAGTATATGAACAATATTAGGAGGTTAGAGTCATCGTCTTTCTATTTTGGACATCACCTCTCACATTTCTTCCAACCTCCCTTCCCCTTTTGATTTGTGTTAGCTGTACTGAAGTTTTTATATTGGTCACATTGATAACTTCCCATTTGATTTTGGTATAATGCTCATGATCGCTTGGAAACTGGTTCTACTTCTACATTTGAAGCTATATTCAAATGAATTTTTTGCTCACCGAGTCCTTTCATCATAGAATTTCCATTTCTGAGTTCTTTATATTTGATTTATCTCAATGTGGCATTGTGTTTCAGTTTTTCCAAAGTGCTTGAGGGCCTGTATTCTTTATTTCATGTGCTGAGAAGGGTTGTGTGAGGCTTTTCACTTGAAGGCTTATTGGACAATTTCATGTTTACAAGTCACACTTTCCCTTACCACTTTGATAATATTATTTTTCTTCTTTTAGCACTGAATGCTAGTGTGGAGAAGTCTGGGGCCAGCCTTATTTAGCATTTCTGGCTAGATTAACAAATAAAATCTTTATTCTTGTGTATATAATTTAACCTAGCTTAACTAGATTGTGTTTTGATGCTTACTGCTCCAAGAAATTGACACAATGTAGGTAAAATGCCCAAAACAGTACTCAGTACAGGGTCTACAAACTATGGCCTGAAAGCTAAACCCAACCCTCAAACTATTTTTATAAATCAATTTTTGTTGGCTTACACTCAGCTTGTTCATTTATGTTATCTATGGCTGCTTTCCTGCCTCATGGCAGAGTTGAGCACTGGTGACAGAGAACCTATGGTCTCCCAACTTAAAATATTTGCTTTACATGAGGAGTACATCTAGGAGTGCATCTAGAAAATGTTTCCCAATCCTACTCCACAACACACACACTCAATCTGTGCTATGGAATCAGAAAAACTGGATATTAAAAGCAACTTTTCACTTCATTTTTCCAGTCTAACACCATCTTTTTCTAAAAAGCATTTTCTATAATACATCTGGATATGTGCCCCACCAACCTTAGCACCTCCCAATAAGGGAAGTTCACATGCATCCCATAATTTCCACATTGCATAAAGTAGCTTTCATGAGCTCACATCTATGTCCAGAGGCCCATCCACAGGTGAAGGAGCATGATGCTTCCTTCAGAAACTTACCTTCACACAGCCAGATGCAAATAACCAATCATATCAACCACAGCCCTGCCATGGAACTTCAAAAGGAAGGAGTGATTCTGATTTGAATAAAGCCCAAGAAAATTAAATGAGTAATCTATTAGAGTTCATTTTGAAATGGTCCATATTTTAAGAGTTTTACTCTGTTGATAGGACTCATCTGGGCCTTTCCTCTTGGGGAATGGGCAGGTTTCTGCATCAGGAATACCTGTGGAGATCATTTCCGGCTCCGTGAATTGCCATCGACATCCATTATCTCTCATGTACCAATTTGTGGAGAGTGATGAGGGTGGGGAGATACAAAAAGGATTAATAGTCTGCTTCCAGTGACTGGGAATGCTGAGAACAGATCTATAGCAGAGGCTGAGATAAGAAATCTCCACGCCTTCTATGTGTTTGTACATGGAAGATACTATCAATATATCAGCCTTTCAGATACCCACTTGCCTTAGGTCAATAAAAATTAGAGGCAGAAATTTTACTTAACTCTTTGTTATCTAGTCTTTGCAATCTGAAGTAAGGGTAGACTAGTTAACACAAAATATTCTTGGGGTGGATCTGTGTTTATATTATATATGAAAAGCTAAAATATGGTTTATTCTATTTCTTTCATGGACAACAGAATAGGCATCTATTAACTTCTTAAGAAATATTACAACCTTAGCATCAGCAGACCTAGAATGTGTGACCTTGGGTGAGTTTCTTAACCTGCTCTGGCTTAGTTTCCTGATCTTCAAGATGGAGAAATAGTAAGAGTTAACCTTTGTAAAGTGCTGACTGTGCTTCTATCTCATTCAATTCTTATCACTATAGATGCAGGAAACTGAGGGACAGAGAGGTGCAAGCCATTAATAAGAGATGAGCCCGGATCTGTACTTGGCAGTCTGGCTCTAATGATGGTTCTGATTAATAGTAAGTACATTTCTTGTGTGCTTCCTATTTAAGCATGCAACACATGGAAGTCAACTACAATAACGATGGTGTCCTTGAGCAGCAAAAAGCAAGCTAATTTTAAAAAGGTATGATGGCAATCCCTGAGAGGGTTAGGGGCCCTATGCGAACAACTTACCTGCTCGAGAGAGGACTTTCTTTTTACCTTTCTTTACTTGATCCTATTACTCCTTAATAGGGGGTCCATGAAGTTCAAAGCCACCAAGGCCATGGCCACAGATGTGGTTTGGATCATTGACCACAGTGATGTGTTCAACTTTTGTCTTCTGCCCATCTCAAAATTGGGGATGAGCCTCAAGTATTCATGTAGGCCACTAGGTAGAAATCAGGAAATATTTTCACTGAGGAATGTTGGGAAATGGGGCTCACTTAGGCTTATGGGTATCATTGAGAAAGTGTGGGTATATCCTCCTTGAAGTTTCTAGTTGTGAGTTACTATTTCTGCCTTAGTACTAGGCAATCTATAAACAGCAAGCTTGGACTAGGGGTGTAGCTTAGTGGTAGAGCAGTTGCCTGGCAGGGGTCAATCCCCAGCAACACACACACACACACACACACACACACACACACACACACACACACCAAAAAAGAAAAAAAAAAAAAGCTTGAGACATGAGTTAGAATCTCCGAGCTGAAGAAGAGGGCATCATGATAGTTGGAGTAGAAGAAGAGGTAGGATCCAGGTTTGACAGGGAGTCACAGGTGAAAGCTGGGATCAAGTTGCACAATCAAGAGAATGAGTGGTTCTTCTAAAGGGAGAGCAAAGACCAAAAGAGCAGAAAGCAGGGACTCCAACAGATACTTGTACACTTAAGTTCACAGCAACATTATTCGCAATTGCCTAAAGGTCAAGCAACCAAAGAATCCGTCAACAGACAATGGAAAAGCAAAATGTGGTATATACATACAAGGGGACATCATAACAATGTGAATGTAATTAAAGCCACTGAGGTATACACTTAAGAGTGGCTTACATGGTCAATTTTATGTTGTACATATTTTACAACAATAAAAACAATACAGAAAATGTCACCAAAGGAGTAGTCAAATATGAATGATAAAACTTCATCATATCAATTACCTTCTCATGCACATCTATTACCAGATACAACTTGGTGGCTGGGACAAAGATGAAACTGACCAAATGTGTAGAACTTCCCATCTTGTCAATTGAACCCTCCATTGCTCAGAAATAGGGTCTATAATTTATTTCAAGGAGCTGTCAGAAAATGTGGGCCACTCTGCCTTCCCGTCAATCACTCTCCATAAAGGCCCAGGAAGCCCAAGAAGGCCTGATGGAGGGTGTCATCACCAGGATTATTGATGACTAGAGTTGGCAAGATGAGACCAGGAGGAAAGCAGGTCCATGAAGCTGCCAGTCACAGGTTTACAGAGGCTTTGTTTGGGGTGTGGGAGAGCCAGCTGTGCTGCTGGCCTTGCATAGGACAAGAGTGTCTCCTTTCATAGGGGAGCAAACGCTGTCACCATCACAAGGTTGCACAGAGCCCTCTAGAAGCCAAACCACGAGACTCTCACTGGCTCTGGCAAGCTCCCTAGTGTTGGCAAATCAAGGCATCACGGGATGCTAGTCTCCCTACAATTAAACAGATAATTAAGAAATAAGAACATATTTTTTCAATATAAATTGATAGATGCTGATTGGTAATGTTAGCATCAGGAATAAATGGAGCAGTAATCTGCAAAGGATGTTATTGCTATTATAAAAATAAAGATCTGTCTCCGCAACCAATCAATTCAGCAGATATATACCAACAATCAAATTGTTAAAAATGACTTCTATAAATTACCCAGTGTTCCGTCTAATGGTGCCAGAAGCAGCTGTGATACAATTTAGAGCTGATATAACCATACGTTGAGAGTGCTTTTTCATTCTGATGTTTTTCACTCCCTTCAAAGTAGTTGTGGTAGAGCCCACAGCTTTGTTTAGTGCACCCATGTGAAAACAAAGTGTATTTCACTCCGTGGGTTAGCAAAGTCATTTTGGCAGAAATACTCAGGAATATATGCATTTAATATGGGAAAAATAATTCAATTTTCTTTCTATTATTTCAGCTACAAGGTGGCCATATTCTTAATTCTTCATTAAGCCCTCTGGCTTCCAAGGAAGTTGCTGTTTTTTTATGAGCTGCCGTACTTCTTCCAAATGAATGTGGAAAAGACCCACAAAGGGATAGTTATAATCATGTATTTTTCAGTCTTGTCTAACAGCCATTTCAACGAAATCAACGATTTAGTGCCCTTCCTTGCTACCTGCAGCACTTGAAGACTCAATCTGTCTACAAGTTGATTGTCTGCTAACGTCTAATCACCAAGCCAGGCTAGGATCTGTCAGTGGCCTCTCTTCCCTTTGCATATGCATGTCAGTTGAAAAAGTAGTTAAATGCTGGCTGAACTAAAGGCAATTTTCCCATCTGGGAACCCTGACACAATAGAAATCCGTCTTTAATACGATCATTCCAAACTTAGTTCTTACATGAAGGTTTGTTGAGTGAGGTTAGGAGGTGCCCAGGTTGAGATATGGTTTTCTCCAGACGCAATCAACAGTGAGAGCAAAAACATAAACAGTAGCCACCGCACTGCTACTGAGTGTTCTTTCCTCAGGATATGGAACACCATTAGATGCATCAAGAAAAACAGACGTGGCCCTCTCCCTCCAATAACTTATGCTACCATGAGGAAATGGCAAAAAGTTCTGATAGCTTGGGAGTGACTACAGTGATGCAAACGAGGGTGGGTCTCATGGCATAGATTCTCTTCTGGAGGAAAAAGTTCCTGTTTTTCCCCAAGATGGAGTTAGACAGGCTCTTCAAGGGACATTATGGAAAGTTACTAAAGGAGCCACATCCTTGTCCGGAGTTCAAGGATCTAAGAGTCTAGCTGAAGAAGAAAGATAAATAAAGGCTGATATAATGATGTAAGAGAAATAGACAAATTCAGGGGCAGGGGTGTAAGGGTATCTGTCATTGGCCTGGTTTAGAGAAGCCTGAAGCTGACATATTAACTTTGACATAGAAAGGATGCTCAGCCATCAGTTAAAATCTGAGTCTGAAACTCAGGAGAAAAATCAAAATAAAGATGGAGTTTTAGAGTTCTGTTTTTGGAGTACCAATCAGATCTACTGCAGAGGTTTTTGTTTGTTTGTTTTTTGAGGGCCTCCTTATTTATCTAAATTGGGGAGACTGCAAACAGGCAAAATTATTGGTTAAAAGTCAAAACATCAGTATAGCAAGAAGGTTTTTGGATTTTACCCTTAATATTCAGAAACCCTTTTGTTTTCGTTTTTTGACTCTCAAAAATATTAATTTCTTCCCTGACAGGCACTCATTCTAAGACTCCCCATCTTAGAATAATGTTTGAATTATAAAAATGTTGACAACTCTGATTGGGTCCTTCTCCTAGAGATTGTCTAGGTACACTTCCCTAATCTCTCTTCATCCTCCTCCATCCTAATTTGTGCTAGAGGAGGCTGAACTCTGTGGATGGCGTCATCCTGCCTGTGAGATGCTCAATGTCTTGGCCAATGGGAAGCACATTCGGGAGAAATTGGTTAAGAGGATAATGAGATCAAGGTGTATTTGTCATGGGTCCCTCTTTGTCTGGTCATGATGACTTGGTGCCTCTTTCTATGTGGCAACTTGCTTTAGGTTGTACAAACCATTCCCCCTACTTGCCCATCTGGCCTAGGGGTGATGACAGCTCCCTGTCATTGTTAGTCTGTTTGTGACACCATCCCATAAACCCTGCCCATACTTCTATAAATAATGCCTTTATTATCTTCATTAATTAAAACTTTATTAAACTCTTCTCAGTTTCTTAGCTTGGATGCACAATGTCTTTTCCAACTTGACTTTGATAAGGTCTTCTGCAAATATTGATTGACTGACTGATAGACTTATTCATTAATACTATCCAATCTTGGCCCTAATATATCTTCCTTTAAAAATTTCTGCAACATAGTAAATGGCATTTGAGCTGATCTTTTTTTCATGAAAAAAATTATTAAGATAGTTTTCCTTATCCTAAATATTCATCAATGGGCAAATGGTTAAATAAATTATGATTCATCTCTACATATGATACAGAAATAACAAGAATGAGACAGTCTTACAGATACAGATATAGAAGTATGCCTAAGACATATTGTGTGAAAAAAATCAAGCAAAACAGTCTCTGTATAATACCATTTATTGAAACATAAAAATACAGAATTATACATTTCAAATGAATTCATAATCCTTCTAACTCTAGTCCCAAACATTTCTCTTGCTTCATCTCATACCATATCCCTGCCACAACATTGCACTTT